>NW_027397071.1:7997802-8087893 GCF_003265705.2 Callorhinus ursinus | reverse complement strand
CAATTCCGTTTATAAAACCTTTTATAAGTTTCATCTTTACACTCATCTTCCATCCCTTCATTGTATCAACCTTATTTTGTACATATATAAGTCTTTCTTCCTTTAAAATTGTAGGAGGCACTTTCTTCTAACAGACCAAAATACACCCAAAATCTAGTGTGTGGCACTGATCTATGCACTAGCCTGAACATATTTGATCATATTCTGGTTTTTTTTTTTGTTTTGTTCTGTTTTTGTTTGTTTTTATCTTTTTCTTCTCTTTCTTTTTTCTTTCTTTCCCTTTCTTTTCCCCTGGTTTCAGGTCTTTTCTGATTTGTATAGAGTATATTTGCTGGGGACGTTGTTAACCTGTTAGCATTTTGTTCTCATTTATCTGTTCTCCTCTGGACAAAATGACAAGACGAAAAAAAATCACCTCAGCAAAAAGAACAAGAGGTAGTACCGTCTGCCAGGGACCTACTCAATACTGACATTAGTATGATGTCGGACCTAGAGTTCAGAATCATGACTTTAAAGATACTAGCTGGGCTTGAAAAAAGCATGGAAGTTATTAGAGACACCCTTCCTGGAGAAATAAAAGAACTAAAATCTAACCAAGTCGAAATCAAAAAGGCTATTATTGAAAGTGCAATCAAAAATGGGGGCACTAACTGCTAGGATAAATGAGGCAGAAGAGAGAATCAGCGATATAGAAGACCAAATGATGGAAAATAAAGAGGCTGAGAAAAAGAGAGATAAACAACTACAGGATCACAAGGGCAGAATTTGAGAGATAAGCGATACGATAAGGCGAAACAACATTAGAGTAATTGGGATCCCAGAAGAAGAAGAAAGAGAGAGAGGGGCAGAAGGTATATTGGAGCAAATTATAGCAGAGAACTTCCCTAATGTGGGGAAGGAAACAGGCATTAAAATCCAGGAGGCACAGAGAACCGCTCTCAAAATCAATAAAAATAGGTCAACACCCCGACATCTAAGAGTAAAACTTACGAGTCTCAGAGACAAAGAGAAAATCCTGAAAGCAGCTCGGGAGAAGAGATCTGTAACCTACAATGGTAGAAACATTAGATTGGCAACAGACCTATCCACAGAGACCTGGCAGGCCAGAAAGGACTGGCATGATATCTTTAGAGCACTAAACGAGAAAAATATGCAGCCAAGAATACTATATCCAGCAAGGCTGTCATTGAAAATAGAAGGAGAGGTAAAAAGCTTCCAGGACAAACAAAAACTAAAGGAATTTGCAAACACAAAATCAGCCCTGAAAGAAATATTGAAAGGGGTCCTCTAAGCAAAGAGAGAGCCTAAAAGCAGCATAGATCAGAAAGGAACACAGACAATATACAGTCACAGTCACCTTACAGGCAATACAATGGCACTAAATTCCTATCTTTCAATAGTTACCCTGAATGTAAATGGGCTAAATGCCCCAGTCAAAAGACACAGGCTCTCAGATTGGATTAAAAAACAAGACCCATCAATATGCTGTCTGCAAGAGACTCCTTTTAGACCCAAAGACACCCCCACATTGAAAGTGAGGGGGTGGAAAACCATTTACCACGCTAATGGACACCAAAAGAAAGCTGGGGTGGCAATCCTTATATCAGACAAATTAGATTTTAAAACAAAGACTGTAATAAGAGATGAAGAAGGACACTATATCTTACTTAAAGGGTCTATCCAACAAGAAGATCTAACAATTGTAAATATCTATGCCCCTAACATGGGAGCAGCCACTTTTATAAGGCAATTAATAACAAAAGCAAAGAAACACATTGACAACAATACAATAATAGTGGGGGACTTTAACACCCCCCTGACTGGAATGGACACATCATCTAAGCAAAAGATCAACAAGGAAATAAAGACTTTAAATGACACACTGGACCAAATGGACTTCACAGACATATTCAGAACATTCCATGCCAAAGCAAAGGAATACACATTCTTCTCTAGTGCCCATGGAACCTTCTCCAGAATTGATCACATCCTAGGTCACAAATCAGGTCTCAACCAGTACCAAAAGATTGGGATTATTCCCTGCATCTTTTCAGACCACAGTGCTTTGAAACTAGAACTCAATCACAAGAGGAAAGTCAGAAAGAACTCAAATACATGGAGGCTAAAGAGCATCCTACTAAAGAATGAATGGGTCAACCAGGAAATTAAAGAAGAATTAAAAAAATTCATGGAAACCAATGAAAATGAAAACACAACTGTTCAAAACCTTTGGGATACAGCAAAGGCAGTCCCGAGAGGAAAGTATATAGCAATACAAGCCTTTCTCAAGAAACAAGAAAGGTCTCAAATACACAACCTAACCCTACACCTAAAGGAGCTAGAAAAAAACAGCAAATAAAGCCTAAACCCAGAAGGAGAAGAGAAATCATAAAGATCAGAGCAGAAATCAATGAACTAGAAACCAAAAGAACAGTAGAACAGATCAACGAAACTAGGAGCTGGTGCTTTGAAAGAATTAACAAGATTGATAAACCCTGGGCCAGACTTATCAAAAAGAAAAGAGAAATGACCCAAATCCACAAAATCATGAATGAAAGAGGAGAGATCACAACCAACAGCAAAGAAATACAAACAATTATAAGAACATATTATGAGCAACTCTATGCCAGCACATTAGATAACCTGGAAGAAATGGGTGCATTCCTAGAGATGTATCAACTACCAAAACTGAACCAGGAAGAAATAGAAAACCTGAACAGACCTATAACCACTAAGGAAATTGAAGCAGTCATCAAAAATCTCCCAACAAACAAAAACCCAGGGCCAGATGGCTTCCCAGGGGAATTCTATCAAACATTTAAAGAAGAATTAATACCTATTCTCCTGAAACTGTTCCAAAAAATAGAAATGGAAGGAAAACTTCCAAACTCATTTTATGAGGCCACCATTACCTTGATCCCCAAACCAGACAAAGACCCCATCAAAAAGGAGAATTACAGACCAATATCCTTGATGAACATGGATGCAAAAATTCTCACCAAAATACTAGCCAATAGGATCCAACAGTACATTAAAAGGATTATTCACCAGGACCAAGTGGGATTTAACCCTGGGCTGCAAGGTTGGTTCAACATCCGCAAATCAAACAATGTGATACAATATATTAACAAAAGAAAGAACAAGAATCATATGATCCTCTCAATAGAGGCAGAAAAAGCATTTGACAAAGTACAGCATCCTTTCTTGATCAAAACTCTTCAGAGTATAGGGATAGAGGGTACATACCTCAATATCATAAAAGCCATCTATGAAAAACCCACAGCGAATATCATTCTCAATGGGGAAAGGCTGAGAGCTTTTCCCCTAAGGTCAGGAACGCGGCAGGGATGTCCACTATCACCACTGCTATTCAACATAGTATTAGAAGTCCTAGCCACAGCAATCAGACACCAAAAAGAAATCAAAGGCATCCAAATCGGCAAAGAGGAAGTCAAACTCTCACTCTTTGCAGATGATATGATACTGTACGTGGAAAACCCAAAAGACTCCACCCCAAAACTGCTAGAACTCATACAGGAATTCAGTAAAGTAGCAGGATATAAAATCAATGCACAGAAATCAGTGGCATTCCTATACACCAACAACAAGACAGAAGAGAGACAAATCAAGGAGTCGATCCCATTTACAATGGCACCCAACACCATAAGATACCTAGGAATCAATCTGACCAAAGAGGCAAAGGATCTGTACTCAGAAAACTATAAAATACTCATGAAAGAAATTGAAGAAGACACAAAGAAATGGAAAAACGTTCCATGCTCATGGATTGGAAGAACAAACATTTGAAGATGTCCATGCTACCTAGAGCAATCTACACATTCAATGCAATCCCCATCAAAATACCATCCACTTTTTTCAAAGAAATGGAACAAATAATCCTAAAAGTTGTATGGAACCGGAAGAGACCTCAAATAGCCAGAGGAATGTTGAAAAAGAAAAGCAAAGCCGGCGGCATCACAATTCCGGACTTCCAGCTCTATTACAAAGCTGTCATCATCAAGACAGTATGGTACTGGCACAAAAACAGACACATAGATCAATGGAACAGGAATAGAGAGCCCAGAAATGGACCCTCAACTCTATGGTCAACTAATCTTTGACAAAGCACGAAAGAATGTCCAATGGCAAAAAGACAGTCTCTTCAACAAATGGTGTTGGGAAAATCGGACAGCCACATGCAGAAGAATGAAACTGGACCATTTCCTTACACCACACACAAAAATAGACTCCAAATGGTTGAAAGACCTAAACGTGAGACAGGAGTCCATCCAAATCCTAAAGGAGAACACAGGCAGCAACCTCTCTGACCTCAGCCGCAGCAACTTCTTCCTAGAGACATCGCCAAAGGCACGGGAAGCCAGGGCAAAAATGAACTATTGGGATTTCATCAAGATAAAAAGCTTTTGCACAGCAAAAGAAACACTCCACAAAACCAAAAGACAACCAACAGAATGGGAGAAACTATTTGCAAATGACATATCAGATAAAGGGCTAGTATCCAAAATCTATAAAGAACTTATCCAACTCAACACCCAAAGAACAAATAATCCAATCAAGAAATGGGCAGAAGACATGAACAGACATTTTTCCAAAGAAGACATCCAAATGGCCAACAGACACATGAAAAAGTGCTCAACATTGCTCGGCATCAGGGAAATCCAAATCAAAACCTCCATGAGATACCACCTCACACCCGTCAGAATGGCTAAAATTAACAAGTCAGGAAACGACAGATGTTGGCCGGGATGCGGAGAAAGGGAAACCTCCTACACTGTTGGTGGGAATGCAAGCTGGTGCAACCCCTCTGGAAAACAGTATGGAGGTTCCTCAAACAGTTGAAAATAGAGCTACCATACGATCCAGCAATTGCACTACTGGGTATTTACCACAAAGATACAAATGTAGGGATCCGAAGGGGTACGTGCACCCCGATGTTTATAGCAGCAATGTCCACAATAGCCAAACTGTGGAAAGAGCCAAGATGTCCATCGACAGATGAATGCATAAAGAAGAAGTGGTATATATACACAATGGAATATTATGCAGCCATAAAAAGGAATGAGATCTTGCCATTTGCAACGACATGGATGGAACTGGAGGGTGTTATGCTGAGTGAAATAAGTCAATCAGAGAAAGACATGTATCATATGACCTCACTGATATGAGGAATTCTTAACCTCAGGAAACAAACTGAGGGTTGCTGGAGTGGTGGGGGGGTGGGAGGGATGGTGTGGCTGGGTGACAGACATTGGGGAGCGTATGTGCTATGGTGAGCGCTGTGAATTGTGCAAGACTGTTGAATCACAGATCTGTACTTCTGAAACAAATAATGCAATATATGTTAAGAAAAAAAAAAGAATAAGAAGATAGCAGGAGGGGAAGAATGAAGGGGAGTAAGTCGGAGGGGGAGACGAACCATGAGAGACGATGGACTCTGAAAAACAAACTGAGGTTTCTAGAGGGGAGGGGGTTGGGGGGATGGGTTAGCCTGGTGATGGGTATTAAAGAGGGCACGTTCTGCATGGAGCACTGGGTGTTATGCACAAACAATGAATCATGGAACACTACATCAAAAACTAATGATGTAATGTATGGTGATTAACATAACAATAAAAAAATTAAAAAAAAAAGAGAACAGTATTGGGTCGTCTGGGTGGCTCAGTTGGTTAAGTGTCTGCCTTTGGCTCAGATTATGATCCCAGGGTCCTGGGATTGAGTCCTGAGTCAGGCTCCCTGCTCAGCAGGGAGTCTGCTTCTCTCTCTCTCTCCCCCTGCCCCACCCACCCCGGATCGTGTGCTCCCTCTCTCTCTCTCTCTCTCTCTCTTGCTCTGCTCTCTCTCTCAAATAAATAAATAAAACCTTTTTAAAAAAAGAACAGTATTAATAAAGCAAGCAGAAGCAAGAAGTGATAGCTCCTGGGGGGATGGAAAGGCCTTCAGAGAAGAGGTAATTTGAGTTAGCATCTTCCTGGTTGGTAGATGAGAAAGTAAGGAAAGCGGGAAAAGCCACTGGAGGCAGAAGCAAAGCCTGAGCAATGGCACCCAGAAGTGCAGTTTGTGTCATGAAGTCAGAAAACACTGTGACCAGTGTGGCCACAAGAGCACTTCTCAACATGGCTCTTCACAAGCCAAGACCCATCCAAAGGACCTTCACGGGTCTACACAGTCTTTATCATGCCAATTGGCTCTGGAAATTATTTTCTCCCCAGGATTCCATTGCAATGGAAAGGACTGTAATGCTAAAACAGGAATACTCTTGATTCTACAAAACTATATTAAAACAGCATGGATTCAGTATCCACAGTATTTTAACTTCTATTTCATCAAACTATTTATTATTAAGCCTCATACTAATGGAGCACACTGAGGAGCATCTGGAGCAAACTCCTGGAGCACAGTATTAAGTGTCTACACAGGCGTGACTGGATGGTGAGGTGGACCTCATATGTCATGCTAAGTAACATGGACTTTATTCCTTAAGCAGTAAGGAGCCATTAATTTGTTTTAATCAAGGAAATGACACAATGCCTTCCAAAGACCCTTTACTAGTTTCTAGATTGGAGCCTTTTCGAAGGTGAAAGAGGCCAGTTTACAGAATGATTCCCTAGGTAAAGTTGTAGTGGGCATGAGAGACGTTACTGGAACTTTGTCATGAATGTACCTGGAAGCCTTTGAGCTATGCACAAACCCAAAGAGTTTCCAATTTCATATGCATGATTTAATGTTTCTTTGTAGAAAGAAACTGTTAGAGGGAAACTGGAAGATCTATAGAAGATATAACTACAACTCCCACTTATCGACCTTGGACCAGGCACATATTTCATTTAACCATTGTAACAACCTTAGAAGCTGATTTAACTTCCCTGTGATCACATAGTTAATCAAAGGCAGAGCTGGGACTTCAAGTCCTGTTTGTCTGAACTCAACCTGTATCTCAGCACAGCCTCCTCCTCTAAGCCTGGGGTGTTCACGCTCTCTCTGCCTCAATGTGCACAAAAGTATCAGCTTTAATGATAATGACAGAGATTTATATGTGATTTAATTTTCTGTAGAACGGGATTCTAATGGCTTTTCTTCCACTCTTCTAGTTGTCGGCTAGAAAATGTAACCCTGTATGCTGCTGCCTCCTGGTGGCAACATTCCTAGCTTCACAGAAACAGCGTTTTGGAACCTTTTATGGGACTCTTCAGAATTATCTACCAGGAGAGGGGAGAGGATAGCAAGATACAGAGGCTTCCATTCCGTTATTCAAAGGGTGTTCAGGGACATTTTCTTCAAGGTACTGGGTCTATTAGGGTGTCATTGCTCTAGCCCTTTCCAGTGGTGAAAGCAGGAAATATATTTATGGATACACATATTTCTACATCCATTTCTATATCAACCAATCCATGTATATTTTTAAAACCACAATTTCCCGCTGTTACTTCTGAATCCAACACCCCAGGGTTCATTCTTGCCTTTCCTTTTTCCCTATCTATAACTATTTCTCTGACTGTGAGAAACACGGCTCTTCTTATCCACAGTATGTTTCCTTCTGTGTTTAATCCTGGAATACACATAAAGCAGTTTCAGAATTGCTAACCTATATACCTATAAACAGCAAATTTGCTAGAGTACCGTATTTGTCCATAGTTCCTTTTGTCTTTAGCCTTTCAATATAGAGGCAAAATTCTGTTTTCCAAAGCTGCTAAGGTTAGTTCTTTCCTTCTCTAATTCCTTCAATGTGATTATATTGTTTTTGTATTTTTAATACAGTTAAATACATTTGTTACTCTTTGTATTTCAATTTTGAGTTTCAAGGAAGGTTGGAACTGAGACTTGGCCACTGCGGTGAACAGCATGGGCATCACCAGTGACCTTGGCGAGAGGAGTTCTGATATATTCACGGGAGCAGATGTCACACTGGAGTGAAATAAAAGGAGAATGGGAAACTGTGCCGGAAGAGATTCTGTCTCTGACCACCCGTGAGGGGAGTAGTTGTGCAAGGCAGAGAGGGAAACACATAATCCACATTGGAAAACGTTGGCACAGGCTAGACACAAACTCCCTCCTTCCAAAAAAAGCAGTAGGGGAAAGTGAACTTGAAAGGCAGATGCTGATGGGCGCCTGGGTGGCCCAGTCGTTAAGCGTCGCTTTCGGCTCAGGTCATGATCCCAGGGTCCTGGGATCAAGTCCCACATCGGGCTCCCTGCTCAGAGGGAAGCCTGCTTCTCCCTCTCCCACTCCCCCTGCTTGTGTTCCCTCTCTTGCTGTCTCTCTCTCTGTCAAATAAATAAATAATAATAATAATAAAGAAAAAAAAAAGAAAGGCAGATGCTGACAATTGCATTGCACAGGTCATTTCAAGAAAAGAACTTCAGAGAACTCAGATGAATTCTTGTGTTTCCAGTTTATTCAACAGGAAAGAGATGATTTCACTGGCTTTGAGGCCTGCTTGTACCCATGAATGGTTTATAAATGTCTAGGTAAAAGCAGCTCCTGTCAGGGGGCCTACAAGAAAAGACGAGGGCTTTCCCCAGCTTCTGCCTTCAACAGAGTTTAGGCTCCTTGACCCACAGCAGAATTTTCTGGGTTTTCTTTTTTTAGAGAAAGAGCGCTTGTTGGAAGGGTCATCGAGTTGACAGAGGAATCATTTCCATTAATGGGAACACAGGGGTTGTCAAAAGCAGGAGGAATGTGTCCTGGGGCTAGATGACAGGCCCTGAGGATGGCCTCCTGCTTTCGACTTCCATCTGAAGAACAATATAATCCAACAGGGGATCAGTGTCCACCTCAGAAGTCAAATCCTCTTCTCTAAGAGTCTTGGTCTGCCCATCAGGAGTGACTGTCATCTTTCCAGAGGGGATAGTCATCATTTCAGGGGCTACAGCCCTCTTTCCAAGGGGCATGATCTTCCCTTTAGAGGTCCAACGATCATTAGGAATCATAGTCGTCTCTCCATGGGTCATGGTCTCTCCAAGAGTGTCAGTCCCCCCTTCCAGAGCTACAGTGGGCTTTCCAAAGGACCGAGTTCCCCTCATAGGGGTCACAATCCCACCTCTGGGGCTTGTAGTCGTATTTTGAGACTTACTACGGGAATTAATGGTTGGAGACTTTCCTCCTGAGAATGAAATCCTCATGTCAGTGGTCAACGCTTTGGTTATAGTTGTCCTTTCAGAATTCATAGCAGTTGAGAGCCAAAAGTTTGGTGAAGGAGTTGAGCTGACCTCTAGAGAAAATCATTGGAACAGGATGAGACTCCTACTGTTTCCTTCCCATCCTATTAATTACTGGCAGGACTACAACCACTCCAGGGCTGAAGTACCTGCTCCCAAAATCCAGAGTTGAAGGATTTCATAATACACCCACTTGAGGGCATAGATAAAACCCCACCGCACGGAAGCCCTGCTCCTTCACTTCATTACGTTAATGGGACCCCAGACACTTATGGGCACTCAGCACATTTACTACATTTCTGGTGAATGACCCCGGGGAGCCTGCCAGTTTTCTATGCTTAAGGCCTCACTTGGACCTCACTGATTGCACATGCAGCAAGACCTTGCTCTCCCCAAGGCCTAATAACAGAAACCTCCTGTGTCCCCCATTGTAGGAGGCACCAGGAACAATGCCAATGGGCAAGGAGGCCACTCCAGACAGCATTTTGTAAAGAACTGGGTTAGAGTCCCATCTCTGCCCCTGACTAGCAGTGTTAGCTTTCTGAGCCTCAGTTTCTTGGTCTGTAAAATGATGGTTATAAACCATCTCAAAGAATGTTTCAGTTCTACCATGCTAGGTTCCATCTCCTAAACACCAGGGCAGTCTCTACTATCAAAGAGATGTCAAAAGAAATCTGACTTCCTTTTCTGGCCCTTGTCCCATGAAAACAGGAGGAAGCAACAGAGAAATAAACTGGCATATATTGAACACTAACTATGAGCCAGTAGTTTTCACTCCTTATCTCATTTAGTTCTTGTAATAATGTCATGAGTATAAGGATCATTCCTGTTTCACAGATAGGGAAACCAAAGCTCAGAGGGGTCACATGGAGCACGCCTGTAAACCAAGAAAATGGATTGGCCTGACATCAAAGCTTATTCTCTTCCCCCGATGTCATGCTGCCTCACCAAAGCCTTCGCATCTAACAGAAGGGACCCAGCCAGAGCCTGGTTATACAACTTCCAACCCCAGTTCCAGGCCATAGCTACTCACCAGTCTGCACCAGGAGACTATTCAACTTGTTGACAAGGGGGAAAGGGCCAGTGCCACAGAAAACGCCCTTGGCGTCATCCAGGTCCAACGTCCACACCATGGCTCCCCCAAAATGCTCTCTCTTTATGAACATTGCCTGAAAAAGTAGTAGTCAGTCAACCTGCTATGCTGGGCATCCCCCAGACTGGGTACAATGGCAAAACACCAAAGACAGAGCCTCAGGAAACACTACAAGAGCAGGAAAGCCTGTGTTTGTAGTAAGTCAACCTGCTATGCTGGGCATCCCCCAGACTGGGTACAATGGCAAAACACTAAAGACAGAGCCTCAGAAAACACTACAAGAGCAGGAAAGCCTGTGTTTGAATCCAGCCTCTAACCACTTCCTAGCTGAGTGATCTTGAAAAGGTCACACAAATCTCATGTGTCTTTGGGTGCCTGGGTGGGTCAGTCGGTTAAGCATCTGCCTTAGGCTCAGGTCATGATCCCAGGGTCCTGGGATTGAGCCCCGCATCAGGCTCCCTGCTCGGCAGGGAGCCTGCTTCTCCCTCTCCCTCTGCCCCTCCCCCCGTTTGTGTGCTCGCTCTCTCTCTCTCTCTCCTGCTCGCTCTCTCTCCAATAAATAAATAAAATCTTTAAAAACAACTACAACAACAAAACCTTATGTGTCTTAGTTGCCTCATTTGTAAAAAAGGAATAGTAACATTTCCAATAGTTTTAGGGTCCAGAGAATTCCTACATGTACATGCTACAGCACGGATGGAGCTCAAAGACATTACACTGAGTGAAAGAAGCCAGTCATGAAAGGACAACTACTATATGATTCCACTCACAGGGGGTACTTGGAGTAGTCACGTTTGTATAAATGGAAAGCAGAGTGGTGATTACCACGGGCTGGGGAAGAGGTGGAGGGGGCAGTCTGGGAAGATGAGAAAGTTCTGGAGATGCAAGGTGGTATAGTTACACGATGATATGAATGCGCTGCTGAGCTGGACACCTAAAAATGTGTTAAATGGCAAATTTTATGTTATGTATATTTTGCCACAATTTTAAAAATGGATTTTTTTTAAAAGAGTTCCTACCTGTAGAATATTTGGAGCGATACCTTGCACCTAGTAAATGTTCATAAATATTAAAAACTGTTTCAGCAAGATCCCAATGCTAATCACCGTTATCATCATTCTAAATCATAGATATTGCTATATTACTTTAAAATCACTTCCATATAACTTATCTCACAGTGATACTATAAAGAAGAGATAAACTACATTCACAGATAAGAAAATAAAGGCTTTTTTCCATGATTTCTAAAACCTCAGATATAATGACATGGCAGGGTTTAGACTCAAATCCAGGTCCTATACTACTTTGCTAGTGTTCTCTGTCACGGGTGATGGAAAAGACAGACTCCATCACATCCACATAGCTGCATGACTTGGCCAAGTCAGTTGGCTCCTTTCTGGGATTTGCTTTCCCCAAATATAAAATAAGAAGAAGGAGGGACCCAGTTAGAGTTCAGCTGAAACTGTGAAGATTCCAAGTTTTTATCCTGCTTACAAACAAACAGGTTAGCCTGCCAGTTTTATGTGTACACGTGTGCGCACACACACCATCGCTGGATCAGAGAACAGATCATTATTACTCACAGCAACAGAACAGTCAGAATAGCACCTTGACTTTGGTCCCCAGGCCCCAGTTGCCCAGAGAATGACACGGCGAAAGCCAGATAGCTACCTGCATGTGCAGGAAGGCAAATCAGACCCTCGTCCCCTCCGGAGAGATTGAGAGCTTCCTGGAATGTAGACAAGTCCTCTCTAAGAAGGGGACCTCTACATCTCTGAATGTCAGCAAAGGCCTGGGGGAGGGGGAAAGGCAAGTTCCTATTTTTATTAGAGCTGGTCTGCTTCCTTTGCTCAGAATGCCCAGACAGTGCAGGAACACTGAGAAATCCATGGATAATTATCTCCTAATGATAATCTCTGAGGTTTCTTTCAGCTCTGGGATTCTGTGATGAAATCCCTTAATCACCCTCACACAGGGCTGTCCTCCTCTAGCTCTGCAAGGCACAGTGACGGCCCCTCAAAGCGAGGACACCATTCCTGGCTGGCCTCAGGCCTCCCCCAACACGAAGGTCAATGCCCTCTCCCGTGTCCTGTGGGTCATATCTTTTAATTCCATCCAACTGGGTAATTCCACTGAGTCACTGAATTTTTCTGTTTGTGTCTCCTGGAGGCTGAAAGCCAGGGTCTTTACCTCTCTCCCCACAGCAGGCTTCACTCAGTGACATGCACAGAGGACGTACACACTGGATTCTGCCCTCTGGTGCTTTCTACCCCAAACTTCCCCCAAAGAACAGCCGACACCTGCTGCTTCTCCATCACCTATAATAGAGGAGACAGTGACTTCTAATAAGCCCCGATATCCAGGAAGTTGCCAAGTCCTGACAATTACTCATTCAAAAATTACCTCTTCTTCCAACGACCTGGTCCAGACCCTCATTATCTTCCCTGCACACCTCTGTGTTCCTCAGAGCTTCCAAAATGCCAAACTGGTTACAGCAGGATCACATGGGGACATACGAAGAACAGTTTCCAGATTCTTTCTAAGACCGGCTGAATATTCGGGGCGTGGAGCCAAGACCTTCTACGTTTATCAAGTCTCGGGTGATTCCAAAGCAGAGGCAGGTTTGGAAATCACCAAAGCATGTCATTTCTGTTGGAATTCACTGTAGAAACCTGCTCCGCTCACCTTCATTCAACACTGCTTGCACAGGGTGAGGGGGTGATCAGAGTTAGGTTCTAAAGGTTTCAAACTTGCAGGTCATATGCCTGGTCAGAAACCTGATTTTGCTTCCAAGTGTTTGAATTTCTGACAAATTTTTTCTTGTGATTGAGTTCCAGTTTTAAAGCATTATGGTCTGAGAATATGCAGGGAATAATCTCAATCTTTTGGTATCGGCTGAGACCTGATTTGTGACCCAGTATGTGGTCTATTCTGGAGAAGGCTCCATGTGCGCTCGAGAAGAATGAGTATTCTGTTGTTTTAGGGTGGGATGTTCTGTATGTAGCAGCAATGTCCACAATCGCCAAACTGTGAGAGCTGAGATGCCCTTCAACAGACGAATGGATAAAGAAGATGTGGCCCATATATACAATGCAATATTACTCAGCCATCAGAAAGGATGAATACCCAACTTTTACATCCACATGGATGGGACTGGAGGAGATTATGCTAAGTGAAATACGTCAAGCAGAGAAAGTCAATTATCATATGGTTTCACTTATTTGTGGAACATAAGGAACAGCATGGAGGACATTAGGAGAAGGAAGGGAGAAATGAAGGGGCGGAAATCAGAGGGGGAGACGAACCATGAGAGACTATGGACTCTGAGAAACAAACTGAGGGTTCTAGAGGGGAGGGGGGTGGGGGGATGGGTTAGCCCGGTGATGGGTATTAAGGAGGGCATGTTCTGCATGGAGCACTGGGTGTTATACGAAAACAATGAATCATGGATCACCACATCAAAAACTAATGATGTATTGTATGGTGACTAACATAACATAATAAAATTAAATCAAAAAAAAAAAAAAGAAAGAAAGAAACCTGATTTTGTGTTAAAATGCCTGCAAGAAGAGGGCCAAACACCTTGACCAGCATTCAAGTCCCTCTATAAACTGGCTGGCAGTTTATTGCCTTCTCTTACACTTTACAAAAATTCTCTGCCCCACCCAAATTCTTTGAATGTACTTTGAATGAGCTTTCAGTCCCCACTGAACCTCTCCCCATGTCATTACTTCCTACTGTTGCTCACCTCCCTCGGGAACACTCTCCTATTCTGACACATATCAGTGATATTCATGGAGCGTTTAGCATGATCTACCTTGTATTGTATTTATCTGTTATGGAATTATCTGGTCTGAACAGAAAAGAAGAAACTTGCCAAAAATTTGTGTAAACTGAGAGAAGTCATTTCTCCCCTAAAACTGAGATTCCTTCTCTTCAAAAGGCGAGTGTTGGATAGATGGGATTAGGAAACCCCAGGTAGGGCAGGTATGCCCGAGACTCACCTGATCTAGTCAACCTCACCGTTTTATCCTCCACGCAGGACACGCACACACATGCATGCACACATGCGCGCACGCGTGCGCGCACACACACACACACACACACACACTGTACAGATAAGAGCCTCACGAGAGCCCGAAGGAAACTATATACTGGAGCAAGAAAGGACCAAGGTCTTACCTTGTAACTGAAGCTGGTGGCATCATCATAGCCAACCCACTCCTTCCCCTTGTAGGCATATGGAACATGCTGAAAATCAATCCAGCGCTTTGTTGCTCTCTGGAGAAAAGAGCAAATCTGCCAGGAGGATCACCAGGTTAGTTCTGGGAAGTGCCATGGAGAGAAACATCAGCAGGCACACTGCTCTTTTCCCAGTGGTGAAGAATCCAAAGGATCCCTCACCAGGGAGTGGGAAGAGGCAGACCAAAGAGGGAGTGGGAAGCCACTCACAGAAGACCTTCTCTCTTTCCTGAACAAATTCCTACTAGAACATGTTCCTTTCTCTAATGTCTGTGATGGAAAGAGAGAGAGAACCAAGGAGTGGCTGACATCCTTAGAAACCAAACCAGGCTTTGCTAAAGAATGACAATGCCAAACTACTAACGGTAACCTATCTGACCTTGACCAAACCTGTATCTTTTCCAAAGAGTTACCATAAACAAACCTCTCCTCTTTTCATTAGCAATCAGCACGAAGGACCCAGTCTTGGTAGCTACCAAACTAGCTTGTGAACCTCTAATAAATTTAAAGTTCTCAAAGGTAGGGAGAACTGGGTTGTTACAATCATTCGAGCGTCTGAGTGTCTACTAGGTGCCCGGCCTCGTGCTATAAACCACACGTCAGCCAGTAGCAGAAGATCATGTCTGAGGCTTTTTTTCTTTCCTTTCTTCCTCTTTTTGGTTCTTTAAAGGTTCTATCAACATCTCTTTGGCCTGTAATGTCCTTCAAGAACATAATTTCCACTATGCCATCACTGGCTTAGCAGGGAGACATCTCCAGCCAGCCGGCAGAGAGCAGGGGAGACCCTGCGCCTCCACTCCTACCTCCAGCACGCACACACACCATGTGCCTCAGTACCTGCTGTCCTTTGCCTTCGAGGCCCTTCCCTCTCGTCATTCTTGCCCATCAGGATTCTTCCTGTGCTCCAAAGCTCTGCTCCCTGAGACCTTTCCAGATCCCTAAGCCACACCCCCATGCCTCTTAATTGTCCTCTCTTGGGTTTTATATCCCCTTGAGTCCATGTCTCTTTTCTCCACTCAGTAGCAAGCTTGGATGAGATGGAGAATAAGGGAATGGAACTGGGGGAAGAGGAAAGAATCTGTAGGAGGGAATGTCTTGGAATTGCTTCAGAATAATCTAGTAGTGGGAGAGAGGGGGTCAGGGAGCAAAGATGAAACAAGATTGGCCCGGAGTGGTTAGTGATTGAAGCTAGTGAGGGGCAGGTGGTAGTGGGGGAGGGGGAGAGAAGGTTACACTATTCTTTCACTTTTGCAAATGTTTGAAATTATATATATTTCAGATACTAATTATTTTTATTTAGGCCAGATAGTAGTAAGTCAGAATTGACTTGTATAACAGTTAAGATTCTTTTGAGGGGTCCCCCCTCCACTTAGACTCCACCCAGCCCCTCAACCCTTATGAGGGACTCAAATACATTCCCCTGAAGAAAAAGGAAATATCTCAGAGAGCGGATTTCTCTTGAGCTAGTAAACCACTTCGTTGTCCTGTCTCCAGCCCTCACCCTTGCCTCTGCCTGGTTGTCTTTGCTCTTGCCCTGTTAAAGGATGGAGAAGCCCTAACCAATAGACAGACATCCCTATTCTTGTCACCTCATAATAAGCCAAGAAGCCAGCTTGCTTGGTGTACTTTCCCGGAGACGCAGGTCCCACAGCTTTGGCCTGCAGTCCATTCTTAGAGGTTTTGAGGAGGCGAAAGGTACGTCCATAGGTGGGGAATCCCATGAGGAGCTTCTCTGGGGGTGCCCCCAGCTTACGCCAGTAATTCATGGCATATGCCTGCAGGTAGGAAGAACACAAATCCCTCCGTGTTACTGAGGGCCAATGGCCTGGGCTCAGGGCAGGTGTCCGGGCCCCTTGAGATCATTCCTTACCGAAGAGCTGGGGTCTCCAGACAGAGAGAACAGGGGACTATTGTGCCCTGTGAACATTTCCCAGCTTCCATGAAAGTCATAAGACAAGACGTTGATGAAATCCAGGAGTCTGTGAGGGCGAGAGGAGGAGATATGCAGATTCGGCTAACTAGATTTTCAAGTCAGATCACCAGAGGACTAACTGGCTAACTAGCTGTGTGCTGGCCACCCAAGCTGCCTACTTGAGATGTGCCACCGCAGCAAACTGCTGGTCAGGAACAGCCATGCCTCAGGTCCCATGCCATCCTGAGAGCTTCCATGGAGGTAGGCAGGAGTCAGACAAGAAAACACATTTGTAGGGTGCCTGGGCGGCTCAGCCGGTTAAGCGTCTGTCTTTGGCTCAGGTCATGATCTTGGGGTCCTGGGATCGCGCCCCACATCGGGCTCCTTGCTCGGTGGGGAGTCTGCTTCTCTCCCTCTGCCCCTTCCCCCTGCTCGTGCTCGTGCTTGCGCGCTCTCTCTCTCAAATAAATACATAAAACTTTCTAAAAAATTTAAAAAAGGAAACACATTCGTGCCTGACGCAAGTGCTAACAGGTTGCGTAAATTATCATGAGGAAGGTGGTACTCACAGCAGCTAAAGAGCTTCTGTCCTTCCACCACTCAAGGCACCAGCGAAACCACGTCTTCCAGAGCGCTTTCAGAATGAACCAGTGTCAGTAAGCACTTACCGGGTCACAGGCGTAAAAGTGTACAAGGATTCCATCATTTAATTTTAATGTGGCCAATGGCCTCAGCGCCACAGCAGTGTCCATTTTAGAGTGGAAGACATTGAGGCCCTGACAGGCTCACTAACCTGCCTAAGGTCACCCAGCCAGCAGACGGTGGGACTCCCTCAGTCCTGCCTGCTATTAAGACCAAAGCTGACAAACTCTATGCCCCATGGGGCCTCTCCCCTTTTGCCCTGACACTGAACCCCGGCCCCCTGGTGTAATCACACGCAGAAACACCCCGTCCCCTCTTCCGTTCCGCATCGGCCTCCGCTCCTCATCTGTAAACACTCCATTCTTGAGGTTGGAGAAAATTAGCCCAGAGCTGGCATGTCCAGAAAGAGTTACGAGCTATTCTTCGTTCGGCTTTGTAACTTCTGCACAGACACCCGTGCTCGGAAAGCTAGGCCTGGCTGCGCATGCCTATTTTTGTATTTGTGGCAGTGGTTGATTAATCATCTGCCTCTGATGCCAGCCATGGGCCACACAGCGTATGTCTACCGCTGTCCCCTGGCATGGCAGAGGCCAGGCCCGTGGGACGCTTTCCCGTGAGCCCCCAAGCAAAGGGCTTTGCAGAATGCCCTACCCAGGACGATGTGATTATGGGGACCGCCTCTGATGTCCTAAAGAAAGCCCAGGCTATGTGGAGCTAACCTTTGTCCCCACCCATGCCCCTCAGTGGCCCGCCCCCCCAACCAGCACCTGTACATGGAGGACTCACAGGCAGGGCTTGAGAGGTGCTGCCGTTCTGAGCATGACCTGCCTCCTTCCCTCCAACATCCTGCCCCACCAGGCAGCACCCTCTCACCTTCCCAGAAGGCGCACATCATAAGCTGTTTGGATGATGTGCGGGTCCCCAGAGACAGCCGCAGAAAGCAGCAGCCGTGGACGCATGGTGAGCGTGGCCTCCTGCTGGAAGGCAAACAGGAGCTCCTACCAAGAAAGAGGCAGACGCAGAGACCCAGACCAAATAGTCAGGGAAAGGAAGGATCAGCCAGGAAAGCTTTATTTGCAGAGCCCCCTGAGCCAGGCTCTGGGGGCACAGAGGTGAGACAGACACAGGCCCTGCCCCCAGGCTCGCAAGAGTGGTGGCCTTGAGCCACCATGGTAAGTGGCTCAACAGAGGGGTAGAGGGGTGGCGGGCAGGGTCAAGAGCACGAGCTGCAAACTGCCTGCCTGAGGGGGGGCCAGGCCGCTGCACAGAGGGAAGCATCACTTGGGCTGCAGGGCTGGAACAGGACCTGGATGTGACCAAGAAAAAGAGCCACAAGACTCCTAGCTCTTTGGCCTGACCTTTCTAAGATGATGGTAGTGAGAGAACATTCCCCTGCCCCCATCCCCGTCCCTGGCCTTCTGCTCGTCCTATGCCATGAGCCCAGATACGATAAAAAGTAGAACCACTGCTGGATCCTGCAGCTGCCAGACTTGGCCTTACCTCAATTAAGAGGAGAAAAGTCCACCGGTCACTCTTGGGGCTGCCTCTCAGTCCAGGGTACAAGAAGAAGAGGTCCAGACCATCAAACTTATGTCTCCTCAGGAGGGATACAACGGAACCGATAAACCTTTCCCGGCTGGATAATGTAGACAGCATAGTGGTGAACCTGCGGGAGCCCCAGGGTGAGGCGAGGAAGGGGGGCTCTCTGCAGAACCACAACCTCCACAAAGCCCCTCGGTTTGTGCCCTGTGGAGGGCACACAGGTATGGCTGGGGGAAAGGAAGGTAGGTCAACCCTTCTTAGAAGCCCCTCCCCGCACTGGGGGCTAAATACCCAGCGGTGATGGGGAATTCAAGCAGCAGGGAGGGGCTGCAGAGTCTCACCTGGTTGTGCCAAAGTTCCACCCACCAATGGACAGCAGTGTTCTCAGCTCCCTGTTCCTGTGATGTGGGATAGAGGGAGGTGAGCTGG
This sequence comes from Callorhinus ursinus, assembly GCF_003265705.2. Taxonomy (NCBI): domain Eukaryota; kingdom Metazoa; phylum Chordata; class Mammalia; order Carnivora; family Otariidae; genus Callorhinus; species Callorhinus ursinus. Next base: position 8,068,857 of record NW_027397071.1, on the reverse strand, counting down.
GGACCCACTCCAGTGGGTCCCTGGGGAACGGTGAAAAGTAGAGGGGGGAGGGGGGAGAAGCGAAAGGGGAAGGCAGGTGGAGGGAGGGAGAGAGAAGAGCAGAGCAAAGCACAGGGAAGAAAAGAAAGGAAAAGAGGGGTGAACAATCAACCCACGGTCTTCACAACCCAGGACCCCCGCAGGCTGTCCAAAGTCCACAAAACTCCCCCACATCCCCATGATGCTCCCACGCAAAGGAAGAGAAAGTAGTAGTCCAAAATGTTTCTTTTCACTGTTTTCTTAGTGGACAAATATTTTTTGAGCAATTACTATGTGCGGTTGATTGCTTTAGGTGCTTGACCGAGATACAACAGAGAGTGAAAGAGACAAGCCCCCTGCTCTCAGGGAGCTTGTGATCTAGTGACAAGGATTTTTGCCTTGGCCATCTATAACCATTCACGCAGAGACAGACCCCCCCTTGGACAGGGAGAGAACCCAGGAGTTGTGGGGATAGGAATACTTAAGCAAGCACTTAGTGAGCACCAGCTCTGTGCAAGGCACTCACCCAGCTGCTGGTATACAAACATATTGGAGGCCCTGCTCCTTCCCTTAGGGGGCTCATTGGCTGGGGGGTGCAGGTGACAAATGGTAATAAAGATACTAGCATTTGTGATGTGCAGGCTCTCCTTGAAGCATTCTAACAGCATTAGTACATGAACTCCGCCCCACTGGCTTGAAGGATGAGTTGCAGGTTACCAGGCAGAGGCAACAAAGGCCTCACAAGGGTAAGGAGGCGAGAATTAGCTTGGGGTGTTATTCAACAGGGAGTTCTCAGGCAGGGATGCTCCCGGGCCCCACTTGAGAGGCGGCTAGGACCAGAAGAATCAGAAGAAAGTTGATGAATAACAAGAGAAAGAGGATTAATTTTCTTGTCTGTAAAACCTGAAGAAAAAAAAAAAAGATCCCCACATGCAACATGAACACACCTCTGCTTGAGCTTGTTGAACTCTGGGTAGGTAATTTTCTCATCCTGGGAATCCTTAGCAACAATCTGATTGTTGTTCATTGAGGCAAAGGCAAATATCAAGTGGGTGCAGAGAAAGGGATCCAGGTCTCGGGGCAAGATGGAGGCAGGGCTGGGGCGACCCTGTGCCCAGCTGGTAAAATAACACACCAGTTTGTGGGCAGCGCCTGGCAAGGGAGAACACACGTTAGCTGGCAGAGACCAAAGGAGGGGATGGAGCTCGGCTTCCACAGAGCACTGTGAACACAGTCCAAGAGGCCGGGCCACCAGAACACTCCCCAAGCAAACACAGCCCAAAGTGACCCTGAGGTCTGGTCCCCCTGCCACCCCTACTGCTGAGGCCCCAGGGGGGAAAGAATGCCTTATGGAATGCTGTTCAGAATGGATCCTCAAGCCTGGATCCTGGCACACAGAGCGACACAAGTGGCGGGACGGAAAATCCTCCGCTGAACTGCAGCGGATCAATGATGCTGGACACAGGAGCCGGGGCAGGGAGGGGCTGCAGAGGACACACCACACGGAGCACCTCTCAGTCAGAGAAGCTCCCTGGCTCTGGGGAGGAAGACAGGATTTCCTTACCATCGCGCTGTTTCAGCACAAGAACCAGCCCTGCAGGAAACAAAGGATGGAATCACACTCAGATTCCCATGCTCGCCCAGAGTGACATGCCCCAGCCCCGCCTCCAGCCCTCCAGTGCACCCACCAACTGGGCCCCATAGCCAGACACAGACACACACATGGAGACACGCTGCGTTCACTGGCTTCCTCTTCTCTAAGTTGAGCCAGTGTTGCCAGATCTATTGAAGCTCCTGTTTACCCCAACAACCACCACATGGATACGCACATGCTTAGCACAGGGACAGGGATGACTTAGAAGTCCCAGCAGAAGCTCTAGGCCAGGGGTTCTCACCCTGGCTGCAAGTGTAAAAAGCAGTGATGTTCTCCTCCCCTAGAGATTCTGATATCACTGGTCCAAGGTGGAACTGGGCATAAAGATATTTAATGGGTAGCTGGAGTGGAGGACCACTGCTCAGATCTCTCCTGCCGGGGCACCTCCGGCCCTTCACTATGTCCCGTCCCACCTCCACCTAATCCAGCCTCCGAGTCCCTGGCTGCTTCTCAGGCACTTGAGAGGTGACATAGGAAGGCTGGTATCTCCTGGACTGAGTGACGTCGTGGGGGCTGGAACCTGCCACACTCACCAATCCACAGCAACAACCTGCCCATCTCAGAAGTCTGGGAGCAGCGAGGCTAGGGCTCGAGCCCCTTTATAGGAGCTCTGGGACAGCCCTGGGACAGCGCTGGCAGAGCCTGGCCACACACACACACACACACACACACACACACAAAACCAGGGCCAGTGATGAATGGGCTGCTGCCCAAGTCACAGTGACCCCAGCACCTCCCATCCTCCCTCTCCAGCTGAGCTGTAGCTCTCAGAGCCAACAAAGCAATAGGTCCGTCTGACCCTGGCACACAGTGGGTGTCTGCCAAGGGCTATGGCGAGGGCAGGGTAGTAACTCAGCCCTATTCCTGGGATTTGCCCCACCGTGGACTGAGTATGAGAGTAAACACTGCACAGAGGCAGTAATTCTACTGTTACCAGATTATTGGTTAGGGAAGCAGTGTAATACAAAGTTTAGAAGCCCCAGCTTTGGACCTAGGCAGGCCAAGGTTTGAATCTCAGTGTTATCGGTTAGTTTTATAATCGTGGGCGTTACTTAGTTAGATCTTTGAGCTTCAGCTTCCACGCTTGCAAAATGATAACAGCTCATACTCACCTCATACGGTTTTATAGGAATTAAAAAGATAATATATGAAAAACTGTTAGTTCAGGACTTCACATGGAATAAGGGCTCAGTAAATGGTAGCTGTTATTAAGGATGCGACAGAGTGAGGGTCCCAAACTCACATGCTGACACTTGCCAGGCAGGTAACATAAATGGGTGAAGTGGACACAATATAAGAGCTCACTCTCCACTTTATTAGAACAACAGCAGTTCAAGCCCAGTGATACACATGAACTAACATGAAGCCTCTTGGTCAGGAGACAATAGAGATTGGTATAAACAGGGACAACACTCCAAGTAGCCACTAATGGTTACCATGTAGTGAAATACATCCCATGTTGAAAGATCCCTCAATTTCCTTCTTCCTTCCTTCCTTTCTTTGTCAGAGAGACACAGAGAGAGCACAAGCAGAGGGAGCAGCTGGCAGAGGGAGAAGCAGGCTCCCCGCTGAGCAGAGAGCCCGATGTGGGACTCGATCCCAGGACCCTGGGATCATGTCCTGAGCCGAAGGCAGATGCTTAACCAACTGAGCCACCCAGGCGTCCCGATCTCTCAATTTCTTAAGAGAAGACAAAAATCTGAATCTTTGTGTGGGTGAACAATGTTGGAGCCAGTGTACGAGCCAGTGCTGAGAATGTGTTATGAACCTAAGGAACATAAGGAATATAATTCTGGATATCTGAGAGCCAGTGTTTTTAAAATACAACAACAATATGAAGGATAAACAAAATAGATCTGTAGCCAGATGCTTTTATGATCCATCCGTTTCCTCTTCCTGCTACAGAGGATCTCAGATCATGAGTAGGTCCCATATTTCAGGGTCTGAATCTCAATCATGGAGGACCAGAAATCGGATGCCCATCTTCTCAGAGACTGGTAGTTCACCTAGTCTACATGTCACTGAGGTACTAACCAGATGTCAACATAGTAAATTACACAGGGAAATACAAGGACTAGTGGTTGAATTTGCATCCCCCTTCCAGTATGAAGAAACCAGGCAATCACTTTTTTAATCAGAAGATTGTTTAGATAGCATGGAACAAAAACATTAAATGGTATAGAATGTTTAGGCAAAGGCTATTTCCGTAAAACTCTAGGCAGACCTGATGGAATACCCCACCTAAAAGAGACTGTCTCCATTTGTTCATCCATCTTTGTCTTCCTTTAAGTATTCAACAAATATTCATTGAGCACGTGCCAGGCCCTGCTAGGCACTCTGGATACAATGGTGAGCAAGGGTTTCTGCTCTCACAGAGCTTGTAGTCTAGTGAACAGATTGATCACATCCCCAAGAGCTAGTGTAGGTCTCCCTCTTGAAGTATGTGTCTCATCTCTCTTGGATAGGGACAATGGGGAAAACATGAGTTTTGTTGCTAAACAGGTTTGAGATCCAGTTCTTACCCTGCACCATCACTCGAGCCACCTCAGTCCCATCTGCATGCTCAGTGCCACACTCCATTCCTTGGGCTGAGAGTAACCTGAATCAGGAGATGGTTAAGCCTCCTGATACAAACATTGGATCAGGCCAGGCAACAACTTGTACCACTGGTTACGTTACCCCTGGTGTAGTTTCTAACACTAATGACCATGCTCTTGCTTCCAAATTCCTAGCCTAAGTCACCTAATTCTTGTTAACAGGTCTCTGCATTCCTTTCTCCTCCTGTTCTGTAAACTAGACACTACAGTGGTTCCCCGGGGCTTGCGTTCCGACTTGGTCTTGCCAGGCACGTGGGGCCCTTGCTATCTTTTAAGACCCCCCCCTTGAAGTGAATGCCTGCCTTTCTCTACTTCTAGGCCTCCCCTCAGGCCCCCTCTTCCTGTCCCCCAGATTCCATATCGCTGAGATTTCCCACTAGGTTTGTGCCCTTCCATCCCAACTCCTGCCAAAAGCACTAGTTCTTAATGCTGTCTCCAGGACAGAGTTAAATCTGCCCGCCAATCTGAACCATCTTCACCTGCACCTGGGTCAGTCGTCTGGGATCCTATTCTGCTACAGTGGTAAGGCTGGATCTCAGACCTAACCATTCCATGCCTTAGGATGACTGAGGAGGAAGAGAACACCACAAGGTAACAATGGGTGCCCAGGAGTGACCTCCGTTTCATTCAGCGATGACCATGGCAAGGAAGGCAACTATGACTCCATGTGTATAGCAGATGATGAACAGTAAATGCTGAATGAGGGTTATGTTCAAAGTCACTGCGCCATGTCACTCTGTCTGCTCTCATTCCTTGAGTTCTTGCTCTCAAAAAATACAACCATTGTTACATATTTTACACCCCCACCCGGATACTTGAAAATACTCCTCCCTAGTGCTTAGCCTGTTCTCACGAGTAAGAAGACATTTACAACCGTCTTTTAGTTGGCTTGCTGAAGAAAGGCCTACAGCAGTGCACCCCCTCCCATATCTTACAATACTCAACTAGATGCAGGCAAGATCATGGAGCTGAAATACCTTGGTTTTAACAAAGCGTTCAGCCAAATCTTTTGCGATACTCGTGTGGATAAATTGGTTAAGTATGACTTGAACAAAATCAATTGGTTGAATCTAAGAGCCCAAAGAATGTTGACTATATTGGTGCAAACTTGAAAGATTTTTACCATTTTACATCTTTAAAATGAATGGGATGGGTTGCCCGGCTGGCTGTTGGTAGAGGGTGCGACTCTTGACCTCAGGGTTGTGAATTTGAGCCCCACGTGTGGTGTGTTTACTTAAAATAGAATATTAAAAAAAAAAAATGGGATAGAGCAGTATATCCCAATATTTGATGATTTTTGGTTGTACATGAGGATTTTAAACACATTAATGTATATTAAAAGTATATATTTCCCCACAACCCTAATTTCATAGATATTGTTTAAAAATTGAGGCAATTCAAAGAAGAATATTTTAATAAACTAATAAAGATAGTGCTGGAATGGATGATTTTGCTGCTGTAATGTGATGGTGAATCATCAAGTCATGCCTATATAGCTATTAAAAGAACTGGCTTCCTGCTGTCCTGTGGGGCAGGAGACACCTTGGGAATCAGCAATGTCTGGTGCCAAATTAAACCCTATGGAGCTCCTTCAGCATATGGCTTGGGACCCTACCCAAAAGGTGAGCCTCATGTAACCGTGGTAACTGCAGATCAGCAGTGGACTACAGTGGGTCACGAGGATGGGCTTCAGAATAAGAACAATGAAGATGGGGAAATGGATCTACTCTAGCATTAGACACCTGAACCAGTGATATTAAATGCAATATATATGCCTGTAGCTTTAACAAGTAAAATGAGCCTGTTCCCAACCATCACCAGTTAAGTCCATGCTCAGGCTACTGAAACTCTCCTCACGTCTGGGACTCACTGAACCACATGGGCTATCACATTTCTCATTGAGAAGTCACTTTCTATTCTAAACCACCTTTTTTGCTCACTTTAACCTACACATTCAACCCAAACTGGGACAGCCATTCCAACCTGGGATGGTGATTTTGATCAGATTTGCAAATGTCTTGGTGGCAATCACTAATAGATGTGATCACTCTCATCAGCACAGACCTGAATCCAAACCAATTTTCTTTTACAGTAAGATGATGTGGTTTTTCAAAAACTAGGTTTTCCTTCTTTGCTGTCATTTTAATCACCTTGAAACAGACAGACCTTTCCTTGGGTTCTCATCTCCACTGCTTTCCCCTCTACCATTCCTGAGTTCAGGAGGAAAAGGGCTAGGCAAATTTAGTTCCGACCCACCTCACCCCTCCTCTCTCTAAGCCATCACAACTTTGTGAAGTTTATCTCTGGGAAGAGCTTAAGCATTTCCATCCACCCACCCACCCACCCTATTACCTTCCAAGAAGTTATGGTCAGGAACAGTGAAGGCTTTCTTCCCGTCTTACCCCAAACCCAGTAATCACATGACTACAAATTCCAATGTTTTTATTCATGGTTATTGTGATGACAGGGCTCATGTTTGGCAAGGGTGAAGCATGGAAGCTTTTCTTACAAATATTTTGTCCATATTCCTTCAAACTGCCCCAGTTTCATGTGATTTTAGCTGAGCTAAACTTTCAAAGCACCAAAGCACATAATATATTATATTTAGTTTCATAATCAGTAATTGACCATGACTTCTCGCAGTAACCAGTCCACCAACCCAAGTAACCTAACGTTTAAGTCCCAACTAGCTACTCTAAGGGGTTAGGGAAGCACATACACAAAAATACTGGGCTATGACTGATACCCTGATGACTCACGTAAGTGAGATGTGTCTAACTACACATAACACACGTTTCAAAAGACAGGCCAACAAAGCCTAAGGTTTTTATTTCTCCAACTAGTATTTCTGATTCTCTGATGCTGTACTTTAAAATCGTCAGAGTCCACAAAAACAGCATTCAGACTTCCTATATCCAGAGAAAGGAGTCCAGAAGCCAGGAGAGGTCAGGCCCCAAGCTATTTTCCAGTGAGAAACATGGCAGACATTTCTCTGTGAGTCTGTGTCAGCTTTTAACTTAACTGAAATGCCTTTATGCTCTCCACCATCCCCCAGCCTTTTTCCACGGGATCTATGACAGGAAAACACTCATCTTTCACATATACAATTCCATGGGGTGACGGGTGGGGGGGGGCGTTATGCAGGCACCAGCCAAAATTTTATTCAGCCAGAAAATGGATTTTTGACTCAGTTTAATGGCAAAGAGATTTGCAAAACCACGAGGAGTGTCCTGGCTTTTCCTCGAGGTGAGCTGGGCGGGATTTTTGTGAGTGGAAGCATTGCCATAAGAAAGGCAGATTAAGTTCTATAAAAAATAAAGTTGCTCCTATCTCCACGAGTAGTATATAAGCTGCTTCCAAGAATCCAGGGATGCCCACATCCCACACCTCATCCAGTCATGGCCAATCCCTCATGCACAGCTACATAAAACCCTTTTGTAAACTTTTTTTTTTTTTTTGGTGGGGGGAGGGCTTGGGAAAGAAAGATGTAAGATGAATTTTTTTAATTCCCTCCCACCACCAAAAACTATGTATCTACACACACACTAAGACACACATACATATCCAATTTTAAGAAAGTTTTTCTTCCCTATGACTACAGGATCCCAAAACCCAGCCTCCCTCAGGTTGAGAGACAGTGCCTATTAACTGCCCAGATCTGGTGTACCAACATACTGTATAAGGCTCCCGAGTGGTCTCACAGACGGAGTGGACACTCATGGGGGGTTTGCTTTTTGTCTTAAATCCACTCTACTCGGCCACACTCTTAGGTCCAAGGGCTGGGAGAGGCTCTGTAGGCAGGACGTGGTGGATGACCTGATGGTCCCAGCCCACTGTGGTAAGGAGAGAATGATTGAGCGGGGACCAAGTAGCATCTCTCACAAAGTCTCTATGGGCTCGGCTTCTAAACCTAGAAAAGAGAAAAGGTAAGTTAGGGCACGGTGAGAGACAAGAGGAAAAAGCAGACTTGGAGGAGAGAATCCAACACAACCAGGGCACCTTTGTGGATGTGTGACACAAACTTCACCGTATGTGTGGCCTTGCCACCACGGTAGCAGTGTACTTATCCACACAGAACTTCATCAATCATTCAATCCAGTGCTCTCATTTCATAAAGAAATGGTGGCTAGAGCAAGGGTCGTAATATGGGCCAGGATCAGAGAGCAAATCATGGCTCTCTCAGTGAGAAGGAAGTATTAATTCCGGTACCGTGTTTGCTGCCTTTCACCCCAAGCAGGTCGTATTTCACGTATGTGTTCTTTAAGTGAAAGGGGTAGACTGTCCCTTTCTGGAGACAGCTGCAACACCGGACTTGGAAATCCCACCTACCACCACACTCCCCCTTTACCAGGGACAGAGTTGGCTGTGAGTCACCCCCAGGAACAGGGAGAGTCAGTGTCAGCCTGCTCCCACCGCCCAGTCCCCTTGAGTGAGACCGTGCACTTTGATGAAGACAGAAAGGACCCAGCCACCCACAGCTCTTCTTCCCGATTCCTCATCATAGGACCCCGTTTCACACTTACACCTCAGAAAGGCCTGAGTCCAGCACAGCAAGTGAGCAGTCCTCACTGACAGAGGCCAGGAACGGGGTACTAGGAGAGCAAGGGGAGGGTTAGGACAGATAAAGCCATGGTCCCAAGATGAATCCTGCCGGGTCTAGCCCCCACCCCCCACCCTAAAGTGACCCAGAGGAGGTGGCCTGGTCCCCACTTCAGGTTAAGGTCTGGCTACCACTCAAGTCCACATTACAAGTTCCAGGGAAAGAGGAGGGAAATGGAGTAAGCCAGGGTGAACAATCATCCTGGCAACCAACTACCCCATCTGGTCCCTCCCTGCAGCTTTAGCAAGAACGCAGAAGCTTTCCCAACCACACAGTCTCAGAAGCCCACAATATTAATCATTCTGGGTGTTGAGCAGGAACAGCACCTTATTTTAGCCCTGTGCAGACAGAAAACCGTACTACCCAAAAAAGGACTATGGTCTTCAGAGATCGTTAAGAGTTCTGAAACTTCAGCTAGACCACTGTCTGCTTTAAGGAATGACCTAATCAGCTAATGCTCTGCAAACATAAGCATGCCCCAGCACCGTCCCATTCATACCCATCAGGCCCCTGGGGACAAAGGACAGTACCTGTGTGGGGAGAACACTAGCCCAGTGACACACTGGGAGTGCACAGCTGAGCTGAGGGCACACCTTGCACTCTTGGTGTCCACAAGGGAGACAGTTCCACTCTCGTTCCCTAAAGAGGAAGCCCATCACAGTGGATAAGAACATGGGCCCTGGAGTCAGCCAGACCTGGATTTGAATGCTAGCTCCTCAACCTTTTATGAGCTAACCACTCTGAGCATAAGTTTCTTCTTTCGTCAAATAGGGTAATTAGTCACTGGTGGTTGCAAAAATTAGCGAACGAGGCAGTTATTATTTTATCCACAAACTATGTCACCACACGTACAGCCTCCTGGCTATGAGAGCACAGGAGCTATCCCTACTCAACAACAGAGTTCCCTATATAGCAATCCACTTGTTTTGTGGTACACTGACTTCTGCCCATGCCCAGAATATAGGAGCTGGAGCACACAATCAGGAATCAAATCTAAAAAGTCATCATGTTTTCCAAAGCCAAACTAAAACCACCTTTGGATCATCCCACCTTCCCACTGGCATAATTCACATAACGCCCAAGTCCGCCACTGAGACTGAGTGGCCCGAGCCTTGTGCATTACAGGGTCAGCGTGCCCTCATCCTCCCCCTTCCCAGAGTCAAAATGCTGTGGGACAGGTTGCCTTACCAAAGACAAAGACTTCACTCTGCTGAGGATGCCAAGCCAGGGAGGTAGGAAGGTAGCCTGAGGCAGTGCAGCCTGCAGAGAGAAGAGGGACCCAAAACGAGACTCAGAGCCCAGCCCCCGTGAAGAAGCTTCTCAAACAAAGTCACTCCAAGTCTCAGAAGCACCTTTATTTGCCTTCCCAAACCCTGCTAAGGCAGTTGTGGCCCTGCCCTTGACCCTCATACCCTTATTTATCCTTCGGCCTCCTGTCCTTTCTGGACACGAGTCATAGGCAGATTTCAGGCATAAAGCATGAAGGCAACAATTCTGGCCCCCTTGTCCATCCTTCCCAGAAATGTAAAGTAAATCAGCCACCCACAAACCAACCCTTCCTCTTGGTACCCACAGCACAAAATGGAATCAATCAACAGAGCCTCAGTGGGGAAAAAAGTGATTATGTCCCTTATGTCACACTGACTGAGCATCTGATGACTTTGCCTCTGTCTCTGGCCAAGGAAGCCTCTTCCAGGTGGGTTCCTAGTACCACCCTCCCACCACTGGCTCTCAGACTTACCTATCTGTGATGCTGGCTTGGGACAGCGGGTATCCCAGAGTAAAATTCTGTTGTCCTAGAAGGAACAGAAAAAGAGCTTCACAGTCCAAAAAGCGGCTGCTGGCCAAGTCTCCACACTAGACTTGTGGCCAGAGGGTTGGAGTGTGGTTAGGAAGTAGGGAGGGAAGGAAAGGCTGTATCTCACCTCACTGCATGAAAGGAACACGGAATCCTTGTGCGGGGAGGCTGTGACACAGGTGACCTGCCCGGAGTGAGCTGTGAAGGAGAGAGAAAAGGGAGTATGACAGAGCAGAAGCCGGGGGCATTACTACCACACAGCCCAGATACTACCAAGGGAGGTGTGAGAAACGGGCCTTATCTCATGATACAATTTAACAAACTTTGTAAGAGATTTTGGATTAGACAAAACCTAAGAGAAAATGTTGATGGAGTTCTAAAACCTAGAAAGACTTGGGGAAGAAAATGAATTAGTAAAGACAAGGAATGAAAAATTAGGGGCTGAGCAAGAAGAGTGAAGGGATCTATATCCCAGAACAGCAATTTTCCATACGACAGTACACACACACCTCCAGATAACATACAGACACTTTCAAGGGAGGTCTGCACACTGATACATTCTGGGAAATAAACTTTTCCAAAATTCTCTTTTCTGAAATCGAACTGAGACGCTGCCAGAGTCTGCCAGTGCCCCTTTCCTGCCTCGGGCTTTCAATTCCTCTTCTCCCAGTTGTAGAAGGGACGCGCACCTCTCACCCACTCCACATTGCACCATGGTATGGTGCACAATGCCCAGGTATACGAAACCCTAAGGTATTAAACCAAAGGGGCTTTTCCCTAAGAGCCAAAGAGCAAAAGAAAGAGCACCTGGCTAAAATTCAGTGCAGGGGCTGGCCTTGTTTTATCCTACCACAAATCACAACATACCACAAGCGCTAGAGTGATTCTGGGACTTAGCTCCGCCTAGCAATGAAAATTTTGAAAACTATGAGAGATGGTTGTCATAAGGACACATCTGACAAGCTGAACTGAACTTAAAAATGAAGTCAGACTTTTTCTAATAGAAAGTTAAGTCTAACTTGGCCAGCTGGCTTAACAATGCAGGGTTAGTTTTTAGCCAGTTAGGTTATTTGGTAGACATTTTTCAGAGATTAAAGGGGCTTACTCTGCAAATCCCGGGCACAATAATGATATGGCCAGAAAGTATCTCCTTTGCAACTATTTAAACTTAAGTTAGATGCCAATTTAAAAATGTGTGAGAAGGTAGTTTTTCGAAAATTTTTCAGGAGGCCTACATGCTAAAAACTTTAAAGATCACTGATCTATGTTAATTACAGGCTGTGGAAACCACATATTCTAAGGACATTTAACCAGACTACCTGAGATAGTCCGAATATGGCTCTGCCCAAGACAAGAAGATGTAATCAAACCACCCTTTATAGTTCTTTCCTAGCCCTAGAATCCATGGAAAGCCAACACAATGAAAAGGAATTGATTGCGCACTTGAAAGCAAAGCTCAGAGACAAGTACCTAGGGAAAATACAAAAGATAAAGTGGTTCCTCTGCCCTCAAGGGATCTGCAGTTCAGTGGGGGGGAAAAAGACAGAATACAAAGAACTAATGAAAAAAGATGAACGGAGGAAGTGCTGAAAGGGTTAGGGCAGACCAGGAACACTCTTTATAGGCCTAAGAAACAAAAGGCATGTGTAGTAGACTCCACATTGGCATTTTAACATTGTTGGACCATTTACAAGTCTTGAACACTGAAGGTCCGAGATCTTTAGGAGTTTGTGATTTTTGCTTTGGCACATATGTGAACCATACACTTTGCAGTTAGAATTGGCAGGGAATGGCACTTAGCCATTGAGTGAACCAGTGATCATCGAACATCTACATCTCTTAGCCACACAATAAATGCTCCAGGTATTATCTTTATGAAGAATGGCTCCCAGAATAAAGTCGGCTGCTACTGCTGTTAATGAAAATGAGTAAAAAAAAAAAAAAAAAAGTAACATTAATAGAAAGTGATGGCTCTCACCAGAAAAATAGAAATTTTATGGAGGTGAATATTCAAAAGTTCAAGATTCACAAGTCTCAGGGTTTATTCTTGGAGAATGTCAAGGATCTACTATGATTGGTTCTAATTAGAGCAGTATGTTTGAAGGGGGAGTGAAAGAAGGGCTTGAACGCCATGACAAGAAAATGGGATATTAACCCACAAGCCACACAAACCATGAAAGATGAGGGACTGCAGATGGACAGATGAGGTGAGTGCCACCATCTGTGCGAAGTAAAACCTGAAAGCAAAAGGGAGCATCAGAAATGGAAAGGGAAACCACTGACCAAGTGGTAAAAGACTCCAAAGAACTCTGGGACCCACTGATAGTGAGGAAGCAGGAGGGGTGGAAAAGGACTGAGAGCTGGAGTCTCATGTGGCCAAGAAGATGGTGAGGCCATTACTGGAAATTGGGAAATTAAGAAAAGGCAACGGATAGGTATTGGGGCCTGACTATAGTTTTGGAAGAAAACTATCAGGCAGAAGGGCAAGGAACTGCTGCCCCTGATATCCAAAGTTCAAAGAGCCCAAGGGGAGAATAAAAACAAAACAGCTAAGGCCAGGACTAAAAAGAACGTGCACTCACCCCGGTATGAACTCAGTACCATCTGCTGGGCAAGGTCCCAAACCTTGATGCTAAGAAGCAAAAGAAAACAGATCCTTAATTCTGACTTACAGTATCTACATAAAAACATGTGTTCCAACAAGAACTTCTTTTAACTGACATGTTCTATGTCATTGCCTACTGGGCTTCTGCTAGGGCCTATTCACAATGGATTGTACTATCTCTACAGAAATGTTATAGACATGTCATAATTAATCACTGCGTTCTTACAACACGTCCAAAACTACTCGATGAGGCTAATAGGATAGTAAAGACACCCAAAAAAGGTCTCAAACGCAGGACTGGGGCGCCTGGGTGACTCAGCCGTTAAGCATCTGCCTTCAGCTCAGCTCATGATCTGGGAGTCCTGGGATGGAGTCCCAGGATGGAGTCCTGTATCAGGCTCCCTGCTGAGTAGGGAGCCTGTTTCTCCTTCTACCCTTAACCCTGCTCGTGCTCTCTCACGTGCGCTTCTTCTCTCTTTCAAATAAATAAATAAAATCTTTAAAAAATAAAAAAAAATTTTTTTAATTAAAAAAAATAAAAATAAAATAAAATGCAGGATCAATGAGCACAAGGACCCACCAGAAGTCTTTGCCACCACTGACAGCTTGTATGCCAGAGCTCAGGACACTAACTGTAGACACAATGTCATCATGCTCATACTTGCAGAACTTGCTGACAATGAGTGTCTCGTTCTCATCCAGCTCCCACAATTCAACAGCTCCTGTTGGGAGTGGGGAGAAGGTAGAGGGAAATGAGTGTGGATTATACCAAGACTGTAATTCACTTCTAGGATTCAAGTGAGTCCACAGTCACTAAACTAACAAAGTAAGCTATTCCTATAAAAGCAAAACCCATTATCACTACAGGATTTAGCTAATTTCCAAGCCATCTGGCTTTATGCTGGCATGACTGTCTTCTTAATAACAGTCCAGACAATTAGGCCAGGGAAAGCTTCTAGAAAGACAGAGAAAGATGGAATGGCTGGCAAAACCCATTATCTGGCTTCCATGAGAAAACACTGGAAAATAAGTCCCAAGAGACAAGGATTAAAGTCTCAATAATCTGTGTAGTACATAGTCCAGCGTGGTTAAATCTTCCCAATTGCTTTGGATTTGTTGAACAATTTGCTTAAATGCCTTATAGCTTCTTCACAAATGTTGTGAATTACTGAACGTCTTGCACAGTGACAGGTCAAGTACAGAGAACCCCCAAAAGTTGTCTTGAATATGTTGTGCTGAAGCTCAAATGTCAGAGGCTCAGTCTTTAATGTCCCACTTTTATCTTTCCATGCAATGCCTGCCAATATCCAAATACTGATTTTTTAACTCCAAAGACTCCACTGCTGAACCTGACTTTCAAAACAAAGCAGAATGAAGACATTTAAAAAAGAAGAAAACGGGAGGAGATGGAAAGCAGCAGAGACTGACTTAACCATCATCTTTAAGATCAAGATTATCCTTGGTCTGGGTTGAGGGGGGATACTGGGAAGGTTACAGGGAAGAAAAATGGTTCTAATCCACTTCTTAATTTTGTTAGAAATTCCCACCAGGCAATTAGAATCTCGGAAAGGTATTTTCCCGCTACACAAGAGCTCTCCTTCGGGCCAACACCCTCAAGCTCCCCAAGCACTGAGTATGGGGCAGTAAGGATTGAACACGGTCCGATCTGTATCCCATGCTCCATTCCACCTGTGGGGTTGTGGAGAAAGTGACTCACCTGAATCGGAAGCCACTAGGATACCTCTGTCCCCAACCCAAGTGAGGTCAGCCACTCCGGCCTCCGTCTGGACTCCAGCGGAGCAGAAGCCTTCGTTGGGGGCTGCACAAGGGTCTTTGAACAGCCAGAGGGAGCCAGCCCAGCAGCGGCCACTCAGGCTGGAGGCCCCGAGCAGGAGAGCCCCATCTAAAGGAAGTACAAGCTGTCAGCGCGGGAGGAGTGAAAGGGCTCGTCTCCATGGTGACCGCACTGTACAGCACGCGGGCCGAGTCTGGATCTGAGCTCGGAAACCCGGGGCAAAGGTGGGGACTGAATTAAGCGACGCCAGGCAGGGGTCAGGAAGGCATGCGGGGCGGGGGCGGGCTAGAAAGGCCAGTCCTGGGAAAGGGCATCCCGAGCCAGGGTGAGGTAGCTCCCAGGCCCGGGATCTCGGCTCACCGGACCGATACCGCGCAGCCTCCAACTGCCGTTCCATACAAGCGGGCGCATTAGGGGGAAGGTTCCACTCGCGGACCGCCGGGGGCACTAGGGGGGGCGGGGTTTCCTTCCGCATCTCCACGGTTCTATCTTCAACCTAGACCCAAGCGGGACCGCCGCCCGAGATCCAGCTCCGGCAGCCCCACGTGGTGCCCCTCTGGGCCTCCGCCCCTCTCCACAGGCTACGGCCACTCTACATCTCGCGAGAATTGCTTCTACTGTTCCATTCTGCGGCCGTCTGCGGCCCTCTGGCAAAGAGTTCTCCGCGTTGTGTCTCTTATCGCGAGAAAAAGAATTCGAGGCAAAGTCAGTGGACGAAGGGCACAATGTTCTCTTCTCGCGAGACTTGTGAGCGACCATCTTGCTCCCGCCCCTGACAGAGACTCTTGCCCGGGTCACTGGGACGCAGGACCTGCTGTCCGGACCCTGGTTAACCATGCTGTCCCGGGTGGTTTTTTCTGCGGCCGCCGCAGCGGGTAACCCCATCTACACCCTAGTCCGGGCTATCAGAGTGATTGCAAAGGAGTGCGTCTAGGGTTACTGGAGGGGGTGGGAGGAAAGGGGGTGTAGGAAGGTGCAGCAAGATTTGGGCCCGAGTGGGAAATGAATTGCGCCGCTCACAAGGGGCGCGCGTGGGGGTCTCGGGAGACTGGAAAGAGGGGTGCATGGCCTTAGTGGGCGGGCCCCGCGGGGACCGAGAAAAGGACAGACCAGATTTCACCTTGACCTTGCTCACCTGCGCCTTGTTTATGTGCAGCTCCCTGTCTGAAGAACGCAGCTCTCCTTGGTCCAGGGTAAGTAAGAGGGGTGTAATACTTCCTTCGTCCTTGTTTTATCACCTCATTTCACTTCTCTGTAACCTCCTCTTAGCTTTAGGCCCGAAATTAACTTTCTTTAGGTAATTTTGAAAGGCTTAAAGCTTCATTCAAACACTGGTGCACCTGTAACTGTCTGAAACATTGTCTTTACCATCTCATGGCAAAGACTAAGAGGGTAAATGATGTGTTCTAACTAAATTAGGAGCTGGTTTTGGTGTCTTCTAAGCCCTGCCCCTTTTCCTTGTGACCTTCATCTGGACTTAGCTGCCGGCTGCCACAGCGGGAATCGGAGTTTCTGGATTGCATACCCAAAAGCAAGTTTTATTAAATAAAATAATGAAGCATGTTATTTTTATAACATGTCTGTCTCCCAGATGCCGACTTTTACTGCCAGATCATAAGAGTCAGAGAAATCATTCATTGATTCAGTAAATATTTATCTTGCCACTTACATGACAAAAGATAGAAAAATAAGTAAGGCTAACCTGTTTTCCAGTGGAGCTCAGTCTCTTGAGAGGAGGCAGCTATAGAGTAGTGCTTTAGAGCAAAGACTCTAAAGCTAGAGTTATACCTGGTTCCTCCACTAGAAGTTGTGTGACCTCAGTTTCCTCCTCTACAAAATGGAGATAATAGTATATTATGGTTAGGAGAACTAAGACTTAATTCCTGTAAAACTCTAAAAACAGCATTCCATATATAATACATAGTATGTGATAAGTGTTGACGTCTGTTTTTAATGTTTCATAAATCATGTTAGTTTTCTTTGGAATTTCTCTTTTTGCATCCAGACTTAGCCCTAAATCTTGCCAAAATTTGACAACTCTTTTTGCCTTGAAAAAATGGCTTTTAATCCACCTGTAATTAATTTTTGTGTGCAATAAAGTGAGGCTACAATTGCTTCCAACTTACCAGAGAAAAAAGATTCCATACAGACAGGTAAACAATTTTAATAGAAGTCATAAATAAATAAATAAATAGATATGTAAGATGTAAGGAACATACTTGATTTCTGTTTCACCTTCCATATCTAATATATGGAGAAGAGCAAGGCTCTTCCACCAAATTATATCTGGACTTATAACCATTCTTCCACTACCACTGCTACTGAAGTGTGAACCACCATCAACTTTCACCTGGTCTATTTCAGTAGTCTCTTAACTAGTCTCCTTGCATCTCTATTCTTGTCCCATTATAGCCCATTCTCCTAGTAGATTTAGGGATTACTTGAGGCCCCCCATCCCCCACCCCAACAAAACCCTCCAGAGCTCCTCATGCCACTGAAATAAAATCCAAAGTTACCATAACCCAGAAGGCCCAACATGAATTGATCTCCTCCTACCTCTTAATTTATCTCCTTATATTCTTTTTAGCTCACTCTCTAGCCATGCTGGCGTCCTTGCTGTTGCTGTGAAAAGCTTATTATTACCTCAGGATCTTTGTACTTGCTCTCCTCTCTTTTCCCCAGGTCACTGACTCAAATGTCATCTGACCTATCAAAAAAGCTTTTTCTCATTCCATTGCTCCCTGGCTGCTTACCTTACCCCATTTTTCTTCATAGACTTTCAGCAGCCTGGAATTGTGTATGGACATACACAGTCACACTGCTACAACCCCACTGGAATGTGAAGGCTGGGACCTTGTCTGCTCGTTGCTATGCTCCCAGCACCTGACATAAGGGTGAATGAATGTAAGATTGGGGAGGCCTTTAATAAAAAGGATATGCTCGAGATGTTCTGAAGGCTGTTGGGGTTGGCAGCTATTTAGTGAAAGCCATTCCAGGCAGAAGGAGCAGCGTGAGGCATGTTGTTTGTTTTGTTTGTTTGTTTTAGTTCCATATGGCTAGAGGATAGGAGAACGAAGGAAAGGAGCATAGAAGTTCTGATAGGTTCCGAATCATGTATACTATGTTAAGGAGTTTTGTGTAGGCAGGAGAACCTGTTGAAGAGCTTTAAAGTCAAATTTGCATTTTAAAAACATTGGTACAAGTGTAGAGGGGCTAGGTTTAAAGGGGTGTTTGTTGAGAAGCAGAGAGACCAGGTTTTGGATTAAGTAGTTTAGGCCAGAGATGAAGAGGGCTTCAACTAAGACAGTTCAGGAGAGGATTTGAGTTGGCCTAAAGCAAGTTCTCTCGTTCTGTGATTTAAATTAGTGGTTCTTGCAGCACCTGGGTGGTTCCGTTGGTTGAGCGTCCGACTCTTGATCTCAGCTCAGGTCTTGATCTCAGGGTCTTGAGTTCAAGCCCCATGTTGGACTCCACATTGGCCATGGGACCTACTTAAAAAATAAAAACAAAGGGGTGCCTGGGGGGCTGAGTCGGTTAAGCGTTTGCCTTCGGCTCAGGTCATGATCCCAGGGTCCTGGGAACAAGCCCCGCATCGGGCTCCCTGCCCCTGCTCCCTCTCCCTCTGCCTGCCACTCCCCCTGCTTGTGTTCTCTCTCTCTCTTTCTCTCTCTCTGTCAAATAAATAAAAATCTTTATAAAAATAATGAAAATGAATAAATCAGTGGTTCTGAATAAATGAATAAATAAATCAGTATTGCCCTCCAGGGGACATTTGACAATGTCTGAAGACATTTTTGGTTGTCACCACTGGGTGGGAGGGGGGGATGCTGACTGGCATTTAATGGCATAAAGGCCATGGGGATGCTGCTTATCACTACAGTGCACAGAACAGCCTTCCACAGCAACAAAAAAATGTCTATACTGATGAGGTTGAGAAATCCTGATTTAAATGAAAGAATCTTGAGCATGACTCTCAAAAAAAGTTGGTGGGCTAGGTAATACATTGGGAGGCAGAAATAACCTTCAAAAGATAGAAGTGTCAGACTAAAATCAATGAAATAATATAAACTCTTACATTGTAAAGGGATAGAGGTAGAATGGGGATGTGTGGGACAAAACAGACTGAGAATTTGAAGGAGACTGAGCTTGGCAGCTTATATAAAAAGGACTAGAGGATTTTGTTTCATCAGAATTTTAATGAGATACTACACTGTAACTGCTAAAAATGCAGTCTTGGGCTGTTGGAATATGAGAATAGTTTACGAATCCATGGTACAATAATTCAAGCTCAGTAATGGCATCAGTAAGTTCTTATTTGTAGGATGAATGAATTGGTGAAGCTGTATTTAGAGTATTATCTTCGGTCCTGTATACCTCACTATAGTGAATAGAACCAGAGGGCTCCTTGTGGACCGTCAGGATTGTGAGGGAACTGAGGTGTTTAACCCAGATATATGGGCATAATGTATGTTACATAGAAAAATAAAATTAGAACTAATGGATAGATCGGTTTCAAGTATGTACACAGCAGTTCAGTTTAAAGATGAACGTAATTAGAGCTACCCAACACTGAAAAGGCCTGTTTCACACAGTGGTTGGTTAGCACCCCATCACAGAGAATACCCAAAAAGGTCAAAAGTTCTGGCCATCAGGGTGCTCACAACACAGTGGAGATTTAATAGCTGATTGCTTACATAGAACTTTACTGTATGCTTAGCACTGTTTGAAGCAAAAATCCTCACAGCAGCCCTATAAAATCATATTCTTCATTCTCATTTTACCTAGAGGAATTTGCAATTACAAAAGCTTAATCTAGTTGCTCAAAGTCAAGTGGCTGGTCTAGGATTTAAACCCAGATAATCTGGCTTTAAAGTTACGTTCTTATATGTTGTAATTCTAATAGTAAACATACAGAGTGCTAGACAGATGACCTTTAAGACCTGCAGAGTAACCTTTAATTTTGTGTAATTGCCGCCCGTAGGGTATTGCAGGCAACAAGGATCTTCCACACAGGGCAGCCAAGTCTTGCCCCTGTACCACCTCTTCCTGAACATGGAGGAAAAGTTCGTTTGGGGCTGATCCCCGAAGAATTCTTCCAGTTCCTTTATCCCAAAACTGGCGTAACAGGTAAGCATTTGCCCGGTGTTTGATAGTATGTTTAGATGGTATAGTTTATGTTTACCTAGGATTTTAGTGGTCTCTTACCTCTTCCACATACACACGAAATGAAGTCAGTAAAGTAAATTGTGGAAGTAATTCAGTGGAACAGTTGTGACTTGTCTTTGAAGTAAACGTGGTTGGGATTTTAACTTTATAGTATTGTCTCCATTTGTTGATACACCACATCCACTGAATGCCAGCTCTGTGCCAGGTACTCTTCTGGGCATACAGTGGCAAGCTGAGGTGGCTGCCATCACGGAACACACATTCTGTCATAGGATAGACAGTAAAGAAATGAGTAATTGGAGGATACATTGTCAAGTAATGGAAAGAGCTATGGATTAAAATAAAGCTAGGTAAGACAATAGAGGTTATTGTATATATACGTAAAAACAGAAGTTGGGCCATGTTTATCAATTTTTTCTTTTAAGAAGGCATACACTATTCTGAAATATTACATTTTTGTAATGTAGTCTGTTTTCACTTACATTATTTAATCCTCACAGCAGTCCTGTAAGAGATTTTTATTACCAAGCATAACTAGAAAATAGAGAATTTGTGGAGATTTATTCTCTCTTTAGTGACTGGGTTGAACTTAAACCCAGGCTCTCCAATTCAGTATTCTTTGACGGCATCCACGGGCCTTTCTTGCTCCAACTACTGCTGTGACTAGGGAACACTGGAAACCAAGGTTGTTGTGGTTTTTTTTAACCCTCCAGGCGAGTGGCCGAAAATAGCATTTCTATAATGGAAATTGCAAGAAACATTAGGGTCCTCAGATCCCCATGGGAGATAAAAATGTTACCTATGATAGGCTTTTTTGCCAGTTCACAGGTGAAATTTTTAATTTACATTCAAATTTAAAGTTTATATATTGGAGGCAAATTTTAAAAAGAGCTGCTGAAACTTTAGGAAACTGGATAAAATACATTTGAGACTGTTAACCTTTTTATTCTTGTAATAATGTCATAACATCCTTTGGTTGGTACTTGTGTTGCTCAGAAACACTATAAAATGCTGCCCTTTAAGGGGGCAGCTTTGTCCTTGCCAATATCTTCTGAGGCACAACAGAAAATCCTAAAGAAATGTACATGATGGTTTTGTGTCCTTTCAGAACTCACAGCCTGGTATTAAAGAAAAAGGTAGCTATATTTGAAGCATTATAACTGTAGTACTATAGGTACTATAGGAATTGAGAATCCTGATAATGAATTCATCCTTTTACATACATACTACTTTCTATTAGGGTTTTTTTTGTTTGCTTGCTTGCTTATTTCCAGTGTCAGGTTCCTGTTCAATAAAAATAGGCAGGAGTGGATAAATTTTATCCTGACCAGTATTCCCATTCAATAAATAATATATTTTGCTGCACAAATTACTTAAGCAGTTGTGCTAGACACTCTACATAATTTCTCAGTTTCATCTACCCTGTGAAGAAAGTACTGTTCCCATTTTACAGATGAGGAAACTAAACTCAGATAATTTATATTGCTCAGTTTCTTCTGTGTTGCAGAGTCAGATTTCCTGGAGTCCAGATCCTTGTTTTTTTTTCCAACGCTACCATACTGCTCCTCGGTGGGATTATTTATAAATCCAGCTACTTTAAATCAGTACATAACACCTTCAACTAATGAAATGTAGAACTTTATTTCTTTCCTTTCATATGCAGTATATCCATCATAAAATAACTTTTCCTTCTTTTAGGACCGTATGTGCTTGGAACCGGACTTATCCTATATTTTCTGTCCAAAGAAATATATGTGATTACTGCAGAGACCTTCTCTGCCATATCAACAATAGGGCTGCTTATCTATGTAGTTAAAAAATATGGTGCCTCTATTGGAGAATTTGCTGATAAACTCAATGAGGTAAGAACTGTAAACCTGATTTCTCATTTTAGACTGTATTAAAAGCATGAGTACCATCAAGTGAAGTTTCCGATGTTAATGTTAGGGGACAAGCATATAGAAATGAATCTAATTACAATGATTAAAATTATAAGTGTTAATGTTGGTCACTAATTTGAGATAAATTTTTTTAAATCTACAAAACTGTCCAGTTTTTCCATAGTTATGTTCATTCGATAAGATATTGCGTAGCTACTATGAGCAATTATTTTTAAGGATTTGTGCATTTCTCCCTGTATATATATACGTTTCTTGAGGGGTGTTTTCACAAATGAGGACTGTAACTTTGAAGAAGCATAGAATGAAGCTGTTTTTGTTATCCTTTATACTTTTGCTGATCTTTGTTGTAAAATCATAATTGCAGCAAAAAATTGCCCAACTAGAAGAGGTGAAGCAGGCTTCCATCAAACAAATCCAGGATGCAATTGATATGGAGAAGTCACAGCAGGCCCTGGTTCACAAGCGCCATTACCTTTTTGATGTCCAGAGGGTAGGTTTCAGAACCTTCTAAGGAAAATAAAGTTACTCATTTGTGTGCGTTTAAAACAAAAATTAGAGTTTTATGACGAATGGTTGAATATGTTGAGCATATTTTATTTAGAAAAGAGATTCGGGTGGGGCTTGGCAATTACAGCTATTTATATATTTAATATCTATCAAGTGGATAAATAGTTACTCTAAAATTAGAGTAAAAGTTAATAAAAGAACGTATGTTGGATCCACACAGAAAGAAAGTAGTCATAAAATTATAGCTGACTAAAAAATGGTACTCACTATCTAAGGCCATAGGTGAAATACATGCTGTGTGGTTCATGTATGCTTGCTATGAGGAAATCTTAACTTGACATACTTGCTATGAGGAAATCTGAGACCTTATATTCCAATTCACAAAGCAAATTCAGATAGCTGTAAAGCTTTTTACCATGGTCAAGGCATCATTAGATTCTAAAATACTTCATTTCTGAAACATTTTTAGGAATATGCTCAAGGATTTTTTGTTTTAACAACCACGTTGTTTACTTTGAGCCCCTGCTTTATGCCTGGTATTTGCAGTGAGATGCCCTTATATTGAAATTTTATGTTACAGAAGCACGTATGAAATGAAGAATGACATGCTAAGGTAAAATATCTGAAATGGTAAAGATCTAGGCCAGTATTTTTTAGTGTGGTCTTAGTACCACATGTATCAGTCCTCTTTGGTGCAGGTTTATGGACCCAGTCCAAGACTTGTGCGATCAAAACCTCTGTTAGGAGCTGTCTAAGAATCTATATCTTTAAAAACTGAACCCTAAAGATTCTTAAGCACATAAATGTTTGAAAACCTCAGGAAACTTTAAAACCTCTTTCCATACATATTTAGATTTCAACCAGAGAATGCTTCCTATCTCATACATGATATGTACACACAAAATCTGACTTTTGAAGATGTAGCTCTTTAATAAGAAACAGATGGTAGTCTTTATGTTTTTACTTATTTATGAAATATTTAATGACTATTGATTGAGCTCTTCCTGTGTGGAGACTCTGGTCAAGGCAAGTGTTTGGGAATAAAAGAAAGTCTGTCTGCTAGCCACGGGTTGAGAGGACAGAAAAATTATTGAGCAGATAGGAATGTCAGTGGTAATAAGTGCTATGTAGAACAACAAACTAGGAAAGGAAAAGAGATTTTAGAAGAAGGGAGTTAACTTTTATTGGGCAGTCTAGAAAGGCCTCTAATGTGTTACTTGAACAGACACCTGAAGTGTTGGTGCAAGCTATGTGGACTTGTGGGGAAATAGTATTTTAGCAGAGGGAAGAAAAATCTCAAGGGCCCTAAACCTGGAAGCTTACTTGGTATAGTCAAGGAATAGTAAGGAGACCAGTTGAAGCAGAATGGGTGAGGAGAAGAATCCAAGTAGAGAGTGGTCAGGGGCTAGACTGGGTCAAGTCTTAGAGGCTTCTCTGTGGACTCTGATCCATTCTCTGAATAAGAAAATCATTGAAGCTTTAAGCAGAGGAGTACTACGATCTCACTTGCCTTTTGAAGGGTCACTCTGATTGCAAATAGCCTTTGGTCTTTTAATGCCTACAAGTTAGCCAAGTAGAGTTGTTAGGTTTAGACTATTGGATATATGAGTCTAGAATTTATGGAATTCTGGAGAATTCCAGAATTCGAGGCTGGAGATTTGGGAGTCATAAGCTGACAGGTGGTACTTAAAGTTATAAGACTAGAGCATGGTGGAGAAAAACCGGTGAAAACACGGACAGTTCCAACGTGTAGTCATCCTAGTTATGGTCAAGAAATAAAGGGCCTAAGAATTTGCCATGGATTTAGCAACATGGAAATTATTGGTAACCTTGGTAAGGGCTATTTTAGGGAAGTAATGGGAGTTGGTTGAAGAAAAGGTGGAAGGGAAGAAATTGGAGTCAGAGTATAGACAACTGTCAAAATTGTCAAGGCATTTTACTCTAATGGTGGGCAAAGTAATTCATTGCTAGGAGGGGAGGATATAGGAATCAAGATTTTTTTAAAGGATGGAAAGTAAAGTTAACACATGTTAGCATCTGATAAAAGGAAAGAGAGAGAAGAAAATTGATGCAAAAAAAAAAAAAAAAGGGAGAGAGAGGTGCTGGAGTGATGCCCTTCAGTAGGCCAGAGGGCTTGGAATATAACGTGCAGGTGGAGGGGCTGGCGTCAACAGCTCAGCCAGAGTTACAGAAGGGAAGGCAAAGTACACGAGTATGGATTCAGATAGACTGGTTTATGTGGTGGTAGAAGTTTGTGGAAGTTCTCTTACTGCTCCCCTTTTCTCAGTGAACTAGGATGAAGGTCATTGCTGAGAGTGAAAGTAGTCAAGGAGATACTAGAGGCTTAGGAGAAAGACGACCAGGAGGGTGAA
Organism: Callorhinus ursinus; assembly: GCF_003265705.2. Classification (NCBI taxonomy): domain Eukaryota; kingdom Metazoa; phylum Chordata; class Mammalia; order Carnivora; family Otariidae; genus Callorhinus; species Callorhinus ursinus. The sequence goes on along the minus strand of NW_027397071.1, from coordinate 8,043,844 downwards.
TGGACTAAAGAAATGTACTTAGAGGTATTAAAGGTCTACTTGAAATTAATACCTCTATTTAACAGGCAGACCTATAAAGATTCTCATTACAGACTAGAAGATAACATTCCTGTCACTCTTATTAATTCGATATTATTCTGGAGATAGTAGCTGGATTCGAAAAGAGAAACAAATAAGAGGTATATAATTTAGGAAAGAAAAGGCAGTTATAGGTTACCTGATTATATAACTAGAAAACCTAAGAGTATCAACATAATTATTAAAATAATTTTAATTTCATTCAGGTGTCTGGGTATACCGTTAATATCTATAAGTGAAATCAGTACCCTTCCATATACAAATAACAGTCAGTTAGAAAATAAACTAGAAGAAGATGAATTGTCTAGGAAAAGATGCCTCGAGTGAATTTCACTAGAAATGTGCAAAGTTTTTATTTCAAAAAACATAACAGTGCTTGTGAGGTGTAAGGTGCTAAGAACCTTGTTCTTAGATTGGAAGACTCAGTGTTACAAAGACATCAGTTCTCCCTACTTTGATCTCTACATTTAACACATTCCTAGAAGGATAATACTTACAGCTTGGAGGGAGGGCATGTTGGGACTTGGACAAATTGATTATTAGTTAAAAAAAAAAAAGGAGGGAAGAAGGAAGGAAGGAAGAATAACCAGGAATATTTTGAAAAAGAGAAGTAATGAGGAACGGTCCTACCAAATATGAAAACCCATTATAAGACATAAGGAGTTGTAAACAGTATGGTGCAGTGCGTGAACAGAAAGTCGGGGTGGCCCAGCGGGGAAGATCTAGAGATCCAGCTAAACGCTAAGGCAGTGCAGACATGGCAGTTCCGTTGTAAAAGGGAGAGTGGGCACCTGTGTAGACAGAGGGTTGGTTTCTTAGCTTTGACTTTCTACTAAAATAAATTTCAAACAAATTAAAGATCTTCGTAAGAAAAGAAGCCATAAAGTAGAAAAAGAGAACACAAAAAAATACCTTTGGAGTTGACAAGGCCTTTCCAATAAAGATAACAAAATCTAGAAACTTATGTATGGTGACAGATGTTAACTAGACTTTGGTGGTGGTTTCACAGTGTATATGAAATATCGAATCTATGTTAAGCACCTGAAATTATACTTCAATTTATAAGAATTTTAAATTAACACCTCAATTTTTTAAAAATTCCATGGATCAAGAAGATGTGGTGCGCGCGCGCGCACACACACACACACGAGAGTGTTAACTGAGCCATCAGAAAGAATGAAACCTTGCCATTTGCCATAACATGGATGGGGCTAGAGAGTATTATGCTAAGTGAAATAAGTCAGAGAAAGATTTCACTCGTGGAATTTAAGAAACAAAACAAATGAACATGGAGGACAAAAAAGAGAGGCAAACCAGGAAACAGACTCTTAGCTGTAGGTGACAGACTGACGGTTAGCAGAGGGGAGGTGGGGGGGGATGGGTGGAATAGGTGATGGGGATTAAGGAGGGCACTCGCCGTGATGAGCACTGGGTGTTGTATGGAGGTGTTGAATCGCTATATTCCACACCTGAAGCTAATATTACACTGTATGTTAACTAACTGGAATTTAAATAAAAACTTAGAAGTGAAAAAAATAAAAATTAAAAAAATCCAGAAACTATAAGAGGAAAAGTTGTTAAATTGATCTCATGAAAGTTTTACGTGTAAAAATGAGCATAAAGTTAAAACGACAAACTGGGAAGAAGATGTGCGTTCCATGTAACACAAGGGTAGTTAGTTACCTTAGGAGAGACCAACATCCCAGTAGTAAAACTAGGCATAGGACACAGACCATTAGTAAATAAACAAATGTAAATGGTTTCTAAATATGTAAATGTTCATACATAAATGTTTAATAATGACATTAAAATTCCTATTTTTTTCTGCTTATGAGAATAGAGTAAAAGGTTTTGTAAATATCATCGGTCAGGGTTTGAAGTGATAGGCATTTGTGTTGCTGGTAGGAGAATGAAATGGTACAACTTTATGTGGAATGTGACAGTATTAATCACAGTTTAAAAGCATGGGCTTTATAGCTTGGCTCCTTGTATTTGGATCTTGGCTTCACAACTTATTAACTCTGTACCCTTGGACAAGTTCCTTCTGCTTCAGTTTCTTTGCTATAAAATAGATATAATAATAGTAACTATCCCATGGTATGCTTGTAAGACTTAACTGAATTGACACACAGTTTTTAGAATATAGTAGGTACTCAACATGTTGTTATTACAGCAAGTATTTTTTTTGTCAACTTTATTTTTTATTTACTTATTTAAAGATTTTATTAGAGAGCAAGTGAGGAAGTGAGCACGAGCAGGGGGAGAGGCAGAGGGAAAAGTAGACTTCCCGCTGAGCAGGGAACCAGATGTGGGGCCCCATCCCAGGACCCTGGGATGATAACCTGAGCTGAAGGCAGATGCCTGATGACTGAGCCACCCAGGTGCCCCATTTACAGCAAATATTTACACATAAGTGCAAAGACATATACAACAGATGCAGCATTATTTCTGGTAGAATTGGAAGCGATCTGATGTATTAATAGCGCTTAGTTAAATAAACTCTGGATTATGGGACCCCAGTATAGTAGAATTCAATTTTACTTAAAATTGTGGGTCTAGATGTCATAATTAGTAAAAGTGATCTGTGTGCGTGTGTATGTGTGCATGCCTGCCTATACCTTTATTTTGTTTATTGAATATTTCTGGGAGGGAATACAAGAAATTCAGGAAGATGGTGGCTTGTGGGCGGACTGGAGGAAACTCACTGTATGTACTTCTAAGTATATTTTTACCTTATGCTATTGGAATTTATTTACCACATTCATCTCTTACCTATTCATATTAAATAATTTTGCATAAAATACAAGAAAGTGGTGTTAGGGTATTGTAACCAACAGAATCCTCAGAGTGGAAGTGATCCTTCAATGACGCCAAGTTTTTCATCAATTCTTAATCTTGCTTCAGAATAACATTGCTATGGCACTGGAACTTACTTACCGGGAACGGCTGCACAGAGTATACAGGGAAGTGAAGAATCGCCTGGACTATCACATCTCTGTGCAGAACATGATGCGCCGAAAGGAACAAGAGCACATGATAAACTGGGTGGAGAAGCATGTGGTGCAGAGCATCTCTGCACAGCAGGTGTGTGGTGTTCTGAAGCTTCTGGAGTTGTATGGGCCTCTGCTGGTGCTGTTAGGATAGGAATAGCTGGAAAGGAGTCTTTAGCCTAGAGACGCTGGGGTCACCCTGGTTCATTGTTCTGGGTAGTGGTAACCTGGAAGACGCTGCACAGCTAACTTGATGGCTTTCCTCCCCCTCAGAATTTGGTCACCAAAGGGTCTCTTGTTGTGAGACAGCGGCAGATAGTTGAGAACACTGATTGTGGCACACTTGTATTCACAAGTTCCATCATGTGGGAAACGCTAACCAACATAGTTCATTTCTCTGTACGACAGACTGGATAAAGCTTTTTCTGAGTCCCTTCCATTCCCTAATTCCATGATCTCTATTCCATTTCCTTGTCCCGGCCACTTACATGATTTGTCTTCAACAGAAATGTGTTTTATTATTGACCTAAATTTGTTTTCTTTTTTAAAGTTTATATTTTTTTAATTATGACTTGACTTCTTCTTCCCCAAATATTTAGGATATGTAGGCATTTCTGATCATTTTCTGTATTACCATCAAGGACTAGAAGAACAGGGTCTACCAACATTTAGTGAATTTTCTTTTTTTCAGTAAATTGTCTTTTACATAATTTAGAAATGGAGAAAACACTAAAAAAAAATTATTCTTAACATTCCTATGTTATTAATGTTTGTTAGGTTGCTCTTTTTCAAGCAGCTGTTAGCTATACAAGCTAACATCAGTGGCACATGGTTATGGGAGTGTCTGGCTTCAAATTCTATATAGATTTCACTCATAAAAGGTGTGAGCCATGAGATTTTAACTAATTCCCTGGGTTTGCTTAGAATAAATTGCATCTCCCCAATGGTACATAAAAAATTCCTAGTAGTCTGTCATGTCATTTGAGATTCTGTAGGAACTTCAAGATCTTGTAGGAGCTCTCCTTTAAAATTACAGTACTTATACCTGCTTCTGTGATTTGGAGAGGTCTAACCAGATTTCTCTTTCCTTATCACAGGAAAAGGAGACAATTGCCAAGTGCATTGCAGATCTAAAGCTGCTTGCAAAGAAGGCTCAAGCACAGCCAGTTCTGTAAATGCGTCTATCCTGGTGGAGACAGCTAGAAACATTTGACTAAAGAAACTAGTCCATGGAACAAAAGCTTTCTGTATTGATGTCTACTGAAGTTAAACTTAACCTTTCCTAAAAATGAAAAGTTTGTTTCATATAGAGAATTAAAACAATCTATTGGCCAATGAGATGTTTTTCATCCTTCTTGCTCTGTATTTTGAGTTCCATGATCACTTTTGAATGAGCAGTTTGCTGTTAATAAAATTCGTTGGCTGACTAACGATTACCAAGTTACAGTATAAATTTGTAATTCTACCATCTTGCACTTTATTTTTTTTTATTTCATTGATTCTTTCAATATCGTTCTATATGTCCTTCCAGAAAGGGGTTGCTTTTCTGTTCGTAGAATTGCACTAGTCTTTTCTTTGATCTCCTGTTGAGTTCCTAGGTGTTCAGAATGGTTTGATAACTATCTAGCTGAATTCCTGGGACTAGACAAAATAGAAGTCTCCTACTCCTCCACCATCTTGCTCCTCCCACCCATCTTGCACTTTATAAGTGATAAGTTGAAGCTAGGATTTTCAGGTTGCATAATATTCTGAAATATTTTAACATTTGTCATATGGGTAAAAATTAAACATGTCATTGAGCTGATAATTTAGTGGTAAGCTATTTCTGGCTAACTGACAAGTTATAGGAAATTTAAAGCTTTTTTATTCTTAAAATAACTAAAGGAAATGTATATCAAATCACATTATTGGCTTTATTATTTTAGTCGTATGTCTGTAGAAAATATGGACCCAGTGTGTCATAAAATTACCCTAAAGAGGCCAGCAGGTAAGTCAGAAAATTCTGCCTTTCCATAGGTTTATCTGCATTTAATTCTCCCATACCTATAAAAGGATGTACTTGTACACAAAGGACAACTTACATAATAGGAAATATTTGAAAATATGTACCATTTGGTTAATTGCTGTTTTCACTGACTTACTAGCATTTTAATTTGTGTAACAGCCAATGTCAGGTCAGTATTTATTGGTGGCTAATGTATTCCTGCTATAGAAATCAGATTGACATCTTTATTGTTACTTAAAGAGGTTTTGCTAGATCAGCAGAGGTGTTCCAAATTATTTAACAAAGGATTTATAAATACCTAGTTTGTGCTAAGCACCATCCTGTACTGGTGGCACAGATAAAATTCCCTCTCAGAAAGTTAAAAATCTAGAAAGGCAGTAAGAATATATGAACAATAGAGACTTTAGCACGGGTGCTTTGAGAGTATGACGACAAGTACCATTTCCAGTAGTCGCACTACCCCTTTCTTGTATAGAACTATTAGTCAGCATTCAGTCAGAGAAGCAGAACTAGTAGGGTATAGGTTTATATGGGATTTGACTTGACACTGGCTAGTTAAGCATGGCTTTCCGAGGCCGTTACCTTTGTTTCTGATGTAGGAGCTTGAAGTCCAAGAGCAGACAGTAAAGAAGGGAAGATGGCTGTAAAGTGGGAGACACAGGAACAAGTAGAAATCGCAAGCACAGATTGAAACCCTTGTCGTTTTTATTACCTGGGACTTTGATGGTATGACTTGAAAAGCCTGGGTCCTTTTTCACCCATACCTTGTCCAAAGGTTAGAAAAGCTTGAAGGGTGATCCAGGGAAAGGTTGGGAAGTTGCAGGCCCACCTTCAACTGGTGAGCTGCAGATGAGCAACAACATGTATGAGCTACTAAATAGTTATTGCTTCACATCTGCCCTCTAAAATTGCTCAAGAATTGAATGCTCACTCTTAAGCAAAACATTCAGGGAAGAGAATTCTGGGAAGTAGTTCAGCCTAACCCACTTGACACATTATGAACCACCACAATAACTAGCCTATTAATAAATGTTAACCTGAATAAATAATAAAGCAAAAATCTAATCCCAAGAAGTCAATGAATATCCAGTAAAACGGAGAGAGCAGAAAGGTGAGAGGTCACAAAAGAAAAGCTGAGCTGGCATTTGAAAGAGGAAGTTAGCCAAAAGAATGAGGGGTTGGGTCCAGAAAGAAGGAGCAGCATTTGTGATTGTAGAGAAGCTAATGTAGGAGAATAACATTTTTAAAATTCAAGAAGTTAACTCGAGTGAAATGTAAGTAGGAGTTATATTAGGGTCCTTAAATACTGTGTTTAGCGGTTGGATTTCGTTCTGAGGACAAGGGGGCCAGTGAAAGGTTTTAAGCAGAGGAATGACAATTAGATTTTTGTTCCAGAAAAGGCACTATCAACAGTAGAGGACAGTTCAGAGAGAGGCAAAGCTAGCTCAGCTGCAGGGTCATTCTGCCAAAAGACATTGAAGACCTTAACCAAAGGCCTTGTCACTGAGGTTGGACAGGAGGGAATTGAGAAACACTGAAGGCAACATTAGTGGGACTTGAGTGTGCAGAATATGGAAGAAGGGAGTAATCAATGTGAGTCACAGCTTTCTTGCTTGAAAGGGAAGAGAATGGGAGGTACTATTATTCACTGTGATTTCAAGAAAGAGTAAGTCTTAGAGCCATGAAAGAACATCAGTGTTTCAGAAATGATAGAGAATTCCGCAAAAGAAGGAATAGCCAGTTACTGGAGGAAAACTAGGAGAGAGCAGTGTCAAAAATCAAGACTTTGGAGAGTTCCATGTCAGAAGAGCCACTTTTTCAGGGAGATTAAGAGGACTCAAAGTGCCCATTAGAGTTAATAGCTTGGAAGTCTCTGGCCCTTCTTAGAGTAGTTTTGTTTGAATAGCAGGGACAAAAGATAGATCACAGTGGTTGTAAAGGATTGAAAGGCAGTGGGGAAATAGACCTACATAAAATAATTTCCAGAACACTACTTATCCTCACTTGTATTGTCTACACACCTATTGGATACCTTAAAGACATCTCAAATGTAAGTTAAAAATAGATCTCTCAGTCTCCACCCCCAGCCTGCTCTTCACTAAGTCTTCTCCATCTCAGATAATGGTACCACCATGCACACAAGTTGGTCAGCCCAAAAAACTAGGAGTCAGCCTTAGTCCCTTTCACTTTTTTTTTTTTTTTAAGATTTTATTTATGAGAGAGAGCAAGCACAAGGGAGGTGGGGAGGCAGACTAAGCTGACTCCCCACTGAGCAGAGAGCCTGATGATATGGGGCTCCTAGACCCCAGGACCCTGGGACCATGACCTGAGCTGAAGGCAGACACTTGATGGAGTCACCCAGGCACCCCACCCTTTCACTTTTCTATCTAATCCATCAGCAAGTCTTGTTTACCTCTACTTTCAAAACTGATTATAAATCTGTCCCCTGCTACCACTGCCTAATCCAAGCTGCCATGTTTCACTTGGGCTACTATAATTCTCTGTTGTCACACTTGCACCCCTTATATTTATTATAAAATATAAGTCAAATCCTATCACTCCCCTGTATAAAACTTTGTAATGCCCCATTTAGAATAGACTCTAATTCTTACCATTATTTACAAGGTACTATATGATCTGGTCCCCAGCAATCTCTCTGACCTCATCTACCACTCTCCCTGTTCATTCTGCTTTGGCCACCTATTCTTTGCTGTTCCTCACACGTCTAAACTTTTCCAGTTTGCAGACTTTGCACAAACTCAGAGCTTCCCGGATAGGTTGCCACAGTTGGAAAATATGCCAGGAGATACTACTTCTTAATATGTGGGGCAGCCAGGCTGATCCTCGGGCCAATGATTTCAAGCTGAGAACAGCTTCATCTGGGGCTCCTCATCAGGCCACTTGGTCCGAGCAGATTCTGAGAACAGGCCCCCACAGTCCCCAGAACCAGAGAACCGGATAAGTGACATCCTGCACTCAGCAACACTGAAACATTGCCAAGAGAGAGTGCTCTGCCACCCGGACATAAGCAATAGTGGCCGGTTGTAGAGCACATGCTGCTTCTGTTGGGCAAGGGGCCATGGATGTGCTGGAGGAATTTGTTTACCTGTGTCCGAGGAGTATGGTGTCAACCCAAAGTGAAGCCTGCCAGCAGCCTGAAGAGGTGATAAGCCGAGCAGGGGTCCTAGAGGCAAAACTTCAGACCCCAGCTCCAAATCTCTACCTTCAAATTATCAGAAATGTATTTCTATGTGGTAGATGTGGTTTGGGACCTACCAACAGGCTGTGTGGTGACTGGCTGTGCAGTCTGCAGATTAGAGTATCATGATTATTTTTTAAGTACATGATATGAAAACGTCTAATTGAATTTGAAGTATTTTTGTATTTGCAAAAGAAATAGATTACAATGTCAATGAAAAAAAGGAAATGTTAGGTCTTTGTTATAAGTTTTACAGTGAGCATAAAAAAAATTTATTAATGATAATAATTAATAATCTGAAGACCATTCCAGTCAAGTCAGTCACCCTAATTCAGTGGCTATTCTTAACATCCTTCATAGTGAGATAACCAGAATGTTTCCTGATGTGATTAAAAATAAAGTAGACAATATCACCTATGATGTAATCTAGCCAAAAATAATTAACTTGAATCTATCAAGGCTTAAGATGGAAATTCCAGTTTCCAGGAACTGCAGGAGATAGAGGAACAAGATAAATGACACCAAAGGAAGTAATTAAGGATTGTGTTTCTCCATGTATTAGGTGTTAAGTGTTTTCCATTAAAATTTTTGATGGTCTCTGTTAAGGTCTGGTACCTCTTTTATATAACATTTATTCTAAAACTCTCTATTCTTTATTAGTATAAAATGTACCTTAAATTTTGTTTGTTGTTAAGAAATAAAATTAAGATGTAGATTCCTGGAACTTTGTTATTGGGGCGAAAACTCAATTGAAATGCAAAATCTTGTAACATTTGCTTCCAGTAATGGTAGACTAGGTAATTCAGACCAACTGTCCAACTGAAGAAATTGTTAACATTTGGATGAGATATAAAACATATCTTAAGAATACTAAAGCACGAAGAGGTAATGAGAAATTATCAGGCCAAGAACTGAGAGACAGTGGAAATTCAGAGAGGTGAGTTTAGGACTTGGGCCCACTTACGCCATGGGAGCATTTGCCAGTCTGAAAGAGATAGCTAAGAGACTAAGCTATTCTTTTGGTGACCTCACAGGACTAGAGGAGTGAAAGATGGAGTTCAGGACCCATTGAGGACAGAGACCCAAGTAAACATCACCACTGCCTACCACCAACACACACACACAGTCAGCTTTTGGTGAAGACCAAAAAATCCAGCCCTTCCACGGCCAGCACCCTGCTGTGAGCGGACGACTCCATGAACACTCAGCCCTGAACTTGGATTAAGGTGATCCCAGTTTGCTGGTGCCCCCAGGTTCCTGGCAAAAGCAATACAAGAAACCTGGTTTAGAGGAACAAAACACGATCCTAGTCTTTTCTTCTACAAACGATTTTCAAACCCAATTTTACAGTAAAAGATAATCAGATGATTAGGAGATAAGGATCTGTAAGCAAGAACTAAATAAGCCATAAACTAATTATGCTTACTGTATTAATGCAGATGAAAGTCAAGTTTGAAAATGTTGACAAAAATAACATTTAAAAGAAACAAAATTTGAAAAATACAAATTCTAGAACTGAAAAAAATACATAGAAATATTAGCTCAGTTGGCCACTGTCAATAGCAGATCAGACAAAGGTGAATGGAGCAATTATGAACTGGAAATAATTTAGAATATCTAGAAGGAAGAAGAGAGAGACAAAGATGAAAAATACCAAAGGGAGAGTTGGAGACAGAGAAGATACAATAAGGTCTAATATGTAGTTGGAATTCCCAAAGAAAATGAGGCAGAGGCGATATTTAAAGAGCTCATGGCCAGAAGATCATGACACGAAATGGTCGATATGTGGGGGGAAATTACCTAACTAGAATTCTATAGCAGTAAAAGTATCTTTTAAGAATGAAAGAGAAAGATTTTGAGAGAACTAAAAATGAGTTAGCAACCAGTGGCACTTCGTTGAAAGACTAAAAGGTATTAAGGAAAATGGGGCGCCTCGGTGGTTCAGTTGGTTAAGCGTCTGCCTTCGGCTCCGGTCATGATCCCCGGGTCCTGGGATCGAGCCCCGTGTTGGGCTTCCTGCTCTGCAGAGTCTGCTTCTCTCTCTCTCTCTCTGTCCGTCTGCCCCTCACCGCTGTTCTCTCTCTCTCTCTCTCAAACAAAATCTTTTTTAAAAAAAGGAAAATGATCCCACAGAAAATGCCAGAAACAGGGAAAAAGGAAGAAAAACATAGGTGTTAAATATGTGAGTAAATCTAAGTGAACATTGTAAGTGTAAATATAAACTCTTGGGATTTTAAAATATTTTTATGTAGAAGTAGACAAATTCATAATTACATCAGTGACTAAAAAATTAATAAGCAGGTTATAGAATTTGAACAAAACAACAAACTGTACTTAAAAGAGATATATAGAACACTACTCCCAATAATCACAGGCTACACATTCTTCTCAAGTACCAATGAAATAGCATACAAGGGGCCCCTGGGTGGCTCAGAGTCAGTTAAGCCTCTGACTCTTCGTTCTGGCTCAGGTCATGATTTCAGGGTTGTGAGATTGAGCCCCGTGTAGGGCTCTGTGCTGAGTGCAGAATCGACTTGAGATTCTCTTTCCCTCTCCATCTGCCACTGCTCATGCTCTCTCTCTCTCACTCAAATAAATACATCTTAAAAAAAAAGAAATAGTATACAAAAATTGACCATATAATATTGCGTAATGCATGCCTCAACCGATTTTAAAGATTGAAATCATGCATAATATTTTTGCTGATCACAGAGCAATTGTGCTTAAAAGTTGTTAACAAAATGATAAGGAAATCCACATGTATTTGGAAATTAAGAAATGCATTTCTAAATAATCCATGCATCAAGGAAGAAATTAGAAAGGAAATTAGAAAGTATTGTGAAATGAATGATTAAAAAAAAAAAGATACAGAACCACAAGGAGAACAAAATCTGGCCCAAAACTTCCTGAAGTCGGATTTGCGGTTAGAGATTCCTCAAAGAAAAGTTGTTTTGTTTTTCTCTTTGTCCTCTGCCCAGAGCCAAGATTAGAATAAGCCAGTGTGACAGGCAGAATTCTGCACTGCCCCACAGTGCTGCCCTCGTGTCACCCTCAGTAAAATCCCCTCCCCTGAGCACAGATGGAATCTGTGACTTGCATCTAATGAATACAATATATAGCAAAGGCGATATGTTACCACTCCCTCCATTGGGTTACTTTATGTGGCAAAGGTGATGTGAAGTCACTCCCACTGCTGCATTACACTGTATAAGACCATCCTAGCAGCCTGGCAAGACTCTCCTGCTGGCCTTAAAGAAGCGGACTGCCATGTTGTGAACTACCTATGAACAGGGCCACAGGCAGTGAATGGCAGGCGCCAGCAGACAGGCAGTAAAAAGCTGGGGCCCTCAGTCATACAGCTGAAAGGAAATGAATTCTTGTAACAAATGGAGTTTGGAAGAGGATCTCTCCCCAGTCAAGCCTCTGATGAAACCAAGGCCCCAGCCAATACCTGCACGGCACCGCGGTGAGACCCTAAGCAGAGAACCCTGGTAAGCTGTACCCAAGCCTCTAACCCACAGACACTGAGGAGAGTAAATGTGTACTCTTTTAGGCCTGGAAATGTGTGATTGTTATGCTGCTGTCGAAAGCTAGTACAACAAGGATCCTTAACATTTCCACCTGTGGTGTGGCTTTTTTCCTAATCCACCCACTGTGGGTCTCCTTTCAGAGGGCCTGATGCAAATTCCCCCCTTTGTGCAGGCTTTAGACTTGGTTTCCTGATCTCATGGACATGGCCTTTTGACCCTAGCTCTGGGTCAACAAAAATTAGTGGCTATTTCCGGAGCAAAGACCAGCTCCAGGTCTCACTCAACCTGCTTCCTTTCTACCTTTGAGGATTTCCAACATCCAGTTCAGCCACGCATTTTTTAATCTGGTGTTTAAAATGTTTCATCCAGCGTTGGTTGGTGTTCTTTAACAAGAGGATCTCTTTAAAGATCCAATCTATGTCCTGGGATTCGTGTTCACCGTTCAACCCACTGAAGTCTTATTCTCCACCATTGCCACACCCTAAGCTGCATTCGCAGAAAAGATCATGATCCCTTCATTCCAAATCCAGTCCACTCTTTCCAGTCCTCATGTTACTGGGCCTCCCTCTCGGCAGCATCTGGTGTTACTGGCCACAGTTTTCCTTCCTTCCTTTCCTCCCTGGCTTCTAATACCGTGTGTTTGCTATCACTGCTTCCTCTCAATTTCCTTAGCTGACAACTGTCTGCCTCCTTCCTAAATATTGGTGTTCCTCAGGGTTCTGTCCTATGAATTTTTATTCCCACTCTACAGACTACCTGGACAATCTTAGCCGTCCCATGGCTTTTACTATCACGTGTATGCTGATGATTTCCTCATCTGTATCTCAAATTGTATTAGGCAGGATAGGTTAGGTTAAGTGAGATAAGAAACTACCCCCAAATCTTCGTGTAACATGGAAAAGCTTACTTTTTGCTCATAGAGAATCCACCACAGGTCCAAGTGACCCTCCAGAGAAACTGTCCTCCATATGATGACACAGTGATCCAGCTTCAGAGTCTACAAACTTACCTTCATACCACAAAATCTCCATGATCGCCCTGCAGGAGAAGGGGTCAGAAGAGGTTTTACTTCAGTGATTAAATGCTTCAACTCAAAGGGAATACATCACTTTCATTCATAGTCTGTTGGCCACAACGAGTCACATGGCACCACCCAACCACAGGTGAGGCTCTGGGCCAGAGGAGAGGAGAACTGGTTGTGGGCCAGAACTAGGACTGTCTACCACACAAATCTAGATCTCTTTCATGAGCCCCAGGCCTGTGTGCCCTCGCCACACCTCTGCCTGAATGTTCCATGAGCACCCTGAAGTCAATGTGTTGAAGAATAAACACATTATTTGTCCAATCCTACACCCCTTTCTTTTATATCTGCACTATTAGTCAGTGACACAATGCAGAAATCTGGGAGCTACCCTGAGCTCCTCTCTCCCATACCTTCCTCTTACAAGTAATAAATGACTAGATTCATCACCTCTCTGCCCCATCTTTGCTTCCCTATGGCCACTGCCTCTGGTCAGAACTCTGGAATGGTAAAGGACTTGCCATCCGCTGCCTGGCCCGTCCCCAGTCCCTCCTATGTTCTGTTGCCTAAACCCAATGTGACCGTGTCACTCCTCTTTAGCCATCTCTCCATTCCCTCTAAGGTAAGATTTGTTTAGGGTCCTCCATTACCTGGTCTTGTCCTTCTTCTCCAGCCTTTCCTCTTCCATTCCCCATCCCCACCTGACCCTCATTCCCCACTGCACCAGCCATGGCAAAATACTTGCATTTCCTGGACTGTAACCAACATGACAAAGTAGGCCTTTGCTCATGCAGTTCCTCTGCCTGGAATACACTTCCTTCCCCTGCCTGCCTAGAAAATGTGATTCATCTTTCAAGACACAACTCATACATCATCTCCTCTATGATGTTTCTTGTGACACTCAGTCTCTCTCCTTATTGTGTAAGCTCAGCCTTTTCTCTGTTGAGTCCCACTCCATCCGGTGCAGATGTCAGCATTGCATCTACAACATTTCATTATGCTCTTTACTGCAGAATTTGGCAGTGCATTTGGTTCATAGTAGGTGCTCAGTTATTGTTGGATTAATTAATTGCCACTCTAAGTCTTGAGCTACTACTGTTTTCCTCTCTGGCTCTTCCCCCTTCAGCCCTTTGGTAACATCTTTGATCTTTTGCCCTTCTGACCTTCTGCCCTTCCTTGTTCCTGCTACCGCTCTCCTAGACATCACTCAAATTCACTTATATCTTGGGCTTGAAAAAACATAGAAGACACTAGAGAATCCCTTTTTGGAGAAATAAAAGAACTAAAATCTAATCAAGTCGAAATAAAAAAGGCTACTAATGAGATACAATAAAAAATGGAAGTCCTAACTGCTAGGATAAATGAGGCATAAGAGAGAATTAATGTTACAGAAGACAAAATGATGGAGAATAAAGAAGCTGAGAAAAAGAGATAAACAACTACTGGAGCACAAGGGGAGAATTTGAGAGATAAGTGATACCATAAAGTGAAACAGTACTAGAGTAATTGGGATCCCAGAAGAAGAGGAAAGAGAGAAAGGGGCAGAACATATATCTGAGCAAATTATAGCTGAGAACTTCCTCAATCTGGGGAAGGAAACAGGCATTCAAGTCCAGGAGGCACAGAGAACCGCCCCCCTCAAAATCAATAAAAATAGGTCAATATATCAACATGTAATAGTGAAGCTTGCAAATTTCAGAGACAAAAATCCTGAAAGCGGCTCAGGACAGGAGGTCTATAACCTACAAGGGTAGACACATTACACTGGCAGCAGGCCAGAAAGGACAGGCATGATATATTCAGGGTGCTAAATGAGAAAAATTTGCAGCCAAGAATACTATATCCAGCAAGGCTGTCATTCAAAATAGGAGAGATGAAAAGCTTTCAGGAAAAACAGAAACTAAAAGAAATTGTGATCACTAAACCAGCCCTGCCAGAAATATTAAAGGAGGATCCTTTAAGCAAAGAGAAAGCCCAAAAGTAACATCAACCAGAAAGGAACAGAGACAATATACAGAAACTGACTGTACAGGTAATACAATGGCACTAAATTCATATCTTTCAATAGTTACTCCGAATGTAAATGGGCTAAATGCCCCAGTCAAAAGACACAGAGTATCAGAATGAGTAAAAAAGCAAGACCCATCAGTATGCTGTCTGCAAGAAACTCATTTTAGACCCAAAGACACCCCCAGATTGAAAGTGAGAGGGTGGAAAACCATTTGTCATACTAATGGACATTAAAAGAAAGCTGGGGTAGCAATCCTTCTATCAGACAAATTAGATTTTAAACCAAAGACTGTAATAAAAGATGAGGTAGGATATTATATCATAATTAAAGGGTCTATCCAACAAGAGATCTAACAATTGTAAATATTTATACCCCTAACATGGGAGCAGCCAGTTATATAAACCAATTAATAACAATATTAAAGAAATACATTGATAATGACACAATAATAGTAGGGGACTTTAACACCCCACTCATGCAATGGACAGATCATCTAAGCAAAAGATCAACAAGGAAACAAGGACTTTAAATGACACACTGGACCAGATGGACTTCACAGATATATTCAGAGCATTCCATCCTAAAGCAACAAAATACACATTCTTCTCGAGTGCACATGGAACATTCTCCAGAATAGATCACATACTGGGTCACAAATCAGGTCTCAACTGATACCAAAATATTGGGATTATTCACTGCATATTTTCAGACCACAATGCTTTGAAACTTGTACTCATCACAAGAGGAAATTTGGAAAGAACTCAAACACATGGAGGTTAAAGAGCATCTTACTATAAAGAATGAATGGGTCAATCAGGAAATTAAAGAAGAATTAAAAAAAATCCATGGAAACAAGTGAAAATGAAAACACAACTGTTCAAAACCTTTGGGATGCAGCAAATGCAGTCCTAAGAGGGAAGTATTAGCAAAACAAGCCTTTCTCAAGAAACAAGAAAGGTCTGGAGCTGGAGAAAGAACAGCAAATAAAGCTAAACCAAGCAGGAGAAGAGAATAAAGATTAGAGCAGAAATCAATGAACTAGAAACCAAAAGAACAGTAGAACAGATCAATGAAACTAGGAACTGGTTCTTTGAAAGAATAAGATCGATGAACCCCTGGTGACTTCTCAAAGAGAAAAGAGAAAGGACCCAAATAAATAAAATCATGAATGAAAGAGGAAAGATCACAACCAATACCGAAGAAATACAAACACTTATAAGAACATATGAGTAACTATATGAGTAACTATATGCCAACAAATTAGACAATCTGGAAGAAATGGATGCATTCCTACAGATGTATAAACTACTAAAACTGAAAAAGGAAGAAATAGAAAACCTGATAAGAAGAAGAAATAGAAGAAATAGAAAACCCATAACCAGCAAGGAAATTGAAGCAGTAATAAAAAAAAATCTCCCAACAAACAAGAGTCCAGGGCCAGATGGCTTCCCAGGGAAATTCTACCAAACATTTAAAAAAGAATTAACAACTATTCTACTGAAGCTGTCTCAAAAAATAGAAATGGAAGGAAAACTTCCAAACTCGTTCTATGAGGCCAGCATTACCTTGATCCCCAAACCAAAGACCCCACCAAAAAAGAGAATTATAAACCAATATCCCTTATGAACATGGATGCCAAAATTCTCACCAAGATACTAGCCAAGAGGATCTGACAGTACATTAAAAGGATTATTCACCACGACCAAGTGGGATTTATTCCTGGGCTGCAAAGGGTGGTTCAACATTTACAAATCAATCAACGTGTTTGATCACATTAATAAAAGAAAAGACAACATGATACATAACATTAATAGAAGAAAAGACAAGAAACATATGATTCTCTCAATTGACGCAGAGAAAGCGTTTGACAAAATACAGCATCCTTTCTTTTTTTTAAAATTTTTTATTGTGATGTTAATCACCATACATTACATCATTAGTTTTTGATGTAGTGTTCCATGATTCATTGTTTGTGCATAACACCCATTGCTCCATGCAGAGCGTGCCCTCTTTAATACCCATCACCAGGCTAACCCATCCTCCCACCCCTCTCCCCATTTTTCAGAGTCCATCGTCTCTCATGGTTCGTCTCCCCCTCCAATTTCCCCCACTTCATTCTTCCCCTCCTGCTATCTTCTTCTTTTTTACAGCATCCTTTCTTGATTAAAATTCTCCACAGCATAGGGATAGAGGAACATACCTCGATATCATAAAAGCCATCTATGAAAAGCCCACCGCGAAAATCATTCTCAATTGGGAAAAACTGAGCGCTTTTCCCCTAAGGTCAGGAACGCAACAGGGATGTCCTCTCTCACCACTATTATTCAACATAGTATTAGAAGTCCTAGCCTCAGCAATCAGACAACAAAAAGAAATAAAGGCATCCAAATCAGCAAAGAAGAAGTCACACTCTCACTCTTCACAAATGCCATGATATTCTGTGTGGAAAACCCAAAAGACTCCACCACAAAATTGCAAAAACTCATATAGGAATTCAGCAAAATGGCAGGATATAAAATCAATGCACAGAAATCAGTTGCATTTCTATACACAATGAGACAGAAGAAAGAGAAAGTAAAGAGTCAATCCCATTTAAAATTGCACCCCAAACCATAAGATACCTAGGAATAAACCTAACCAAAGAGACAAAGGATCTTTACTCAGAAAACTATAGAACACTCATGAAAGAAATTGAGGAAGACAAAAAGAAATGGAAAAACGTTCCATGCTCATAGACTGGAAGAACAAATATTGTTAAAATGTCCATGCTACCTAGAGAAATCTACACATTCAATGCAATCCCCATCAAAATACCATCAACTATTGTCACAGAACTGGAACAAATAATCCTAAAATTTGTATGGAACCAGAAAAGACCCCGAATAGCCAAAGGAATGTTATAAAAGAAAACCAAAACTGGTGGCATCACAATTCCGGACTTCCAGCTCTATTACAAAGCTGTCATCATCAAGACAGTATGGTACTGGCACAAAAACAGACACACAGATCAATGGAACAGAATAGAGAGCCCAGAAATGGACCCTCAACTCTATGGTCAACTAATCTTTGACAAAGCAGGAAAGAATGTCCAATGGAAAAAAGACAGCCTCTTTAACAAATGGTGTTGGGAAAATCGGACAGCCACATGCAGAAGACTGAAACTGGACCATTTCCTTACACCATACACAAAAAATAGGCTCAAAATGGATGAAAGATGTGAGACAGGAATCCATCAAAATCCTAGAGGAGAACACAGGCAGCAACCTCTTCGACCTCAGTTGCAGCAACTTCTTGCTAGACACATTACCAAAGGCAAGGGAAACAAAGGCAGAAATGAAATATTGGGACTTCATCAAGATAAAAGCTTTTGCACAGCAAAGGAAACAGTCAACAAAACCAAAAGACAACCGAGAGAATGGGAGAGGATATTTGCAAATGACATATCAGATAAAGGGCTGGTATCCAAAATCTATAAAGAACTTATCAAACTCAACACCCAAAGAACAAATAATCAAATCAAAAAATGGGCAGAAGGCCTCGCGGCCTGGCTGGGCACTACGATGGCGGCCGTGTGAGTTACATGTTGTGTGAGGATCCCCGGGCCGCGGCATGGCTCCGGCCCCGCCAATGGCCGTCACCATCACGCTCAAAACGCTGCACCAGCAGACCTTCAAAATCCGCAAGGAGCCTGACAAGACGGTGAAGGTGCTAAAGGAAAAGATAGAAGCTAAGAAGGGTCGTGATGCCTTCCCTGTGGCTGGACAGAAAGCCATTTATGCTGGCAAGATCCTGAGTGATGACGTGCCCATCAGGGACTATCGCATTGATGAGAAGAACTTTGTGGTCGTTATGGTGACCAAGGCCAAAACTAGCCCAGGCACCTCAGTACCCCCAGAGGCCTCACCCACTGCTGCCCCAGAGTCCTCCACATCCTTTCCTCTGGCCCCTGCCTCAGGCATGTCCCATCCCCCACCTACTGCCAGAGAGGACAAGAGCCCATCGGAGGAATCAGTCCCCACGACATCCCCGGAGTCCGTGTCAGGCTCTGTTCCCTCTTCAGGTAGCAGCGGGCGAGAGGAAGACGTGGCATCCACGCTAGTGACTGGTTCTGAGTATGAGACAATGCTGACAGAGATCATGTCCATGGGCTATGAACAGGAGCCGGTCGTGGCCGCCCTGAGAGCCAGCTACAACAACCCCCACCGAGCCGTGGAGTATCTACTCCCGGGAATTCCTGGGAGCCCCGAGCCAGAACATGGTTCTGTCCAAGAGAGCCAGGTGTCTGAGCAGCCAGCCACAGAAGGAGGAGAGAACCCCCTGGAGTTCCTGCGGGACCAGCCCCAGTTCCAGAACATGCGGCAGGTGATTCAGCAGAACCCGGCACTGTTGCCTGCCCTGCTCCAGCAGCTGGGCCAAGAGAATCCTCAGCTTTTCCAGCAAATTAGTCGACACCAGGAGCAGTTCATCCAGATGCTCAAGGAGCCCCCCGGGGAGCTGGCAGACATCTCTGATGTGGAGGGTGAGGTGGGCGCCATAGGTGAGGAGGCTCTGCAGATGAACTACATCCAGGTGACACCGCAGGAGAAAGAAGCAGTAGAGAGGTTGAAAGCCCCGAGCTTCCCAGAGAGCTTGGTGATCCAGGCCTACTTCGCTTGTGAAAAAAACGAGAACTTGTCTGCCAACTTCCTTCTGAGTCAGAACTTTGATGACGAGTGATGCAGCGAAGCCAGGCCGTCCCCCAACTTCCCCACCCCCCAACTCCACAAAAGTTTTATAAAAGAAAAAAATATATATATTCATGTTTATTTAAGAAGTGGGGAAAAAATCAAAAACCTTAAAAAAAACCACCCTGATTTCCCACCCTCCTCAAGTGGCCCCCATTCCCATCTTGGCTTGAGAAGACCTAGGCCAGACAGCTGTCCCCCAACCCCCGCCCCAGCCCTACCTGCTCTAAGAAACTGGCAGGACTGGAGGTGACAGATGGGCCCCTCTTGGCCTCTATCCCAGCTCCCTGCAGCCAGATGCAGAGGTGGCTGCTTGCTTCCCCCTCCCCCTGAAGAGCCCCTGAAACCTCCCCCCACCTTCTTCCAGGGTGAGGGGAAGCTGGAGCCCCAAACTTTGATCCTCCATTGGAGTGCCCCAACATTTCCATCTGGGGGTAAGCACTCAGAGGCTCAAGGACCCTCCCCACCCCAGCCTGGCCTGCATCCCTTCGCGGGAGAGGAGGAGGCCTGGTTTGTCCTGCCTGGGGAGGGCGTCACGCCAGACCTGCTCTGGAGGTCAAGGCCACCCCCCCAACCCCAGGACAGAACCGTGTCTCTGATAAAGGTTTTGAAGTGAATAAAGTTTTAAAAGCCAAAAAAAAAAAGAAATGGGCAGAAGACATGAACAGACATTTCTCCAAAGAAGACATCCAAATGGCCAACAGACACATGAAAAAATGCTCAAAATTACTCAGCATCAGGGAAATACAAATCAAAACCTCAATGAGATACAATCTCACACCAGAATGGCTAAAATTAACAAGTGAGGAAATGGCATATGTTGTTGAGGATGCAGAGAAAGGGGAACCCTCTTTTTTATTGTTATGTTAATCACCATACATTACATCATTAGTTTTTGATGTAGTGTTCCATGATTCATTGTTTGTGCATAACACCCAGTGCTCCACGCAGAACGTGCCCTCTTTAATACCCATCACCAGGCTAACCCATCCCCTCCCCCCCCCAGAACCCTCAGTTTGTTTTTCAGAGTCCATCATCTCTCATGGTTCGTCTCCCCCTCCGATTTACCCCCCTTCATTCTTCCCCTCCTGCTATCTTCTTCTTCTTTTTTTTTCTTAACATATATCGCATTATTTGTTTCAGAGGTACAGATCTGTGATTCAACAGTCTTGCACAATTCACAGCGCTCACCATAGCACATACCCACCCCAATGTCTATCACCCAGCCACCCCATCCTACCCACCCCCCAGCACTCCAGCAACCCTCAGTTTGTTTCCTGAGATTAAGAATTCCTCATATTAGTGAGGTCATATGATACATGTCTTTCTCTGATTGACTTATTTCACTCAGCATAACACCCTCCAGTTCCATCCACGTTCTTGCAAATGGCAAGATCTCATTCCTTTTGATGGCTGCATAATATTCCATTGTGTATATATACCACCTCTTCTTTATCCATTCATGTGTCAATGGGCATCTTGGCTCTTTCCACAGTTTGGCTATTGTGGACATTGCTGCTATAAACATTGGGGGGCACGTACCCCTTCGGATCCCTACATTTGTATCTTTGTGGTAAATACCCAGTAGTGCAATTGCTGGATCGTATGGTAGCTCTATTTTCAACTGTTTGAGGAACCCCCATACTGTTTTCCAGAGTGGTTGCACCAGCTCGCATTCCCACCAACAGTGTAGGAGGGTTCCCCTTTCTTCACATCCCCGCCAGCATCTGTCATTTCCTGACTTGTTAATTTTAGCCATTCTGACGGGTGTGAGGTGGTATCTCATTGAGGTTTTGATTTGGATTTCCCTGATGCCGAGCGATGTTGAGCACTTTTTCATGTGTCTGTTGGCCATTTGAATGTCTTCTTTGGAAAAATGTCTGTTCCATGTCTTCTGCCCACTTCTTGATTGGATCATTTGTTCTTTGGGTGTTGAGTTTGATAAGTTCTTTATAGATTTTGGATACTAGCCCTTTATCTGATATGTCATTTGCAAATATCTTCTCCCATTCTGTCAGTTGTCTTTTGGTTTTGTTGACTGTTTCTTTTGCTATGCAAAAGCTTTTTATCTTGATGAAATCCCAATAGTTCATTTTTGCCCTTGCTTCCCTTGCCTTTGGCGATGTGTCTAGGAAGAAGTTGCTGTGGCTGAAGAGGTTGCTGCCTGTGTTCTCCTTTAGGATTTTGATGGACTCCTGTTTCATATTTAGGTCTCTTTCGACCACTTGGAGTCTATTTTTGTGTGTGGTGTAAGGAAATGGTCCAGTTTCATTCTTCTGCATGTGGCTGTCCGATTTTCCCAACACCACTTGTTGAAGAGACTGTCTTTTTTCCATTGGACATTCTTTCCTGCTTTGTCAAAGATTAGTTGACCATAGAGTTGAGGGTCCATTTCTGGGCTCTCTATTCTGTTCCATTGATCTGTGTGTCTGTTTTTGTGCCAGTACCATACTGTCTTGATGATGACAGCTTTGTAATAGAGCTGGAAGTCCGGAATTGTGATGCCACCAGCTTTGCTTTTCCTTTTCAACATTCCTCTGGCTATTCGGGGTCTTTTCTAGTTCCATACAAATTTTAGTGTTCTTTGTTCCATTTCTTTGAAAAAAGCTGATGGTATTTTGATGGGGATTGCATTGAATGTGTAGATTTCTCTAGGTAGCATTGATATCTTCACAATGTTTGTTCTTCCAATCCATGAGCATGGAACGTTTTTCCATTTCTTTATGTCTTCCTCAATTTCGTTCATGAGTATTTTATAGTTTTCTGAGTACAGGTCCTTTGCCTCTTTGGTTAGATTTATTCCTAGGTATCTTATGGTTTTGGGTGCAATTGTAAATGGGATCGACTCCTTCATTTCTCTCTCTTCTGTCTTGTTGTTGGTGTATAGGAATGCCACTAATTTCTGTGCATTGATTTTATATCCTGCCACTTTACTGAATTCCTGTATGAGTTCTAGCAGTTTTGGGGTGGAAACTTTTAGGTTTTCCACATAAAGTATCATATCATCTGCAAAGAGTGAGAGTTTGACTTCCTCTTTGCCGATTTGGATGCCTTTGATTTCTTTTTGGTGTCTGGTTGCTGTGGCTAGGACTTCTAATGCTATGTTGAATAGCAGTGGTGAGAGTGGACATCCCTGCTGCGTTCCTGACCTTAGGGGGAAACCTCTCAGCTTTTCCCCATTGAGAATGATATTCGCTGTAGGTTTTTCATAGATGGCTTTTATGATATTGAGGTATGTACCCTCTGTCCCTATAGTCTGAAGAGTTTTGATCAAGAAAGGATGCTGTACTTTGTCAAATGCTTTTTCTGCATCTATTGAGAGGATCATATGATTCTTGTTCTTTCTTTTTTTAATATATTGTATCACATTGTTTGATTTGCGGATGTTGAACCATCCTTGCAGCCCAGGGATAAATCCCACTTGGTCATGGTGAATAATCCTTTTAATGTACTGTTGGATCCTATTGGCTAGTATTTTGGTGAGAATTTTTGCATCCATGTTCATCAAGGATATTGGTCTGTAATTCTCCTTTTTGATGGGTCTTTGTCTGGTTTGGGGATCAAGGTAATGGTGGCCTCATAAAATGAGTTTGGAAGTTTTCCTTCCATTTCTATTTTTTGGAACAGTTTCAGGAGAATAGGTATTAATTCTTCTTTAAATGTTTGGTAGAATTCCCCTGGGAAGCCATCTGGCCCTGGGCTTTTGTTTCTTGGGAGATTTTTGATGACTGCTTCAATTTCCTTAGTGGTTATAGGTCTGTTCAGGTTTTCTATTTCTTCCTGGTTCAATTTTGGTAGTTGATACATCTCTAGGAATGCATCCATGTCTTCCAGATTATCTAATGTGCTGGCATAGAGTTGCTCATAATATGTTCTTATAATTGTTTGTACTTCTTTGGTGTTGGTTGTGATCTCTCCTCTTTCATTCATGATTTTGTTGATTTGGGTCATTTCTCTTTTCTTTTTTTTCATTAAAAATTCTTTATTTAGTATATTCTCTCATCCAGGGAATAAACTTTATAAACATAGGTTGTTTTAAAATATTGTAGCAGTAGTTTTTGGATAGGTAATTTGATTAGTAGAATTATAAACGCAAAAAGGGAAAAGGATTACCAGAAGTAAGACATTATTTCTAACAAAGCTTCAGGAAAATCTTCATTATTACAATCCTTTGTATCTTACAAATTTTTCATATATGGTTTTTGGTCTTCAGAGCCCTCTACCAGTAAGGCACATGCAATAGTAAAAAATTTGCTACTGCAGCCTTGGGGAACATCTCTTAGTGTGGTGTTGGTGCTTCTCTGACAAAATACACTTTTAATCAAGACAGTCACATATTTATGTACATTCTAAATTCCAAGTATACACACTGCAATTGAACTGATGGACTGAAATAAAATCATAAATCCTAGATTAACCATAGTAGCCTCTCAGAAACTATATTTCATAAAAATATGAAATGTTAATGCAGATGGAATGGCAACTGACTTTATGCAAGTTCATACAGTGAAACTAAACATGAAATTTCAAGCTGTGATACGGAGTGATTCTGTGACCAAGCAGCATCCCTTCATTGTATAAATAGCAATGAGCTACTGTTTTTCTTAAAGCCAGACTAATGATGGTTTTGATGATCAACACTGTCCTTTACCCTTATCCATGACTCAAAATGGAGGACTCTAACTGTCCCTTGATTTTTTAGCTTGCTTAAGACGAGGCCTGGAAAGGGAAAAGATCATTGAAATATCTGCGGGAGTATCATCTCCTTACTGCAGATAATCCTTGACAACAACAGGAGCCTTTGATTCAGCCAGATTGCAAGAGATTCCATGTCAGTGTCCTGTAAGGTTCCCGTGCTCCTGGAGAACATCATGCAAACTTCTTCTTAGTGGCTGTGAACCTCTCCATGTACTTATCATATTCTTCCAGTTCGCGAAGTTTCTTTATTTCAAAAAGGTTGCCTTCCACAGCAAGCAGACAGATCTGGGAATCACTGAGAATGCTCTGTGGCAGCATGCTGAGCTCAAGACAGTTCTCTTCCAGGCAAAGAACTTTAAGGTGAGGACAGCAAGGTATCTTTACTGGGATCTGAGATATCTGGTTCTGGCTGAGATTGAGTTCGATGACCTGCAGCTCCCCCCACTATGTAAGGTATGCTCCGAATCTGGTTCTTGGAGAGATTCACCACATCCAAGTGCCGTAGGCTACAGAGCTGTGGTGGTAGTGCTTGTAGCTGGTTCCCAGAGAGGCTCAGGGTCTTGAGGGCTGCCAGTTGCCCAAAGGTAGATGGTAGCTCTCTCAAGTGATTGTTGTTTAGGCTTAGCATCTCTAGTTTTTTCAGATTGCATAACTCCTCAGGAAGAATAGTCAGTTTGTTGTTGTTCAAGGAGAGGCTCTTCAGCAGAGTGAACTTTCCTATAATCATAGGCGGTGGGCTCTCGATCTTGTTGTTGGACAGGTCGATGGTCCTTAGATTGCTGGTCAGCTTCTGCAACTCTGAGGGGAACTCGGTCAGCCCACAGTCCTTAAGCTGAAAGACACCAGTTTTCTGCGCGGTTTCCACATGAGCTCGGAGGGCACTGTTTCCCATTCTAGGGCCGCGGCTCAGGTCCCCCTCAGCTCACAGCCGGCTAAGCAAGGGAAGACCCGCAGCCCATGCTCTCTCTTTTCTTTTTGATAAGTCTGGCCAGGGGTTTATCAATCTGGTTAATTCTTTCAAAGAACCAGCTCCTAGTTTTGTTGATCTGTTCTATTGTTCTTTTGGTTTCTATTTCTTTGATTTCTGCTCTGATCTTTATTATTTCTCTTCTCCTGCTGGGTTTAGGCTTTATTTGCTGTTTTTTCTCTAGCTCCTTTAGGTGTAGGGTTAGGTTGTGTACTTGAGACCTTTCTTGTTTCTTGAGAAAGGTTTGTATTGCTATATACTTTCCTCTCGGGACTGCCTTTGCTGCATCCCAAAGATTTTGAACAGTTGTGTTTTCATTTTCATTGGTTTCCATGAATTTTTTTAATTCTTTAATTTCCTGGTTGACCCATTCATTCTTTAGTAGGATGCTCTTTAGCCTTCATGTATTTGAGTTCTTTCTGACTTTCCTCTTGTGATTGAGTTCTAGTTTCAAAGAATTGTGGTCTGAAAATATGCAGGGAATAATCCCAATCTTTTGGTACCGGTTGAGACCTGATTTGTGACCTAGGATGTGATCAATACTGGAGAATGTGCCATGGGCACTAGAGAAGAAAGTGTATTCCATTGCTTTGGCATGGAATGTTCTGAATATGTCTGTGAAGTCCATTTGGTCCAGTGTGTCATTTAAAGTCTTTATTTCCTTGTTGATCTTTTGCTTAGATGATGTGTCCATTTCAGTCAGGGGGGTGTTAAAGTCCCCCACTATTATTGTATTATTGTCAATGTGTTTCTTTGCTTTTGTTATTAATTGCCTTATGTAATTGGCTGCTCCCATGTTAGGGGCATAGATATTTACAATTGTTAGATCTTCTTGTTGGATAGACCCTTTAAGTAGGATATAGTGTCCTTCCTCATCTCTTATTACAGTCTTTGTTTTAAAATCTAATTTGTCTGATATAAGGATTGCCACCCCAGCTTTCTTTTGGTGTCCATTAGCATGGTAAATGGTTTTCCACCCCCTGACTTTCAATGTGGCAGTGTCTTTGGGTCTAAAATGAGTTTCCTGCAGACAGCATACCAATGGGTCTTGTTTTTTAATCCAATCTGATAGCCTGTGTCTTTTGACTGGGGCATTTAGCCCATTTACGTTCAGGGTAACTATTGAAAGGTATGAATTTAGTGCCATTGTATTGCCTGTAAGGTGACTGTTACTGTATATTGTCTGTGTTCCTTTCTGGTCTGTGCTGCTTTTAGGCTCTCTCTTTGCTTAGAGGACCCCTTTCAATATTTCTGTAGGACTGGTTTCGTGTTTGCAAATTCCTTTAGTTTTTGTTTGTCCTGGAAGATTTTTATCCCTCCTTCTATTTTCAATGACAGCCTAGCTGTATATAGTGTTCTTGGCTGCATATATTTCTCGTTTAGTGCTCTGAAGATATCATGCCAGTCCTTTCTGGCCTGCCAGGTCTCTGTGGATAGGTCTGTTGCCAATCTAATGTTTCTACCATTGTAGGTTACATATCTCTTCTCCAAGCAGCTTTCAAGATTTTCTCTTTGTCTCTGAGACTCGTAACTTTTACTCTTAGATGTCGGGGTGTTGACCTATTTTTATTGATTTTGAGAGGGGTTCTCTGTGCCTCCTGCATTTTGATGCCTGTTTCCTTCCCCACATTAGGGAAGTTCTCTGCTATAATTTGCTCCAATATACCTTCTGCCCCTCTCTCTCTTTCTTCTTCTTCTGGGATCCCAATTATTCTAATGTTGTTTTGTCTTATGGTATTACTTATCTCTCGAATTCTGCCCTTGTGATCCAGTAGTTTATCTCTCTTTTTCTCAGCCTCTTTATTTTCCATCATTTGGTCTTCTATATCGCTGATTCTCTCTTCTGCCTCATTTATCCTAGCAGTTAGTGCCCCCATTTTTTATTGCACCTCATTAATAGCCTTTTTGATTTCAAGTTGGTTAGATTTTAGTTCTTTTATTTCTCCAGAAAGGGTTTCTCTAACAACTTCCATGCTTTTTTCAAGCCCAGCTAGTATCTTTAAAGTCATGATTCTGAACTCTAGGCCCGACATTGCACTAATGTCCATTTTGAGTAGGTCCCTGGCAGACGGTACTACCTCTTGTTCTTTTTGCTGAAGTGATTTTTTTCGTCTTGTCATTTTGTCCAGAGGAGAATAGATGAATGAAAGAACAAAATGCTAACAGGTTAGCAATGTCCCCAGAAAATATATTCTAAACAAATCAGAAAAGACCTGAAACCAGGGGAAAAGAAAGGGAAAGAAATAAAAAACAAAGAGGAAAAAAAAGAAAAAGAAAAAGATAAAAGCAAACAAAAACAGAACAAAACAAAAAAGAACAGAATATGATCAAATATGGTCAGGCTGGTGCCTAGATCAGTGCCACACACTAGATTTTGGGTGTATTTTGGTCTGTTAGAAGAAAGTGCCTCCTAAAATTTTAAAGAAAGAAAGATTTATATATGTACAAAATAAGGGGTGATACAACAAAGGGATGGAATATGACTGTAAAGATGAAAATTATAAAAAAAATTTAAAAAAGGAATTGATAAGAAGGTGTTTGAAAAAAGAAAGAAGAGGATTAAAAAAAAGGAAAGGAAGAAAGAAATAAAGGGGGGGAGAATGTGATCAGACAGGAGACTAGAACAAAGCCATACACTAGAGATTTAGGGTATATTTTGATATGTTAGAAGAAACTGTATCTCAAAATTTTAAAGAGAGAAAAACTTATATATATATATATATATATATATATATATATATATATATGCCAAAAATAAGGGTAACTACTATGAAGGGATAGAATATGACTCTAAAAATGAAAAATAAATTTTTTTTTAAAAAAGGGATTGATAAGATGTTGGTTGAAAAGGGAAAAAGAAAATTTCAAAAAAAAAACAGTTACAAAAATTAACTTTGAAAGACTAATGAATTATGGTAAAAAAGCCATGAATTCTATGTGCGGTATTCCCCTAGGGCTGGAGTTCTCCCATTCTCATTGATCGGTAAACTTGGTCTTGGCTGGCTGTTCTTGCTGATCTTCTGGAGGAGGGGCCTGTTGCCGTGGTTCCCAAATGTCTTTGCCAGAGGTGACCCTTGTTGGTCCGGGCTCAGTAATCTTCTCGGGTGTGCTCTCTGGAGCTTTTGTTCCCTGCAGGCTCTCCGTACAGCTTTGGAGGACAACAGTGAAAATGGCGGCCTCCCAATCTCCACCCCGGAGGAGCCGAGAACTCGGGGCCCCGCTCCTCAGTGCACCCCCAGAGAAAAGCAGTCTCTCTCATGTCCCCTGTCTCCGGCCGCACTCCGTGCTCACCCAGCCTGTGACCTAGCGTTTCTATGTCTGGCACCCGACCCAGTGTGGAGTCTCCAAACCCAGCAGATCCCTGTGGTGTGCTTCCATGCCGCTCCTCCCGGGGAGGAAGTGGAGTCTCCCCAGATCTGCCGCTTGTTGGGTCCCTCCTGGAGGAGCAGTGGCCCAACTGGGCCGCGGATCACAGTTTATGGCAACCCCGAGCTGAGAGCCCGCGCCTCGGCTCCGTCTCTGCAGCCGGCTTCCCCGCTCTGATATGTGGGAGCTCTGCCACACTCAGGCATCCCTGGTCTTTCTGTGACCCCGAGGGTCTTGAGACCACACTGTCCCACGAGGGTTCCACCCCCCGTTTAGCCACTGGAGCGATGTCCCTCAGCGGAGACGACTTCTAAAAGTTCCAATTTTGTGCTCCGCGGCTCTAGCACTTGCCAGAAGCGGTCGACGGGGGCCCCCTCCCCCGCCATCTATCCTCCCGAATATCGCCTCGGATTCATTTCTCCGCACGTCCTACCTTCCAGTAAGTGGTCGCTTTTCTGTTCAGAGAGTTGTTGCTATTCTTTTCTTCGATCTCCTGTTGAGTTCGTAGGTGTTTAGAATGGTTTGATCCGTATCCAGATGAATTCCTGATACCAGATGAAATCCAGGTCTCCTACTCCTCCGCCATCTTGCTCTGCCCCTACCAGTGAAAGCGGAACCCTCCTATACTGTTGGTAGGAATGCAATCTGGTGCAGCCATTCTGGAAAACAGTATGAAGTTTCCTCAAGAAGTTAAAAATAGAGCAATCTTATGACCCAGTAATTGCACTACTAGGGATTTACCCCAAAGATACAAATGTCGTAATCTGAAGGGGCACCTGCATCCCAGTGTTTATAACAGCAATGTCCACAATAGCCAAACTATGGAAAGAGCCCAGATGTCCATCGACAGATGAATGGATAAAGAAGAGGTGGCATACATATAACAATGGAATACTACTCAGCCATCAAAAAAATGAAATCTTGGAGGCTCCGGAGGCAGTGCCGCACAGGACAGAGCGGAAGTGCTCAGCTGGCCCTTCCCGGACCGTGCGAAGTGCTGGCGCGGCTGCCTGCCGGCGTCCTTCCCGTGGCCCTCGGGGACCACGCTCGGCTGCAGGGAGCAGCGAGTTACAGAATGTCCGAAGGTGACAGTGTTGGAGATTCTGTCAATGGGAAGCCTTCTGTGGTGTACAGATTTTTCACAAGACTTGGACAGATCTATCAGTCCTAGCTAGACAAGTCCACACCTTACACAGCTGTGCGATGGGTGGTGACACTGGGCCTGAGCTTTGTCTATATGATTCGAGTTTACCTCCTGCAGAGCTGGTACATTGTGACCTACGCCTTGGGGATCTACCACCTCAATCTTTTCATAGCCTTTCTCTCGCCCAAAGTGGATCCTTCCTTGATGGAGGACTCAGATGACGGCCCCTCATTACCAACCAAACAGAACGAGGAGTTCTGGCCCTTTATTCGAAGGCTTCCAGAGTTTAAATTTTGGCATGCGGCAACCAAGGGCATCCTCGTGGCCATGGCCTGCACCTTCTTTGAGGCTTTCAATGTCCCGGTGTTCTGGCCCATCCTGGTGATGTACTTCATCATGCTTTTCTGTATCACCATGAAGAGGCAAATAAAGCACATGATAAAGTACCGGTACATCCCGTTCACGCATGGCAAGAGGACGTACAAGGGGAAGGAGGGCGCAGGCAAGACGTTTGCGAGCTAGCTGCTCAGCCGGACCCACCACAGAGTCGAGGATGGTTCTGAGCCATTGTAACAATGCCTTCTTCCTTCACATAAAGTAGTTGATTTCGAGGGAGTCGAATTTTCTTTTTAAAAAGGAGCTTCAATTATTTGTAACCGAAATATCAGGTTCTTGAAGAAACTGACATTTAAACCAAATTGCATTGATTTATTTTTCAGTGACATTCAAGTGCTCAAATGGACAGAATTCTAGTAAACTGCTGCCTGGGCGGACAATCGGGTGGGGGTGTGGGGAGGGGCGGGTGGTCTCTGTTGCTGGGCGGCCGTGGAACAGACCTATACGGAAGGAGCTGGGTTGCGCCCCAGCTGCCCCCACCCAGGACGCCCGTGGCCACGTCACCCAGCTGGAGGATGATGCTAACCTGATTCCCGCGCATTGGAAGAACATTTGAAAGGTGATTTCCAAGTAACTCTGGGGTTTCTACTGAGAGTTTCCCACTTTCATCTCACCAGAGATGTTTAAAGTTGGTCTCTTATCATAATGACTCAAAACTTTGTTCTTAATTACCATGATTGCTTTTGAGGGCCTGGAATTATAAATATATATATTTAAAAAAATGAAATCTTGCCATTTGCAATGATGTGGATGGAACTAGAGGGTATTACGCTAAGCAAAATAAGTCAATCAGAGAAAGACAATTATCATATGATCTCACTGATAAGTGGAATTGAAGAAACAAAATAGAGGATCATAGATAAAAAATAAAACGTGACTAAATCAGAGAGGAGACAAACCATAAGGGACTCTTAATCATAGGAAAAAAACTGAGGGTTGCTGGGGGGGAGGAGGGTGGAGGGATGGGGTAACTGGGTGATGGACACTAAGGAGGACACGTGATGTAATGAGCACTGGGTATTAAATAAGACTGATGGATCACTGAACTCTACCTCTGAAACTAATAATATACTATATGTTAATTGAATTTAATTTAAAAAATTAAATTTGAAAAAAATGCTCCACTCTTTTCATTTTTTAAAGATTTTATTTATTTGAGAGACAGAGAGCATGAGAGAGGGGAGGGGCAGAGGGAGAAGCAGACTCCCTGCCGAGCAGGAAGCCTGACACGGGACTTGATCCTGGGACTCTAGGATCATGACCTGAGCAGAAGGCAGTCGCTTAACCAACTGAGCCACCCAGGAGCCCCCAAAATGCTCCACTCTTGAACCACACTGATCTTTGGGAAAAACATCCCCTGAATCCCAGCAACCAGTCCCAGGCCTGGGGCACTCCCTATGTGGTTCCTTTCTGCCCCCTCCATCCAAACCCCATCCATGCCCCAGGCCCCCAGCTCCGGGTCCACCTGCATGCAGCCTTGCCCAGTTTCACCAGCTCTGCCAGCTCTGCCAGTTCTTCCTTTTCCCTTGTCTGTGAGTTGCTATGCCCTCTGCCTGAAACTGTCTTCTGGGGCTCCTTGCCTGAGCAGCTCTTTCCCATCCTCTGGTTCTCAGTGTCTGCTCCTTGGACAGACCATCCCCACTCATCCATTTCATCTAAAGACCTTCTGCCATCATTTAATCTAGCCTAGCATGGCACTCTGCTTGTGTCCTTCATGGCCCTTAACACAGTCTGTAATGTCTGTTGTTTTCGTGTTTATGATTTCTCTTCTCAATTAGAAAATAGGCACCATGAGAAAATTTTCTGCCTTGTTCTCTGAAATATCCACAGCAGCTAGTTCACAGTTTATGTAGAAAGTACATGTATTAATATTTTAAATATCTTTTTTCAAATTATAGAATGTTTCTTATTTTCAAATACTACACCAAAAAAAAAAAAAATAGCATGCGTTTCTTGATTAAGAGATCCAGAGATAGTGATTCTAAATTAAAGGTGTTTTTTCTCTATTTCAATAGTTTCTTTGAACTACTGAGAGGATAATCTGATGAGGATTATCCAATCTGTTCCTCTGATAACTTTGGCCTCATAAGCATAAGAATTCTTGCTTTATTTTCCATAAACTCCATAAATTGAGGACATTCTTTTGTACAGAGAATAATAATTTCAGGGATTATTTTCTTTTGTCACATTTCCTGAATCCTTAAATATCAGATTTCACTCTCAAGGTACTGTTTTCTTATAGGGCATACCTATAAGAAACACAATAGAGTGACCAGGACCTCTATAGTGTTCTTAGAAATTACTATGCTCCAAATTTCTTAAATATCTGTGAATACATGATAGTGAATCTTTCACAAATTCTTTTTTTTTTAAAGATTTTTATTTATTTATTGAGAGAGAGAGAGAATGGTAGAGAGAGAGCATGAAAGGGAAGAAGGTCAGAGGGAGAAGCAGACTCCCTGCTGAGCAGGGAGCCCGATGCGGGACTCGATCCTGGGACTCCAGGATCGTGACCTGAGCCGAAGGCAGTCGCTTAACCAACTGAGCCACCCAGGCGCCCGAATCTTTCACAAATTCTATTTTGGTTAATATTTCTAAATCCATATGTTTATTTTTCTAAATTCATCCTCCTTTATTTTTCTCTACTTCTTTTAAGATGCAGAGTACTTTATTAACATTATTTTACGGATAAATGTTTATAAGGAAATGACTCGCCTTCCCTCTGAAGGGATCTCCATAACTCTTTTTTTTTTAAGATTTTATGTATTTATTTTGAGAGAGAGAGAGAGAGCCTGAGTGTGATTGGGGAGGAGGGTCAGAGGGAAAGGGAGAGAGAATCTCCAGCAGACTCCTCGCTGAGCGCAGAGCCCCATATGGACTCAATCTCATGGCCCTGAGAACATGACTTGAGTCAAAACCAAGAGTCAGATGCTTAACTGACTGAGCCACTCAGGCGCCCCCAGGGATCTGCATAACCCCTAACACACTTCATGTCTCCCCAGCTAGTACCTCACGCTTGACACTGCTCCCTCCTTATCAACCTCATCTTTCTGGTTAGAACAAGTGAGATTTGAAGATGCTTGATGACAATGATAAAGCCATATTGCTGGGAACTCCACCTTATCTCACATGATGGTTAAATACTTAATAAATACTTAATTAGAAATAAACTTCTCTTAACCCCCTATGTTCTAGTGTTCATGTGTCAAAAGATACAAAAGAAGCTGTTCATGGGATTTAAAAATATATGGTGTTATAAAAAATTATATATATATATAAAATGTTGGCCTCAAAGAGGAAGTCTGAACTCAAGTTTGCAACACACAGCTTGGTGGATAGCGGCAGTAAACCATTATTTCGTCATCTCTGAAAAGTAGGCGTAGTCACAGAAGCAAGTGAAAAGTTCAGTCCTAGGCGACTGGCGTCTTACGACCGGACTTTGTCTTAGAAGGTAAATACATTTACCCCATGCTTTTAATCTAGACGAAATAATCATTCACCCAAAGAAAACGTCATCTAATTTTTAATGGTTTCTATCATTTTTTTTTTCTGTTTAACTTTATTTGGTGGGGGAAGTGCTGTATTTGAGTGGCTGCACGTAGCTGGTGGATTTTACGGCAATCGGTAAGAGTCTCCCGGTACTGGACAAAACGTGAGAAAGTATATATAGTGCTGTTTCTATTTTGATTTATGCTCTGTCAAATGTTTGGGGTGTTGTTTTCAAACGGAAACATGTTTCCTGCTTTTCTTGGCCTGGATCTGTAAGAATTTATTTCCCTGCTGCACTGTGCGATGGTTTTGTCTATCAGAATGGGTTGGCCCCCAAATTTTTCTGTGGGATGGTTGTAAATTCAGAGCCACTTATGTGAGGGTTAAGATTTTACAGGAGCCTACGATCCTCTCATCTTCCATGTCCCCAGTGGCGAGGTCCGATATAAATTCACAGGATAAGATCATGCTCTTTTTAGGGCAAACATATATTTCAATATTTTAAAAATACTCTATATTTTCTGGTGCTCTGCAAAGAGCACTGTTGACTTTTAAATTAGAAAAGGAGCAAAAATGCTAGAAAAATTGTTACCACTGATGATTCTCCTGCGGATGGTGGGCTTCCTAGTCTCGTGTCTCAGAATTCTCACCAGATGTCCCTTGTCGGCGCTTTATCCTAGAGTATGTTATTTGGTCGATTCTAAAGACTTATTATTGTCGCTGTTGTGAGTGGCACATGGTGATGAGGTATCCTTCTAACCCTCCCCATGTCCAAGGACTGGAAATTGATTTACTTTTGAAAGCTGAATAAATAAACACAAATAATAGAGGGCATTTACTGTCTAAATAAATTACCTTAAAATATAGCAGGTCTAAGCAGAGTCAAAAATTCTTATCACGGGTGTGCCTAAATATGAAGTAAAACTGTGGTTTCCTAACATGGTTTTGTTCTTTAAATAAAAGTGGAGACCATTTTTATCAACAACGAAACGGGTTAAGCAAGCTATCATACATGGCTATAACGGAAAGACTTCTCACCACTAAAAATGCTTATAGAAAGTTTTGAGTGGCATGGGAAAGATGTTTATGATTTAAAAAAAAAACTTAGTAAAAACAACAAAAAAGGAGATATGAAGTCTCAACTAGCTTTTAGGAAATTCATGGAAGTATAACTAAAAAGAAATACACTAAAATATTAATAATTGTTAGTAGGATTTCGGTGATTTTACTCTGCTGCTTTTAGGTAACTTATACTTTTTAGTACAAATAAATAAAAGGGAAAATACAGAAAAGTTAACATAAGAAGTAGAACCATAGCCTAGATAAAGACACTGACATACTTGAAAAGACAATATGTGAACAGAATAAAAGTTCTCATCCAGCCTAGAGGAAGGATCTTCACGAGAAAGTGGGTCAAAGGTTACCCAGCACTGCCAGGGAGGAGTGAGGCAAATATGTTAGATCTCTATGATGTTCAGTATTAAAATCATCCATTCATCCTCTCCCATACTTAGTTCAATTCAATGCCAAGCAAAACTGTGGTTTTAACTGGCTTTCTCACGTGTTCTGATAGAACGCACTGGTGACACCAACATGTTCCTTATGTCATTTCAGTTTATATATCAGTCTCCTGTGAGTTAGTTGGTGTGAGTTGGTTCTGGATCAATCAGTCAATTCTTGGTGCCCTGCTAAGATCAGATTTGTGGACCTGCAAAGCTGAGGACTGGTTGCTGAGGTGTGGTAACCACACCATGTAAAGTCCGTGACCACTGTCCTCACTAGAACACCCACCATGACTAGCCTCTCTCTCATCAATACTGCTCTGGTATTAAAACCACAGTCTCAGAGTTCGCCCCTCTGCTACCTTTACTTTCTAGGCTTTCAAAGAGGAACATTTTTTATTCTCGGGAAGACAGCATGGGAGGATGGCATTCCAAACCCGAACCCAACAATGGTAAGTCCAGGACAGAAACCATTACCTGCCTCACTACTGAGTTAACACGGCCTGGATTAACCAGTAACTGTACTAAAGAGTTGCATGGGACAACATTTCTGAAGTTGGAAGAATTAAATTTTACGCAATGCCAGGAAGAGTGACAAGGGGAACCAGGGAGAACAATCTGTCCTCCCAAGTTGAGTAAAAAGTGTCTGTGTGCTCAGTATGAGACCAGCTGGGTAGCTTAGGACAATGCAGTTCACTTCCCTTACTGGGCCCCCTGTTTATAGCGCCGGCCTTGGGAGAGCTCACTGTGGCTGCCTTTGGCTAGTCACTGTTAGAAGCCGCCCTGCAAACAAAGCAACAAACTAAAAAAGGCAGAAGTTTCCAAGGTCAAGTTCCCCAAAACTTTGGGAAATGCTAGTTCTGGGTTTTGCTTTTGATTCTCTACTCCCTGGCCTTGACATTGTCTGCTCTGTCCAAGGAAGCTCATCTCCCTGGGGTCCATTAAATCTTGGAGGGAGCAACAGGAGATGTGTTTGTTTGTCAAACGGGCACATGGGGCGGCAGAAACACGAGGCTCCTCTCCCGCGTGGGTAGCTGATTGTTTTCTCAGTTCTAACTCTAGTTTTCACGTTAAAGGATCCAGGATGCGAAACATCGTTCTCTCCTTTTGCAGGGTGGGGCCCTCCATCGTTTACCTCCCCTGGGTGCTTGGACAGGGTGGGGAACCTGGGGACATCTAAGCCGAAAAAACTCAGGAACCGTGGTGGAGACACTAAGCCCCTTTGTGTTCTCTCATCTCCCGCAGACATACAAAGTGCCAGCACAGCAGCCCCAACCATTGCCTCTGCACCCTACCTCCTGGAATACACCAAGTAAGCCAGCACTCTCCCGCCTATCATTTCATCTTGTACTGCATGGCAGTGGATTTTGTGCTGACAGCCTCGTCTGATGCGAGTTGAGGAAGCAGGTCTGGGGAAAAGGGACGAGAAACAGTTGAAGAGCTGAATCGTTTTTTTATATTTAGAGTGTGGGTCTTAACCAGGAGTGCCCCAGGAAGGGGAGATCCTCCGAGAGATCCATGAATCCCCTCAGCTCATTGATAAACTGTGTGTGTATGGGCTTATGAAGATTTTTGAGGGGCGCAGGAGCCCACAGTTTGCACTGAGGCCTCAAACAGTTCTGGAACCCCAAAGCAGAAAGTTGAAAAGCCGTGGGTAAGAGTAAAAGTCACTGAAGCAGCATGAAAGCTATTTCAGGGCTTCACCCACGGGCGGGAACGGTGACCTTCTGGCCTTTGGCAGAGGCCTTCAGAAAGCCCAGGGGGTCATCTGCTCCCTTTCTTTGCCAAAACAGGATACAGCATTTGGTCTTAGCCTTTATCGCGGGGGTCCTACTGACGCTGCTGCTGGTGGTCCTTATCTTCCTCATCAGAAAGAGCTACAGGAAATGTAAGTGGTCCCTGAGAGCTGGGACAGCTCTTCTGGCTCTAACACTGAGAAGAGCTGCGGGGGAGTAAAAGCCTGGTCCCTGACCTTGTCTGCAGACTGACGACCTGAATCCCTTTGCTTCTCTCCCCGCCCTCCCCGCCCCTCCATTTTTGCCGCCTCCAACGCCCACCCCTGCACCCCAGCCTGCAGAGAGAGGCTTCCCATTCCTCCAGGCCCCATTGGTGAGACTTGTCCCTCTCTTTCCTGGCACCTGTGGCAGGTCACTGCAGCCCCTGGGCCCTGAATCCTCCCTTAGACCCTCCCTCCAGCCGAGATCCTCCGGCCAAGGTAAGACGACCACCCTGCTTCTGGGACACTAGGCATGTGCATCTTCTGATCTCTTTGGTCCTCTGTGTCCCCATCCTCTGAGTGGCTTCTAAAGGGACACCTTCCTCCAAATTGAACTCACTTATTCCTCCTCCTTCTTCCTCTGCAGCTTTCATCCCCGGAGGAAGCACTTACCTATGCGAGCGTAGCTTTCAAAATCTCAGAAGAAAAGAGTGATCATCCGACCAAGAAACATTCTGCACCCTTGGAGCCAGTTGTCTATGCTCCAATCAAAGTGACGGACTCCCCCTGCCTTTCCAATGAGGCTTGATGCCAGTCCCTCTTATTCTCGGCTCCATTTTTATATATCACTTTCCCTTAGGACAAATTCTGGACCACAGTGTGGCCAAACTAGTTGGAGCTGTTTGGGTGGGATCTGGAAATGTTAGCCAGCAGTTGTGAAGACTGAGGGGTAGTCCTTCTCTTGGCCTGAGAAGAGACTGCCGGCCCTCCTGCTTGGACGGACAGCCTGCTAGCCCTTTGAGGGCTGAGACAGCCTACCTGGTCCCCTTCCAAAGTGTGTGGGTACAGAGCCCAGTGCACAGTGTTCACTCAGTTCCACTGACCAGCTTGGAAGAAGTCAGCCAAAGGGGCAAGTTAGCAAGATTTACAAATAAAAGCAACCGCTCTTGCAATGCTGGCCCCTCCTGCATCATTTACTTGTC
Organism: Callorhinus ursinus; assembly: GCF_003265705.2. Taxonomy (NCBI): domain Eukaryota; kingdom Metazoa; phylum Chordata; class Mammalia; order Carnivora; family Otariidae; genus Callorhinus; species Callorhinus ursinus. The sequence continues at coordinate 8,005,805 of NW_027397071.1, read as the reverse complement.
TGGTCCTGTCATGCCCAGAGATCTGGAACTCCTCCACAGCCAGAAGCCTAACAGAGGTGACAGTACTCCAGAACAAGCTCAGGATTGATCAGGGCCCAGGTCTCAAGCTCAGCACCAACTAGCTGCGGTCTTTTGGTAAGTGTAACTGCTTCCTCGTGAAAACAGAACTAATAACATTTACCTCTTACTGTGAGAATAAGTGAGATGTCATCTCCTGAGGTACTTTATACGTCCCAAGAGTTTTACACAAATGTAAGATTCCTCTTGTATAAAGCGCTATTCAAATGTAGAGTCCACCTCTTTGCTATAGCATAAAAGATATGCAGAGTGATGTTATATGGGAGCTAAAAATTTAAATGTTAACCTTCCCAAATCCTAATGGATGATCCCACAGACAGTCCCAGTAAAAATACCAATAAGATTTTCTTTTTATTTTTTTAAAGATGTTATTTATTTGAGAGAGAGAGAGAAAGCACTAGCAGAGGGAGAGGCAGAGGGAGAAGCAGACGCCTGCTGAGCAGAGAGCCCAAAGCAGGGCTCCATCCCAGGACCCGGAGATCATGACCTGAGCCAAAGTCAGACGCTTAACAGACTGAGCCACCCAGGCACTCCCCAATAAGATTATTTTTCGTTCAGTAAGGTTTCTCTAAAGTCCCTGTGTAGACAATAAACCAGAAAGCAAATCCAAGAAAATGTATAAAATGAAGCAAAATAATATAGGAAGGCTAGCCCTTCCTATAACTAACACTAACTAAAAGTACTGTTTTATCAAGCATGACTCATTAAAATGTTTTCATGGTTCGTGAGTAAACACGTTCCCATTCCTCCAGGCCCAACTGGTGAGACTTGTCCCTCTCTAAGAAGACTAGATATAGATATACATGAGGAAATTGAGAGTATGATGAGGATGGCATATCTAGTCATTTGGAGGAAATTGGTTTATCCATAAAAGGTGTTTCGACAGTAGGCAGCCATGTGGATGAAAATAAGATCAGATCCACATCTCCCTCCTTAAATCAAAATAAATTCTAGATGCATCAAAAATTTAACTACAAAGTAAAAGCATTAGGAGAGTATATGGGAGAACTTTAAAAATAGAGTGGTCCCCGCCTCAAATGTATGACCCAAAGCCAATAAGCCAGAAAATTTGATTAATTAGACTTACAAAATACCATTCAAAATGCCAAGCCTGGAAAATATTGCAAAGCATCTCATAGCCAAAGGGCTAATTTTCTTAATATACTCAGAGCTCCTGTAAGTCAGTAGGGAAAAAATCAGCAACTCAGTAGAAAAAAAAAAAGCACAAAGGATGAGTCTGGGTTGGTCACAGAAAAGGAAATATAAATGGCTTTTCAATATATGAGGAGATACTCAAGTTTACTCATAATAAGAGAAATAGTAATTAAGACTCCAATTAGATGTTTTCCATCAATGAGATTAGCAACATTCAAAAAGTTTGCTAACAAACTGCTTGGGCAGGACTGCGGGGAACCAAGACGCACATACAATTTGCAATGGCAGACAATTTGGCAAAAGCTAACCATGTTTTAAATCCTATAGCTGCAAAAACATCCTGTAGAAAATCACCTGTATAGTTTAAATTGTAGCATTCACCAAATGCCTAAAACTTAGTGAGGCTCATCATAGTCTAAGTATATTCCAAGTGCTTGGCATGTGTTCATGGAAGCCTCAAAAAACACTAGGTTACAATTATTATTATTATTCCCATTTTAGAAGAGAAAGGGAGACACAGAGGGGCTGAGTATCGTGCCCGAGTTCTCATTGTTAGTAAGTAGTGGCGCTGGGGCTTGGCTCCAGAGTTTGCCCGTTTTTCCACTATGTTCAACTCTGAAACAGTGAAAGAGCAAGAAAACCCTCAGTGTCTATCCAGAGGGGACTAGCTAATGGAGTACAATGTAGCCATTAAAAAAAAGGAAGCCGCTCTATGTTCTAGGAAGAAAAGATCTCTAAGTTAAGTTAAATGTAAGGTGCAAGCTGCTGAACAGAATTCTGACTGCTCTGTTCATGTCCAGGAGAGAGAGAGAGAGAGAGAGAGAGAGAGTGTGCGCGCGCGCGTGCCCATGTGCACCGGTATTTGTACATATTTAGTCTCTGAAAGGAAACACCGTCATCTGCTCTCAGTGAGTGCTCCTGGCCAGGGGATCTTGATAACTGAGGGACTGAGGGGCAGGGAGGGGAGGAGTTATTTTCCCTTAAAAGCCCTTTTGTAACTTTTGAAGTTCTTCACTTCCCTTGTTGAGGATCTTCAGGGGACCTGGTACCTGGTGCTCCCATCCCCACCTGAATTCTGAACCGGCTGAGAAATAAGAGGACCCGGCTGAGAAATAAGAGGACTCGGCAGATAGAGAACAAAGTACCATATTTATCACACAGCGGGCACTGGAGAACATAGTGTGTATATGGCTGCAGGGAACCGGGAATCCCCTCCCCTCTCCACATCCAAACCCGTGGCTCAGCTGCACCCGGGGCGGGGGGAGGGCGGGTTGCAAAAGAGATCATGTGTACTTTGAAAGCTGCACACACAAGGTTAAAAAAAGGAAGAGGGAGGGCAGAGCAGTTTCACCCAGAGTCTGACCCATGAACTCAAATCAGACGGGTCACTCCTCCAAGGGGGCGTCCCCTGAGGAGTGTTACCTTCATGGGGCTCAGTCTATAGCGAAAGGAGCCGGAGGGGGAGAAAAGCAGCCTCCACAAATCTCTTTTAACAAGTGTATCAGGTAGTATGTTTAAAAACTGAGGTAGGGAAATTCAAGTTCAAAGAGATCAAATAATGTAGCCACTGTCTCCCAGCACGTAGGGGGCGGAGCAACACTTCCATCCAGTCCTCTGACTTCCGATCTCCTGCATCTCGCCTGCACACCAAGCTGCCCCACCCAGAGCAGGCCGAGTGGCAGAGAACTTGCAAGGGAAAGTCAGGGGACCTGATCGAGAGAGCTCTTGACCGCTGGATTTTGAGCAGACGGTGGAAGAGTGGTCCCAGTGTGGGAGCGAAAGGACCAAGGAGAAAGACGGTTTGGGGACGTGGTCTTGTAAAGTGGCCACAGCACAGCAGAGTGGCTGTTCCGGGAGGGCAGCAGAGGCTCTTCTGTTGCTGGCTGGGGGAAGTGCCTCAGGAAGGCCGCTCTAGCTTTCACCGGTTCCCAGATTCTGGGCTGACAGCACACAACACTACTGACCTTGAAGCTAGAAGCCACGTCAGCTTTCCGGTTGAGAGCTAGTGCTTCCTCAAGGGCTCCGAGATGAGTAAGCATCGTCCTAGGGCCACCCTCTTGGACATGAAATACCACATTAACTGCCCTTCCCTCTGTTTCCTTGAAGCTTTCTAACAAGAGACCTACGCTTACAGAGTTTTGGGTTTTGTCTCCCTACCATGAAAACTGGTGTGCCCCTAGTCTTGCTGGAGGGTGAAATGAGTAATTAAATAATTGACCGTAGATTTAGAAGGTCTTTGCCAGGGAAGGAAAGAAGAAAAGGCTCTAGAACCCTGGTTCGTGGAATCAGAATAAACCTGTAGGATTCTCAGGGGAAACGGTTCTCCAGATACATAAGTATAAACCCTGCATGACAACTAGAGGTGTCTTCATGTATCGCGGAAGATTGACGCCTGCTTTCTTGCCTTGGACAGGAGCATGGCCTAAGGGAGCCCAGACCGGATTTGCTGTTTGTAGAACCAGTGGGTTTGTCCTTCAATACGTGGCCACGGAGGAGGGACTGGAGTTGTTTTGTGGCTGAGGAAAAAGGCAGCACTTTTGATGTTCTTGAATCTGAGACTCTGGGACGCAGGAGGACTGGTCACAGGAAACAAGGAGCTGGCAGGAATGGGATGGTCCCCTCAGCCCGCCCCTTCCCATCAGGCTGCTGAGTAGCTTCGAGGTCCCCACCGATGGAGGGGTTGGGGTGGAAACTGAAGGAACCGTGTTCATGAAAGACGCTGTGAGAGCCTAGACCACAATGTGCAGAGCAGGTGCGGAATCGTGTCAAGAGCCAGTCTCCTTGGCCCCGCCCTGCACTGACCCCGGGGCCGCCGAGCATCCTGAGTCCTGAGACTGGCCAGGACCCTTGTTTATAAGACACCAGAAGAGCAGGGGTTCATAAGGGCAGCAGAGGCAGGGATGGGGAGCCCCTGGGGACTCTCTGAAATAGTAGGGAAGACTCCACATGGGTTGAGAAGGTGCAGACATGCAGGTGGGAGTTCTGGTATTTACGGACAGTACAGCCTCGCTTGCACCCATGGCTGCTGATGCCTCCCTCAGTCTCGATTTGTGCTTCTGTATTTGACTGAATATTTCACTCACCACACCTTGGTTTCTCACTGATCCAGAGCGGCATCCATTCAGTCTGGGGACAGTGTCCCATTAGAGGACAATCTTTTCACCCAGAAAACCTGAGACCTGCTGGTTTGGCTTATATCCCTTGCTTTGGTAAGACAGCAGGTAATACCAAGGCAGAAATAAATATTGCAATATTGTACTTGAAACTTTTCCGGAAATACATTCTCCAGGGATATCCCAGGAGAAGTTAGTCGTACCAGAGGGTTCATTCAACACCAATCAGGAATTTATTGGCGAACCAAGAAAACACAAGTGATCTCTGGGCCCCCTGACCCAGATTCTGCCCCTCTTCTTCACTTGCTACTGCTGTTCTCAGCTAGCTGCAAGTGATCGCTGGCAAGTCGGAGGGTCCTGCAGAATACCTGAGATGTCACAATCATGACGACTCTATTGCAGGATCACTTAATTTATAAACTAAATAAATCTTCAGTCACATCTGTTCAGGATAAGCCATTTTCTGTGGAGTCAGGACACGTGAGGAGGGCTTCAGTGACTTGTCTACTTTGTGGGGAATAGAAAAAGGAAATTGAGTTGAGATCTGTTGCCTACCTCTGCTGCGTGTTTCTGCAGTAGAAGTTGCAAACTCTCTCATGGTGGCTTTATGGGGACTAAACACCACAGCTTGTTTTCAGGACGGAAATCGGCTGTCATTCCTTGAAAGCTCATCGGTCAGTCAGTAGGGAAGCTTGGTACATGGGGTTTGCATTCACCTCTCACCAAGCTTTGGTGATTTAACGCCACTGGACCCCTGCAGAGCCCAGGAATGTCAAAGCCAGAAGGGTCTTTGATTCCAGCTGCCATGTTCCAATTGCCTGAGTGTAAGGAAGTAGGCCACGGCTAACAGAGGTTGCACAACTCCTTGCTCAAAAGGAATAGGGTTGGACTCCCTTGCCTCAACGTCCACGACACCATGTGCCTTTCCTGTAGAGTACTTACGCTAGCTGACAATTTTTCATGTGTGATAGTTCGTCTCCCTCCCACACTACATTATAAGTGCTCTGAAGCCAGATGCCATTTCTTTTGCTCGTCTTTGTATCCCCAGCATCTATCATGGTCCTTGTGCATTGAAAGAAGAGTGAATGCATGAACAAAAACTCCTGGGGAATATGAGAATGGGGTCCTCAATGTATAGAGAAGAAAACAGGCCCAGAGAAGTGAAAAGTTACCCAAGATCATGCCTTAAAGAAGTGACAATGGGTTTTGCAAACATCTACAGTACGATTGTGTCTCGAAGGGAGGGGTCTTGGGCACAACTGAGAAAGATGTTGCTTCGTCTACATTCCCCACCTCCACCAGTTCCCAAAGCTCTTAGAGGACAAAAGGGAGCCACGACTTTGATTTTTTAGGGCTCCTGCTCTGCCAAGGGGCCAAATTATCACAGGGAGAGTATGAAACCTCACAGCCTTAGCTTTGAATTCCAGATTCTTTTGGCTCTATCCTGTGTTTCAGAAGCAGGTGCTTCCAGGTGTGTGTGTGTGTGTGTGTGTGTGTGTGCGCGCGCGCGCGCGTGCGTGCACATGCATGTTTTCTCTCATTCTCTGAAACATTGTTTTTCAGCACTTCCAGACCCAGAGGAGGGGGAAGTCTGTTCATAACTATGTCTACAGTCTCTCTGTTGCCCAGCATACTTCTGTGGCTTCTGAGCATAAAAAGAAAAACATAAAAAGCTCTGCTGGCCAAACAGTGGTGCTTGTATGTGGTGTTCTTTCTACCTTGTGTCCTCTTGAGAGGTTAGCAGAACCACCCCATGGTGCTCTTGAGGATTTTGGCTTCCCTGATGCTGCCCTAAAGGAAAGGTGAACAAAAATAAAAAAGAGAGAGAGAGAGAGAAAGGAAAGGTGGGCAGATCCACATAGTCCCTGCTGAACAAAATTCCTATTCTCTTTAGGAAGGAGGATCTCTAAAGATCAGGTAACTGTAGAGCCCAGGGCCCAGGAAGAGCCAAGGAGGGAACTTACCAGAGGTGTGGGGATCATAGAAGAAGGTTGACTGGTTTTCTGGCTTCTAGCAAGGTTTTTACCTATAGTCACCCAAGGGCAGAAGGAGGCACAAAGCTTAAGGGCCCTTCCTCTGGTGGCTGAAGACCAGGGCTGAGGCCCATGGGCCTGTCCTCTCCTGGCCCTTCTCAAGGAGACTTTTTTATGTCTGCTTACCCAGGGGTCCCAGATGTCCTTTGACAGTCCCTCCAGGTGAACAAAAGGTTTCAAGCAAAGAGTAAGTCTATTTCCCAAAGTTTGTGTGCTGGGGAGGCAGGTGGTCTTCCACACACTGGGATCTACAGTGTGGTTGTCTCAAGGCCTCCCTCCTCCCTAGTCTACACATACTCCTACTTACCAAGGCCACCATGCTCTCTCTGTCACCTCTCATGGGGCCTTGGTCACCATGAAGCAGAATCTCCTCCAGCCCATGGGCTGGTTGCATTGGCCTCCCTGGGTCCAGGCAATAAGAGGGTCACATTCATTCATTTTAAAGCTACTCCTTGGAGGGGGGGCGGAGCACGATGGCGGAGGAGTAGGAGACCTAGATTTCGTCTGGTCTCAGGAATTCAGCTGAATAGGGATCAAACCATTCTGAACACCTACGAACTCAACAGGAGATCGAACAGGAGAGTAGCAACAACTCTCTGAACAGAGAAACGACCACTTACTGGAAGGTAGGGCGTGCGGAGAAGTGAATCCGAGGCGATATTCGGGAGGATAGACGGCGGGGGAGGGGCCTCCGCCGGCCGCTTCTGGCAAGTGATAGAGTCGCGGAGCACAAAATCGGACCTTTTAGAAGTTGGCTCGGCAGAGGGACATCGCTGCAGTGGCTAAGCGGGGGGTGGAATCCTCCCGGGACAGTGTGGTCTCAGGACCCTTGGGGTCACAGAGAGACCGGGGGTGCCTGAGTGCGCCAGAGCTCCCAGGTATCAGAGCAGGGAAGCCGGCTGCAGAGACAGAGCAGAGTCGCGGGCTCTCAGCTCGGGGTTGCCATAAACTGTGATCTGCGGCCCAGTCGGGGCACGGCTCCCCCAGCAGGGACCCAACAAGCAGCAGATCCGGGGAGAATCCCCTTCCTTCCCGGGGAGGAGCGGTGCGGGAACGCACCGCAGGGATCTGCTGGGTTTGGAGACTCCGTGCGGGGTCGGGTGCCAGAGATAGCAACGCTCGATCACAGGCCGGGTGAGCACGGAGTGCGGCCGGAGACCAGGGACACGGGAGTGACTGCTTTTCTCTGGGGGCACACTGAGGAGCGGGGCCCCGAGTTCTCAACTCCTCCGAGTGGAGATTGGGAGGCCACCATTTCTGCCCTGGTCCTCCAAAGCTGTACCGAGAGCTTGCAGGGAACAAAAGCTCCTGAGAGCAAACCGGAGCAGCTTCCTTAGCCCGGACCGACAAGGGCGGGGCAATTCCGCCTCCGGCAAAGACCTTTGGAAACCACAGCAACAGGTCCCTCCCCCAGAAGATCAGCACAAACAGCCAGCAAGCCAAGACCAAGTTGATTGATCAAGGAGAATAGGAGAACTCCAGCGCTAGGGGAATACTGCACATAGATTCATGGCTTTTTTTTTTTTTTACCATGATTCATTATTTCATCAAAGTTAATTTTTGTTGACTGCTTTTTTTTATTTTTCTTTTTCCCTTTTTCAACCAACATCTTATAAATCCCTTT
>NW_027397071.1:7875597-7987802 GCF_003265705.2 Callorhinus ursinus | reverse complement strand
TCAGGAAACAAACTGAGTGTTACTGGAGTGGTTGGGGGTGGGAGGGACGGGATGGCTGTGAATTGTGCAAGACTGTTGAATCACAGATCTGTACTTCTGAAACAAATAACGCAACATATTTTAAGAAAAAAGAAAAAGAAGTAGATAACAGGAGAGGAAGAAAAGGGGAGTATGTCAGAGGGGGAGACGAACCATGAGAGATGATGGACTCTGAAAAACTGAGGGTTCTAGAGGGGAGGGGGGTAGGGGGATGGGTTAGCCTGGTGATGGGTATTGAGGAGGGCACGTTCTGCATGGAGCACTGTGTGTTATGAACAAACAATGAATCATGGAACACTGCACCAAAAACTAATGATGTAATATATGGTGATTGACATAACAATAAAAAATTAAAAAAAAAAAGCTACTACTTGGTCCTTTTCATTTTCCCTAATTCCCACTGCCCAGTGGCTACTTACCCCTTCTATTCCTTTGACTTCTCCTTCTTTTGGACAAATGACTGATTATAGTGATGATCTCCAAGCCCGTGATCAGTATGCAGATTATGAGAATGGACATCCTGGAAGGAGTCACAGACAGAGACTTCATGTGGCTTGAATTCAGTTCTCTACTCAGGATCCCCTTTCCTGGGATCTGCCCCACCCAGTTCCAGTAGCTCCTGGCCACCGTGTCCCTTCAAAGTGCTCCTTCCCCAGCCCAAGCCTGATTGGACTTGGGCTGGTGCGCAGACCAAGCAGGGCCGAGCCCCTTCCTCAGAGACTAACACAGACTTGGAGCAGGAAGATCCAGTGCTCAGACTGGCTGGTTTCTTGAACAGGGGAGACATAAGTTCAGGAACTAGAAACGGCCAAAATGAAACAGAAGAGAGCAGTGCAAAGAGAGAGGCAGCAAGCACGAGAGCAGCAGATTAGAGAGTGAGAAAAAGTCCCAAAGACACTCCGGACCATTTCTGAGGGTGCCATGTCCCGCCCTTCATGTGTGAGACATTGCTCTCTCCTTAGGGCGGATCTTCCTTTTTAGTTAAAATAATGAGAAGACTTTTTTTTTTTTTTTTTTTTTTTTTGCTATTTGGATCCAAGAGTCTTAAACTATATTCTTCTGAAAGAAACCACATGGTCACCTTGAAGATCCATAGTTCAGGTGGAGAAGTGGCAGGTGCAAATCAATTGCCACGCTGTGTCACCCTTGCCCACCTCACCCCCCAAAGCCGTTTGTCATCACCTGGAGCGATCGGCCTTGTGGACCACTCCTGAAGCCCGGCAGCTTCTGGTATTGTTGTCTGATAGGTCTGCATCAGAAAGGATTTGCTGAGAGTCCAGTGAGCCAGTCCCCAAGCCTGCCCTTGCCTTCTACATCTCTGAGTCTCTGGCTGCCATTCCCTCAACCCTCAGAGACTGAGTGTTCCAGACAAATGCTGGGCCAAGGGTGCCTTGCATGGGGCAGAGGGCAGAGGGAACAAGTAGGGGCTGAAATCCAGCCCACGCTCTGCTGGCCAAGCCATACTCCCTGTCACTGGGCTCCGTGCACCTGGAGGCAGGACTCCCTTTCCAGATTTGCCCAAAAGCCCTGTGTGGACTAGAAGTGGCCCATGGTTAGAGAGTCCCAGGCTGAAGGTTCTGGGAGGGGACACCAGAGGCACAAGAGGGCCAGTCCAATCCTTAAGGCATGAGCCAATAGGTGACATCATTGCCACACTGTGCTCCTGACAGCCACCAAAACCCAATGGGAGAACCTCCACCATGGCCACCTACATTGTCTTCTCTGGCAATTCTAGCTGGGGAGGAGTGGGGACTTAAACTAAGGAGCACATTTAGGTGAGACCTCTTTCATCCCGAGCCTAAAACTATACAGTAGAAACATGCTAGGTGTGAAGGATGTCACCCATTCAATAAGATGCTTGCTAAACAAATGACTCGTTGCTCAAGTGTGAGCAAGACTCTCTTTCCAGAACCAGGAGGCTTCCTAGGGCTTCCCTTAAGTTCTTGGTTTGTTTTCCTACTGGCATTGTGCTCTGGACTATGATAGAAAGACCATCCCTCCTAGAAATGGAAACAACTGAGAAGCCACAGAAGGAAAAAAGAGAAAGATTAGTGCTTTCCATAAGCTCTTTGCCTGAGACAGAAGCTTTCTGATGTAAAAAGAGGTTTTGAGCATTTGACAGAAGAATTTTGGTGAGCATCTGGAGAACTCAGCCCTGGCCCAAAAGAGCAATTGACTGGCTTAGATAGACCTCCCCCTACAGCCTCCAGTCCAACCTACACCCACCCAGCAGCCTCCGGGTGTAAACTGCACTCCTGACCCGTGTTGCCATGATCTTCACCCCCGTTTCTGAGGGTGCTCATCCAGGCACCTGGGTCATTTTTTATAGCCTCACTCACCTCTCAAGAAATGGATCTTCAAGATTCTAGACCTACAAGCCTGGCTACGGAGCACAGGCGTGTGATAACAACCTCAGAGGCTTTCCTGGCCAGCAACACAAAGCCCTCCCACCTGTTAGCCGCCATGAGTCTCTTCCAAATCCCATGAGCCAGATTGCTGTGAGGGAAGGAAAGTTCCAAGAGTACCCTGGAGCCCATACACCCTCCTCTTCCCTGAATTCCAAGTTAGTCCCCAGCCATCAGCAACACCCTACTTTGAAGGGAAGGAGTGACCAGGTTACCCCAAAGAACCTAGGGGGAGCCTGATGTGGTGCTCCCCAGTCTCAGCGAGTATTTACCACACCAATGAATACGAACGACTGTGTGTTACCCCTGACTGGACCCCTGACAGACTCCTTACTTTTCCCAGACCAAAAATCACTGGCGAGGCCTCCTCTGTTGTCAGTCACAACCAGCTCTGTAGAATCCATGTCATCCCTGGCAAAGTCCCGCTGGATGCCGCACCAGTACCAGCCCGCATCCTCCTTGGTCAGGCAGGACACAGTGATGATGAGCTGGCTTCCTGTGTCCCTCAGGGCCACGCGGTCAGTACTGTTGGGTGTGAAGGCAATGATGGTACAGTAGTCCCGGAAGTAGCCTTGGCACCAGTATTTGGGGTGGTCCTTATTGTGGGTATTGTAGCTGCAGGTAGCAGAAGCCATGTCCAGCACAGAACTTTCCTTGACCTTTTCGTCCATGACCATGGCATCTGTCAAAACACACATGGGCACGCGTCCACGTGTACACACACACACACCATCGTTCCTTTAAACACGTCGCAGGTCCTGCCATCCTCCAGAAAAATCAGTTAAAGCACAGGAAGCTGAGTTTTTTTATTTTGCCTATTTTGGGTTAGCCACTATTAGGGGCCACATAGGGTCCCCCTAAAATTCATATGTTGAGGTATTAGCTTCCAGTACCTCAGAATGTGACTGTATTTGGGGATTGAGCCTTTAAAGAGGTAATTAAGTTACAATGGGGTCATTAGAAAGGGCCTAATGCCACCAGACTGGTGTCCTTATGAAAAAGGAGCTTAAGATCAGATGACAGGCCGAGGGACAGTCATGTGAGGACACAGCAAGAAGGCCATGCAGAGAGGCCTCAACAGAAACCAAACCTGCCCACACCGCGTTCTTGGAACTTCCAGCCTCTGGAAATGTGAAGAAATAAATCTCTGTCATTCAAGCCAGCCAGTCTGTGGTGTTGGTTCCAGCAGGCCTAACCAGCTACTACCACAACCCTGGACAAGTCTTGTGCCCTGGGCTGAGGGATTCCCCTCTGCACGAATATAGGTGGCCTCCCACCACTGCTTGGCAGGGGGCTTGAAGAGTCCGAGGCTTAACTGTGAGCAGATCCTCTGCCCCTACCCCCTACTCCACTGAGGCCCCTTCAAAAGGTGAGAAGGTTTGGAGGCTTCTGCTGGCTACATAGGGCTGAGAACAGAGGGAGTCAGGTTCTGCTTTTAGGAGCTAAGAACTTTCCATTTCCTCCATACAAGGCCTTCGGGGGCAGCTCCATCATCTCAGGATATTGCGTAGTGAGGAAGTCATGCACACCATGTCCCCCTTGACTGTGGCTGGGGAAGTATCTGAACAAGGAGCAGAGAGGGGGGCAGCAGGGGCCCCCCTGTCTCTCAGCTTTCCAGAGGTGGGCTAGGTCCCCACAAGTGCTACCTAGGACCAGCCTGCATGGCAGGCTTGTGCCCCCCCGTATGAATTGATACGACTTCATATTTTATTCTCCTAACAACCCCACAAGGAAGACGGGGTGATGCTCAGTCTAGAGGCCTGGGCACTGACCCAGGGAGAGACACAGCAGCTGTCAATTTCACCAGGCCAGTCCCCGGGGTCTCATCTCTGGGCTGCGGCACAGGGAGACAGCGGAAAGTCCTGGCCTTGTCCATCTGCACAAACCCTTTTGGGGGAGAATGGAGAGGGGAGGAGAGCTTATGCTGAGAGAGTCCAGAGCCTACGTCTTAGCTGAGGCTTTCAAATTCCTCACAACCCTCTTTTTAAACATTTCTTTTCTCCTCTCATTACCCTCTTATCAGAGCTAAGAACTAGGATGAGTTTGGACAGGACCTCTTATCTCCTCCGTTTATTTTCCTATCCCACTCCTGCCGTGGTTCGAGCGACAGAACCGGCATTGCAAGTAGGAGAGGAGAAGGAAATGCAAGGAAATGCAAGGTGTTTGGGAAGTTTGGAGGCTGGAGATGTTCCTTCCCCATGTCTTACCTGAAAGGACAGTCCAGAAGAGCAGAATGAAGGACCCCATGACTGGAAGGAAGTGAACAACCTTCAACTGGAATGACAAACCATGCCCAGGGGTCCCAGGAATCCTGGATCTGTTTAAGGGAAACCGAGATCTTTGAGCTTCAGCTGGTTTTATCCTGTTTGAAGAGACCAGGGCAAAGGGAAGAACCAGTCAATCCAAGCCGTGCTGCTATGTATAGCTATCCAGGTTGTGCACTGCACAAGCGTACCTCATCAGAGGGATGCCATTTGTGGAAATAAACTTATTTATATAATAATATAGGCAACTGAAAAAACTGTGGGCTTCCTGGCACTCCCAAAACAGCAATGGAGATTCCCCCCTTGGATAAATGCACCCTGGTGCAACAAAGCCTTGTACCCACTTGGAAGAGCACAAGCACACACACCAGCGCTGGCACATATCCAGGTGTGCAACTGAGCCTGTCCTGCCAATGGGCCAGGTGAGAGTGCTAACTTCCCCGACTCCCAAGTGGACACTGAAGCCTCCCCCCAGGGAATGGAGTCAGGGGTGAAGCATGAAGCTGTTAGGAGCAGATGCACCCGGCATCTGGAGCATGAGTGTTGTACATGTGGGTGTTTGGGTGTCAGCAGCCAGGGCTGCTGCGCCCAGACCTCTTGAGAGCTTCCAGGGGCAGAGCTGGAACAAATCAAGGAGATCTGTCTGTGCATCGAGAGAAGCTTCTCTTGGTTCCTATTGGGACTCGTGGTCTGACAGCTGATTTTGAAAGTCTGAATTACAGAAGCACCCCTCCCGTGAATCTAGGCTGAACACTACTTATCACCCCCCAGAGTTAGCCCTCCCCATCAAGGGCCAGACGTGGATGAGTGTCCAGGTTGTTCAGCAATGTCCTCTTGTGGGGGAGGGGCCTGTCTCATTCCCACACGGTCAGCATTTGGGCCAGCAGCGGGCCTGCTTCCCGCGCCTGTTCTACCTGTGCCACATTGACTCCTCATCAAACCTCTGTGAGTTCAACAAATAAATCGCAAGGTGGAGAAAAAGCAGGGGAGGGGAAGGGAAGAAGGAAGGAGGAAGGAAGAAGAAGGAAGGGGCTTAGGAGAAATAATGACAAATTGCAACATATGGAATTTATTTGGATCCTGACCAAAGGTCTAGACAGTGACTAGATAGTCAATGATGTTAAGAAATTATTAAGTTTTTCTCAGATGTGATAATGACATTGTCGAGAACCAGTTTCTGTCTGAGGGGCGCCTGGGTGGCACAGTCGGTTGAGCGTCGAACTCTTGGTTGTGGCTCAGGTCATGATCTCAGGGTCGTGAGATCGAGCCCTGCGTGGGGCTCCACACTCAGTGCAGAGTCTGCTTGAGATTCTTTCCCCCTCCCTCTCCCTGCCTCCTGGTCCGTCTCTCTCTTTCTAAAATAAATAAATAAAATCTTTTTTATTTTTTTAAAGATTTTATTTATTTATTTGACAGAGAGAGACACAGCGAGAGAGGGAACACAAGCAGGGGGAGTGGGAGAGGGAGAAGCAGGCTTCCCGCTGAGCAAGGAGCCTGATGCGGAGCCCGATCCCTGGACCTGAGCCGAAGGCAGACGCTTAACGACTGAGCCACCCAAGTGCCCCAAATAAAATCCTTTTTAAAAGACTGGTGGAATTATGAGTTCCTTTTTTTAAAAAAATTGTAAAATCAATAAAAATAACCAGCCTCAAAGATGGCTCCTGGCATTCATGCTATTGTGCAATCCCTTTCAAAACTGAATTTGGGCTGGCCTGTGTGATCAAAAAAATCAATAAATACTGGGCCGCCTGGGTGGCTCAGTCGGTTGGGCACCCAGCTTTTGATTTTGGCTTGGGTCATGGTCTCGGGGTGCTGGGATTGAGCCCTGCATTGGGCTCAGTGCTCGATGTGAAGTCTACTTGTCCCTCTCCCTCCCCTCGCTTGCTCTCTCTCAAATAATAAATAAAATCTTTTTTTAAAAAAGAAAAATCAATAAAAATTATGTAACAATTTATAATTCATATAGATATTGTGGTTGTATTTTTAAAAATCAGTTCTTATCTCTGAGAAAGCTACCTCCAAACGGACACTGGGAATGGCTCAGAGATAGCGCCGTGAAACCAAAGAAAGTAGCAGCCAAAGGAGAAATAGATTGGGTACAGATATCAGTAAAGTGCCCAAGACATGAAAAGGTAACATTCTAAAGCAAATGAGAGGCCCAGACTTACAGAGAATGAACCATGTGTCTACTAGCATTCTGAGTATTTGTTGGTGCTCTTAGTTCTGCTGCTGCCTCATCAGGGTAGAATTAATTTTCACTCCTTAGATGTACAACTTAAGAGGATGAGTGGGTAATAACAATAAGCCAATTGATCATTTAAAAAATACCTTTCATAAAAAAAACCAAAATGTTTGCAGATGAAATAATTTGATGTCCAAAATTTCAAGATAATCAGGGTGGGGCAGGTGGGTAGGGACATTAATGGAACAACATTGGTTGTAAGTTGGTCATTTAGTAATGATCATCATTACTAAAGCAGGATAACAGATATCTGAGGGGTCATTATTCTGACCTCTTCACTTTGGTGTGCCTGAAGTTTTCCATCATAAATAGTAAAAAACAAAAAACAAAACGAAACTCAGGTATGAGGAGGTTCCGTTTTAGGAAATTGCCCGAGTTCACACATCTAGTACCGCACGATGAGCTGATGCTAAATCTTCCACAATAGTACTCTTCCTTCTACAGTAGTAACATGGCGAAAGCATAGAGACATTAGACTTCACAAGGGGACGTGACATACACCATGTCGTCTGAGCGGTCGGGGCAATAGACAGCTGTTTCCCCATCCCCAGTATACCCACTATGGCCTCTAAGGGCAGAGTGTCTCTGGAAAATGTGCATCTGGTTGTAAAAAACTGAATGTACCCATGGACAATGGCCAGACCATCTACAAAAATAGACCTCTGGACAGAACTTCTGGCCCAGGAAACCAGCGTCTTATCTCCAGTAACTGGCCAGGGAAGCCAACCTGCTAGAGGTCAGATTTGTAGGACATCAGACCCTGGTCTCTCGCAAAAGTCCAGAATGCCAAACAATAATCCCTGTGACAATCAACCCAAAGTAGCTAGTAAAAACTGACCGCTCCCCAAATTTTTGTCCGGCTTCCACCTTGGGGCCAACCAGAGAAAGCCGAATATGCTTTCCTAACCAATCACACGGGCTGCCCCACTTGTGTGAGCCCACCCACAGCTTCCCCAGGCCACCAGCCTCCAGCCAGGGCGCAGCGAAGCCTCCCTGTTACCACCAGAGAGCTGGCCCACTCCACGGACCCCTTTAGTCTCTGCCAAAATACGAGTGGCAGTGACTGACTCTCTTGCTATTGCAAGCTTGGGGGTGGCCTTTGCTTGTTCTCACTTGGTCTTCATTTACCCACAGCTGACTTGATTAAAAAAAAAAATTAGGTATATAAACCCAGCTACTCAACATCTACCTTCGTTCCAGCGAATTCATAGGGAGAAGGAGGAAGCTAACGTCAGTATTGTCTGCGTAGTCTTTTTACGTTATTCCTTGAGAACCAAAAAACCGACAGCCACCCTCAGCTGTCCAGCTGAAGGGAATGAGCCAGGAGACGGGCTCAAGGAGGCTCCAGCAACGCTAATCTCTGAACCTGAAAGCAGGGTGGAGCTCGCCACTTCTACCAACCGCTCCTCACCAGTGATTCTTAGTTCATCTTTTCTGAGTCCACTCCGAAAGGTATTGTCACTTTAAGGGCTTCTTCCGGGCCTGTGGAACATCTTAGCCCAGGATGTTCCCATTTGACCGAAACAAAATAAAATATTAAAAAAAAAAAAAAACAAATACAACTCCCCGCAAACCCTCAGTGGGTTTGCTAAGCAGTGGTCTTCAGAAAGAAAGAGAGAGAGAAGGGGAAAGATGAAGAGAAAAGGAGAAGAGAGGGGAAAAAAAGTTTTTTTTCTGAGACTGAGAGACTACAGCTCCTCTTATGACACCAAATGACACCGGACAGACTGCTGCTTTGTTTTGAGAATTGGTCCCTTTAACGCAAGTTTCCCCAAAGAGCAGGTGCTAAGTGTTGATACAACAACTACTAGAGATTGTTTGAAAACTAAGAAATGCCTCTGTTTGGGACAGAAAACTAACTAGCACTTCCCTCAAGGGTCCAACTGGGCAAAGGTAGCTTCTGGGCAGAAGCATGCACCAGGGTCACCAGAAGCCCCACAGTAAAACCCAGGGCATCGTCCCGAGGGGCATTTGAACAAAGCACAAAAAATTAATTCATGGGTGGGGGGAAAGCCCCAAATCAAACAAGGGGATGCCATGAAGGGAAAAAAAAATGTGGTTTGGGGGGCAGCGCTGGGAATTTTAGAGAAGAAAGATCCCCAAATGTTGAAGGGAAGACTGACCAGATGAAGGCAACCTCCCACACTTCCAGGGACAGTGGGGGCAGGTCCGAGCCATTCGCCTTTAAGATACGATTGTGAGCGGCGCAGGGAAGTGGGTGGGTCGGCAACCCGCTCAGTTTGGCATTAGTAGCCAAGTAGATGTAGTCTTCAAACTTTCCAGACAGTGTTCATTCTTCCTGGGGTGACGGGGATTCTCGAGAAGTGAGGACCTTTACTGAGATGAAATGTTAACTAGGTAAATATGGTTATCGGGCTCTGGCCTAAGGTTGCCGTCAGGATAAACTTTCAGAACCGGCTAAGAATTAATTAAAAAAAAAAATCTTAAGTACACTTATTCTCTTTGAAGTGGTGTAATTGAAAGCCCCATCTTGCTGCTCTCATCAGGCTCATAGACTCATTGTTTAGGGAGAGTCCACAGCTGCAAATTTGGAGAGACCAAACCAGAGATGGCCTCTTGTATCTCCAGAGCCACACACAACGTGAGAAGGAGATGACTGGGACTCTGTCCCCACCTGGTGTCAGGATTAATGAGACATCAGTGATAGTACCTAAGGCAAACCCCCCCGTCTCCAAAAATCCAGCAGTCCTCCCAGCATACAAACCATTGTGTTTATCCATGCATCTGCTAATTGTCCATTAGGTGAACTTGAGAGTTTGAACTTTGGAGAAGTTACAAGTCCCTCTTTGTGTCTGAGGATAGGTGGTGAGGAGCTTGGGTTCTCCCAAAAGGCAGGGCTGAGTTTAAATCCTGGCTTTACACTACTTATTAACTGTGTGACTATAGACAAGTTACTTAACCTCTCTGTGCCTCTGTTTTCCTTCTGCATAATGGACGGAACGATAATGGTGGCACCTACCTCGGAGATTGTCAGGATCCGAAGAGCTCATGTATGGAAAGTGCTTAGCACATAGAAAGCACTCCACAAATAATAGCTATCCTGTGTCTCTTTTCTGCCTCTTTTGATCCTTCTCTAACAATTGACGAACGGCTCATCAAGTTGGCAAATGCTCCGATTAGCCCAGGATAAAGGAGCAGGGTATTATAGGGCAAGGGGTGAGGGCCCCAGAGTTCAAACAGGTGAACATGGCGTGGTTCCCAGTGGCAAGTAGTTTGAGTGCCAAGAGCAGCCAGCTGGGCCTGTGAGCCCCAAGTGACACTGACCCTCAGAAAGAGCTACACAACAGTTAGCGGTCATCTTTTATTTACTCAAATACAGTTACAGGTGAACTCAGCAGTTTCAGTTCCCCTTTGTGACACTCTGTTCCTGCTATCTCCCCGGCGTGTGCCGGTGTGGTTCCACGCGGAGTGGAACTGAGTCACCACCATACCCATGTCCAGCGGGATTGGGACCTTGCATCAGTTAAGTCAATGAGGCATCCTTCAGACTGACTCCTCCTCCTGTTTGGGGAGGAGGAACACAGGCAATAGTAATAGTAGGACATTCTCCTCGAGTCAGGCAACCAGAACATTGAATCAGAGAAGAAAGACAAGAAAACAATTAGATTATAGGAAGGGGCTTTAGGGGAGGTACAAGTGGAGGCAGCCAGTCAAATGTTCCCCACCTCAGTAGAAGAAATTAAGGACATGAAAGCCCCTGGATCAGGTGGACAAGTCCTCAAGTGTTTACTGATGCTGAATCCGAAGGTCAGTGGGGTGAAGTGTCATCTTTCCCAGACAACTACTCAGAAGTCTGATCCATGCTTGGGTCCAAGGAATCAGAGGACTGGCAGACCATACAGGTTTTGAGGATGAAAAGATAGGTCTCCCTGAACTTCTTTATTTTATAAGCATAGACAATAGGGTTCATCATGGAGTTAGCATGGGAGAGCAGAATGCCCAAGTACAGAAAAATTTGTGACACCTCACCATGAAAGTAGGTGATACAGTTGATGATGGACAAAGGCAGCCAGGACAAAGCAAACAGGAAGAGAACCAGAAACAGAGACTTGGCCGTCTTGAACTCCCGTCCGTAAAATGCACCCGTTTCTTTGGAGCTCGAAAATTTCTGATTCAGTTTGTTCCGGATGATGTAGAATATGTCAAGATAGATGGCGCACATGACAATCAGGGGGATTAAAATCCAAGTGAAGAAGCTGAAGTAGACCATGTAGTCCATCCTCATGACAGAACGGAACTGGCAGGAAAGGAAGGTGACATTTCTGTGGTACTCTGAGGTCAGTTTCATGTTCCAGCCAAACATGGGCGTCAGTCCCACCAGGAACGACACCAGCCAGCAAAGGCCCAGGGCCAACCATATTCTTCTTTGAGTGGTGATCCTCCTGTATCTGTTTGAATGGAAGAGAATGGATGAGTTCATTTAGGAATTGCTAAAGGAAGGAGCGGGGGCGATGGGGATGGAGAGAGCGGGCATTCTAGCAAACTTCTCTGGGGGACTTTTTAAAAGAAATATGATGTAGAATGGGTTAGACATATGTTGCCACTCTCACAGCTCCATTTCCAGCCCGAGAATTCTTTGATTCGTGGAAGGTAAGAGTTTTCTATGTCTCTTGCGATTGCCTACCCGAGATGATCTTGTTTTGTTCGGCTGCGGGGCTGAAGGCCATGAGTTCGACTCTGCCTCTCCCACCCCACCCTCCACCGGTGCCCGCCCCTGCTTCTCTATTTGCTCTGGCGGCCACACTTGGTGTTCGAGTCACAGGGCTGTAGGGAGGCGTGGAGGTCATGCTGAAGTGTTTCCAGGACCTCAAACGACTCGTCCGACGAGAGGCACCATTCCTCCTTCCACCGTCCTTCCTGACAACATCCACACAGACTACAAGAAGGACACTGCTTTTGTTACGTAGTGACTGTGTCCTCGGGAGACTGTATCTCAGTTACATCTCACAACAAACTGAAGCTAGTTTTACGACAATCTCCATTCCCTTCCCGGTGACTGGGTGAGGGAGGATAACAGTAGTTACAGCGACCACTGAGTGAGCATAGACCGCACGCAGGCATTTTTCTAAGAGCCTGATATGTGTGACCCATGTAATTTTACGAGGAAGTGGCAATGACTGTCCCCACTTTATAGGTGAAAAAAAAAGAAAAAAAGAAAAAAAGAAACAGAGGCAGGTAACCCGGACAAGCTAGAAGTGGCAGAGGTAAAATGGAAACAAGTGAGTCCGAGTTCAGAGTATCTTAACTGCTGTGGAAAGATGAGGAACCGAAGCAGCAGAAGTCACTTGCCCCAGCTCAGATCTCAAGATCTGGCCTTTGAGCCTGGGCTTTTTAGTATCAAAAGCTTGTTTGCAGCTCCCTCCCCATGCCTCTTCCCCAAGACCAGAGAGGAGGAGAGCAAGCCGATTGCCATTCAGGACACCTGGGGAATGAGATGTCTCCACTTGACGGTCTGTTCTGTTCTGGTCCCATCACATGAAAGGTTGCTACTACTTTCGGCAATGGAGAACTTTTTTTGGTCCCCTCCTCAACTTGGAAGAGGAAGCAAAGTTAAAATAACTTTAAAATAACCTACATCTGCAAATAACAGAACCGTCCATTTATTTATCTCCTCCTATTCTTCTCTGTCTGCTCCTTATGTTATCTAGTAGGTCTCTTATCATTTCTAAAACTCAAGAACATTTTTTACTAATTAAAGATGCATCAAGCTAGAGATGCTAATAAAAAAAATAGTAAATAAAGATGCATCAAGCTTTCGTCCTCTTTAGCTCTTCCCCAGTCCCAGCTCAGCATTGTTAAATCCCTCACACACCAAATGGTGCAAAGAAACTTAGTGCCCTCTTTCAAGATCACAGGCCAGACTGGATGTGTTTTCAGGGAAGAAGCCCCATGTCCCAGGCACCTCCTTCACTGCCCCACTCTGCCCCCTTTTACCTGACTGTGAGTTTGACTCGCAGGTATCGGTCCACAGCAATGGCCAGCAGGGACATGATGGAAGCATGAGTGAAGATCAGCAGCAGGCAGGTCATGAAAAGGCAGTTATAAAAGTGGATGGTGATGCCCAGGCTGATGACAATGGCCAAAGGCATGACGAGCACCCCAACGGCGATGTCAGCCAGGGCCAGGGAGACAATGAAATAGAAGGTGGTGGTCTGCAGGCTGGGGTTCAGCTTGACCACCCAGATGACCAGCACGTTGCCCACGATGGCACAGAGCCCGATGACAATCTCCACGGTGATGTAGGTAACCTTGGCCAACAATAGGGCAGTGCTATTGACAGCCATCTTGCTCTCCCCAAGCGTGCTGACAGGATCTGCGTGGCCCAGGGAGCCTAGCTCTTGCCAGGCATCTCGCTAGAGGTCCAGTTGCAGCAGCAACAGTCTAAAATTCACGACTCGCTCATTTCTTCTCTTCTCTGGTGGGACACTCCCTTGGAGACCCCGGCTTTTCTTAGAGAGAGCCCATCCAGGGGCAATCACTTTCCGCCCCTTTGCGGGCCACACATCCCTGGGCTCCCAGAAGCGTGAAGGACAGTTCTATGTGGGTTGAATCTGAAAGTGTCGCTTCTCTTAGTTCCGCAGACGGACACGCTCAAGGCCTCTGCCTCCTGCCCCCAGAGGGCCACTCGAGCTCCATCCAGATAAGCAACCCTCTTCAGGGGTGTTTCAGGAAGTGAGATGGGTCAAGAGGAAGCATAGACCAGAACGCTCAGCAAGAAGATAGAAAGAGCAAGGGAAGGGTGTGAGGGGCATGGAGAAGGCTCAGAATGCATTCACTCGGGGACTGGATGGGAGTGTAGCGCTGCGTGGGAAAGCAGTAAGAGCACGGACTCAAATGTTCTGGCTTTCTGCTACCTTAGCAGAAAGATCCCATGACAAGGAGGCAAATGGGAGCCACAGGGGAACAAGAACTAGATTTTGGTGGCAGCCTTAGCCAGAATTTATGGTTTCTTAGCGCATGCTACAGATTGAATGTTTGTGTCCTCCCCCCCCCACCACCAAAAAAAATTTATAGATTGAGATCTGAGCCTCAAAGTGACGGTATTAAGAGGTGGGGTCTTTGGGAGATGCCTGGGTCATGAGCATGGAGCCACCAGGCATGGGATTAGTGTCTAATAAGAGACACCCCACAGAGCTCCTTCACCCCTTCTGCCATTCATGAACCAAGGAGCTGGCTCTCGCCAGACTCCAAATCTGCTGGCACCTTGATCACGGGCTTCCCAGCCTCCAGAACTGAGAATTTCTGTGACTTATAAGCCACCCAGTCTTTGGTAGTCTGTTACAGTAGCCTGAACAGACTAATACAGTGCAAAGCAGCAAGCCCTGAGAATTGAGTGGCATGAGTTGACTCCTGGCCAGGCATGGCTAGGACCCAGCTTTTGCCTCAGAGATCCTTTGCCAAAGGAACAAGCTAAGATGCCCTGCTTAGAAGGGCAAAAAACACAGCACCTCCCATAAGCACATCTGCTGACTCGACATTTCCCCTCGTCGGCCCCGCACACCCACCGGAGGTCTCACATGCCCTCGCCCCAGCAACCAGCCAGTGACAAACCTCCTTGAGGAACAACAGGATGACCGGCCCGGCAGAAAGGAGGGAAAGGGCCACAGGTGCACATCATCACATGGCATACCCTCCCGCCCCGCCCGCAGGGAAAGAGGAACCACACTGCTTTCCTGGAAGTTGCTCACCTAGCCTGCAACTTCTGGAAACCAGACGCTTACAAGCAATTGTGATTTAAGGTCCATGGAGTTCAGATGCGTCTCAGTCCTGCCCAAAGGGGTGATTTAGAGGAAGGGGTGGGTGGACCTGAGCCCGCACCGTGGATTGAAGGGTTTATAATATTTGCCTTAAACACCAACCTATGTACAGCCAAAACTAAAATTCAGCGCTATCAACAGTGCTGTTCACATCCTCGCCAGGGCCCTGGTGAGATGCCTCGGGCTGCCACTTCTACGTCACCCTCTGCTCCCCGACCCTCATCCCCAGTTGGCCCAAGCTGAATCCCTTGCTCATGCATTCTATACTTGCCACTTCTTCCTGGGTGAAACCACGCCCTCCCAAGATATGAAGGGGCAGTGCTCCCCAACTGCCTCTCCGCCACCCCAGCGTTTTCCAGTGTTACCTATGCCCACATCCCTGCGCCCTGGGAGCTTGAGAAGTTTTGTCAGCCTTTAGCGTGGCTTCTCATAAAGTTTCTACTACAGCTGCTTTCTTTATCTCTGCTTTG
Organism: Callorhinus ursinus; assembly: GCF_003265705.2. Taxonomy (NCBI): domain Eukaryota; kingdom Metazoa; phylum Chordata; class Mammalia; order Carnivora; family Otariidae; genus Callorhinus; species Callorhinus ursinus. The sequence continues at coordinate 7,972,604 of NW_027397071.1, read as the reverse complement.
GAGAAGGAAGTCACAGAGAGCCATTTCTAGGAGGCTGCGGGCTACCAAAAGAAGTCACCCTAAAGCAACGGTTGAATCTTGGTGACCCACTGTAAAAAAAAAAAAAATGTACCCTCCCCGCCAGCGCCTTGCCACCAGGTAGCACCCAAACAGCCTTATGTGAGAGAGAGACTGTCTGGTGTAGGGACGAGTCGTGTTGCCCGGTTAGGGCGAATGGACAGCAATGGAGCGGTTTCCTTAGGGGCTTGGCTGCCCCTAGGAAGGGCTAGGGGAGGGCTACCTGCCCCCCAGGTCTGCCTCACAGCCTTGCTCTGCATTTGAGAGCTGGTCAGACGACGGGCAGTTCCCGCACTTCAAGAGAGAGATGGGGGCCTCTGTGTGGTTATGGGACAGAAGCTGGGCGAGAGGTAAGGTGGCTGAGGCCAGGAAAGAGCCTGAGCCGTGGATCCAGCCACAGGAAGTGGACCGAGGCATTGGGCAACAACCGGACAGCTGGAGCTAGAAACCTGACTGGGGTGCTTGCAGATTCTTACCCCTTTTGTCCTCCTTTAGGACACAGGGGAGTCCTTTTGGAACCAGCCCATCTGGGCTGGGTTAGAGACACCAAGGAGAGGGCTTTGTGACCCAGCACCAGTGACAAGAACAGTGTGGTGGGTGCAGGACAGCATGTGGGAGAATCATCCAGGGGGAAAAGAAGAGGCAAGGGCCACACTTGGGACACCGGACCTACTCACCTCTTCCCACCCGGGAATTCTCTGGAAATTTCCTCTCCGTGAACAAGGCAGGCCCGAGCCCATCCCTGCTCAGGGAAGTGATTGGAGGGGTGAGGAGAGAGGTTTCCACAGTTACTTAGCATTTTGGCCTGGGAGTGGGCCCTGAGCCAACTTTTCCCTCCAGATGGAGCACCAGAAGACAGCCTGGAAAAGGGGACAGAGAGGCCAGGGCATATGGTCATCTTGCTTACCCACCCGCCACCCCCCAGACACACATGCCACAGCTGCTCTTGGGTAACTTCCCTCATCTCTCACAGAGAGACCACCTCAGCCCCCCGGAAACCATTCCCAATGCAAGTGCCCTCACGGCCTCCGCGTAGCCCTCAGGATCAAGTCCAGCCTCCCTGGAATGGCATATGAGACCGTTCGAAGTGGGGGTCTCCCAGCTTCTGCAGCCTCCTGGTGCCTGGATCTCCCCCTCCTCCCTGAAACTGCAAGCACCATTATGCTTTCGCTTCCTTTCCCCTGTGCACCAGGCTCAGAAAGCCCTTCTCCCTGTGCCCACCTAAAACACAAGCGCTTTTCCTTCAAGACTGTTCTCAAACAGGACCCCGAAGAGAACTTCCCAGACATCCCCTCCCCATGCTGGGTGTATAAGCCCCCCTCCCTTGTTATCTCACAAGCTCCCGAAACGTAGGGACCTCCACTTTCCATTTCTAGCCCCACCACAATGCCTGGCAGATGGCGGTGCTCAAATATATTTTTGCTAAATGAATGAATAGGAAAGCACCTCAGTGACCCAGAGGGCATCAGCTTGGCACTGGGTATAGAATACCACTGGGTGTTAACAGCTGGGACCTGTTAAGTACGTTCCTTTATACCATCTAGAGTGCTGAGCATTTTACTTTCACGGTCTTATTCAACGTTCTATGATGAAATAGATACTATAATCACTGCGGAGCAAACTAAGGCTCAGAGAGGTGGCGTAATTTGCCCCAAGTGGTACAGCTAGGAAGTGGCAGAGCCCGCATTCAATCCCAGGCTCCTGGCTTCAGTAAATGAACGGGCAAGTGAACAACCATGGGCAGCTTTCACAATTACAAGCCGTCCCTGGACTTGATGTTGCCATATTATCAATTGGACGTCCTAACCCCCCACCTGGAAAAGGAAGTGGTGACCAGGACCGTGGAAGAGAGCACAAGTACCGTGTAGGTGTGGCACCTGCTCTGAATTACAAAGAGGTGGAGAAACCAGTAGGCCACTTGGCGGTGCCCCAAGGGGAGCTCTGGGACAGAAAGAAAATCTTTCACTGGACCAGAGTGCTAAAACTATTTTTTTAATAATAAAATAAATTATAAGGGAGACAGGGCTCAGGGAATTTCCCCATCTAAAAGAAGGGTTGTGTCTGTTTCAGTTTTACTAAAAGAACCTGAAATCCACAGAGGAGGCAAGGACCAGGGAGGATCCGTCAAGCTGAACCACAGGAAAAGCATCTGGAGTCCTGCGGGGAGAAGGCCTCACCTATCCCAAACCCTGGCTGGACACACCTGGGCACAGCTCAGCCACAGCTCAGCCACAGAACTCCCTTGGGGTTCTGCTTGATGTCGTGACAGGCTGGCCAGAGAGCCATTCAGCTGCTCCTTTGCAGCTTCTCAGACAAGCCCGAAAACCTCCAGCAACCACCCTGCACCGGCCGCAAGATGTTATGTGGGCAGGACCCCCGGGGGCGCGGGAACCTTTGGAGACTTAGAACGGGACCAGGCAGCTGCTGAGACAGGATGTCGGGCAGGCGGGAGGTGGTGGCTTCTGCCTGGGGCTGGCTCGGACTGCCTCCACCACTGCCTGTGCAGTTCACAAAATCAGCTTGTTCAGTTCCTCTGGGCCCCATCACCACTTCCCCAAAACCTTATTATATGTTTACAGAGCTTCATGCTTGCTAGGCAGCAGCAGAGGCTTAGAAAGAACGAGACTGCCAAGACAGTGTCCTCTCCCGGCGCCCTTCCTTTCCCTGCTCTCGGTCAGCCCCCAAGGAGGAAGCTGGGCCCTCCAGAAGCCTTCTTCCAGGGGCTGATCTGGAGCCACTGTCCCCAGGGGGCTTCCTACTAGGGCCCCGGTGACTCGGCGACTCAAGCCACATGGGTTTGGCCAAGGAGCCAGGGACTCCTGAGGCCAAAGTCTGAGTTCAGGAGACTCACTCAGAACCAGTGCAAGGGGGGAAGGGAGAGTTCAAGGTTCCTTCACTGGGAGCCACAGGAAATCCTGCTCAGCAAAGGGGAACTCCTTGGTTAAACGCCCTACCCGCCAGACGCCCACTGACACCACACGGGTTAGAAGGCCTCCAGGCCCTAATGGAGAGTCCAGAGAAGGGTTCGGTTAACTCTAAACTTTTTCCAGGTTGTAGGCACCCAGGAAGCAAGGAGATGGTTCAAGCTACAAGAGTCTTAGCCGGGTAGAGGCTTCCCGGCGCCAGCTTCAAGAGCCTGAAAGGCTTATTCCGGAGCCTCTGCTGGGGCGCTGTGCTCAGCAGCGACCACCAGGTGGCAGCACATTCCCACAGCTGCTCAGGACGCAGGCGGAGGAAAAAAAAACGAGAAGCCGGGAGCCCTTGGTGGCACCCCCTTCCAGCACTGTTTAGCCAGCGACCTCAGATGGGCAGAACGTGAAGAAATTGAGAACTGAGGGCAAGGGAGATAAGGACAGGTTGCCAGCTGCCCAAGTTCAAGCCGATCCCATGGCATATTTCTGGGCAGTGCTTAAAGTCAGTCCTCTTCACTCAGGAAGGTTGAGAAGCTGCTCCTACTTTCAGACTTGTGAGTATTCCAATAAAAACAGTATCTGCGTTTTTCTTTAGAGTGTGTGAAGCCGCTCACACGCTCCAGTTCACTCAATTAACCAAACCACCCCGCGAGGCCCGTATTATTCATCTCGGCTCACAGCAGAAGAAACTGAGGCCCAGAGGTTGGAGGGGCCTGCTCAAGGCCAGAGGCAATGTGGGGAGGGGAGCCCGCCACTGGCCTCCTCTCTTCAGGGGAGGACAGAGAAGACCGGAAGAGGGTTTGCCACGTGAGGTCCCACTGGGGTATTTAGCTGCCCCACGGCCCTGGTGCCTCCCTCGGCACCTGCCAAGCTCTGCCCAGTCCTCTCCCTTCCGTGGGCAGTCTTGCTGGCCTGTGCTGGCCAGCCTCCTGCCTTTCAGAGCCCGTGATTTCTCAGAACACCTTGCATGTCTTCACAACTCAGCGCCAGGCCTCTAATCACCCAGGCTGGTCAGGTGTCTCCCCAAATCCCAAAGCGGGGCAGGCCTCCGGAGCCCACTGTAGATCCTGGAGTCGACCCGCACAGCCTTTATTTAAACCCCAGAAGGTGCAGGAACAAACAAACTCTGGACAGGACAACCGCTGATCCTAAATGTTTACAGCGGGGCCATATCCTGCCCCCTACCCCATTTTTTCAACCTTCTACCTAACCCACGTGATGACACTCCGTAATGAACTGGGAGCGTGGCGGGAGATTTGTAACCTCTCTCTTCTGCTGCCGTGTGTGTCTTCCCCTCCGACAGCTGCCTTTGAGAGAGCACCAACCACCTCGTAGGTAGGTATTGTCAGATCTATTCCACAGATGAGGAAACAGGCGTGGTGACAAATGAGTGACTTACTCTCGGCAACACAGCCAGTAAATGACACAGCTGGGGCCCAGACCCAAGCCTAGCCTGGCTTCAAAGCCCCGGCTCGTCCCAGTGCACCCCATGAGAACAGTTGCATAGCAATTATGCCAAAACCCAGTTTGTCATTGGAGGCAGACACTCTTCAGGGCCCTACTGGGTGAGTCTTGTGTCATGGGTGGGGGCGAGCTATGGGGGGCAGTGCGTTATCTTGTCAGTTGTCTGTTCCCCAGGGCAGCTGAGATGGTGGTGGTTTGGGGCCCGTGGCGGGCAGCCAGCTCAGCCCTGCATTCTCTGTGCGTTCCTTCATCTCGTCTGTGATCAGACAGCAGCAGACTGTATGCGAAATGCCTTCCCAGATAACCTGATCCTCTCTGCTTTTTATTAAAGGTAAATATAGAAAACTGTCATAGGAAGTACGTCTCAGCATTTCATCACGACTGAGGAGAACGATCTGTTGCCATGTTCCTTATAGAAAGTTTCTTGGGATAAATTTCACTGAGGAGTTTAGGGCTAGCGATGAGGTTGTTTTTCTTAATAAACCAGCCTGCCTTGTGTCACTGCTTAGTGGGAGGCTTTGTGTAATCCAGCTTTGCCAGGGCAGCGAAGAGGCTTGGAGCTGGGGTTCTGTCCCAGTGGCCACGCTTTACGTAGGCTTTCCAGGGCATCTTTAGGCTCCATGTCATCCCTGGGCTCCCGGGGTGTGAGCGACTCCATCATGCCCTGTTCTTTTACTGGGAGCGACCTCCCATCCTTTTTGGAAGTAGGCAAGGTATAATAAATACGTACAAGTAACCTGAGAAGGAGCACGAGCATTTATTCCGAAGGCAGATCTGCAAGGTGATTATTCCAGGCTGTTATACAAAGATTCTTGTCAGTCGCTCCTGACTTTGGGGTGAGGTTCTTTTCCTCAACAAGTGGTCCACAGTCTTATCTTTTTTTTAAGATTTGTTTATTTGAGAGAGAGAGAAGGCAAGAGAGAGAGAGCACGGGGCGGGGGGGGGGGACAGAGGCAGAGGGAGAAGCAGGCTCCCCGCTGAGCAGAGAGCCTGATGTGGGGCTCGATCCCAGGACCCTGGGATCATGACCTGAGCCGAAGGCAGATGCTTAACCGACTGAGCCACCCAGGTGTCCCCACAATTGTATTTTGGATGATCACTTTGGGCAAAAGAAAAAAAAAATTGATGAGACAGAAAATGCCCCCTGGGGTTAACTGAGCTCTCCGAGGAGAGCTTTCCGGACACGGTTTGGAGAACCACTGTCGAGCACACACTACCACGTCATAAACACCCCCCTAGGAATGGTGCTGTATAGGACATAATATTATTATTCCCCCAGGTAGACTTTATTTTTATTTACGTACACCCTGCCTACTTCCACAAAGGCTTGAAGTCACTAGCAGACTGAGTTAATAGCTTCCTCCTCTGCCCACCCACGTCAGCTGACACGTTCCTCCCCTTGAGGACTTACCACACCGTTTGTAGGTATTTATTGACGTGACCGCTTCTCCCAGGAGCTAGTAAAGTCCTTAAGTAAACTCCGTAAGAAATTATGCCTGATTCATCTTTAGATCTCCCGCCCACTCTCTTTGTCCCCAAAGTCCCAAGAGCCTAAAATAGGAGCCAGCACAAAGGGGATCCGCAATAAATTCTCACTGGTGCATGAAGTGGTGTTCTCAGGGCCTGGCGGCTCCTCGCCCCGCGAGAGCCCTGACCACACCTCTCAACATCCAACCAGGAATTAGGAGGCACCCAGGGAGACCTCTTGCTCAGCAAAAATGGTTTTTTGCCTCTAACTTCAATCTCAAACCAGTTCAGACAGTGACCAGTTAGGGCCTCGGGAAAGGGACCCTCGGAGAGACTGTCTGATGGTTCCATCACATTTCGTGGTTTCCGCATTTGTACATGTGACAGCCCATGGCATTCATCTCTGTGATGTATCTAAAGCATGCCCCCTTCCACACGCACACACACGCACACTCACTCACTCACTCACACACGTACTGGCCATCGTCTTACTCTGCTCATTTCCACTTCACAGTCAGAGCCAGTTTATCCACGACTTACTCTTCACCACTCTATCTGCCGGACCCCTCGAACCACCTCTGGCCCTGGCTGGCCAGTTCAGTCTGACACACGATGGCACGGGACTCACAAAGTCCGGGGTCTTGCCCCAGGTCACTGTGCTCCAGGGCGGGGGGGCGTGTTCCAGGACACAGGATTTGGGGAGGGATGGAGCACCGGAGGAAACCGATGCCCAGAGTGGCTAGTTCAAGGTCAGACCTGGAGAAGCGGCCAGGTTTCTTCCCTAGCAGAAATGGTTAGGAGTTCCTGTGTTTCATCAGGGCTGATTCTCTGAGTCTCCTGTTGGAGGGGCACTCTCCCTGTTCTATTTTGCAGGCTCTTTGGTCACCCGGTCCGCATCTCTCTGAACAGCCTGGGACCCCTCGAACCAAGCCCACGGTTGCCGCGCCTGACCCCTGACAGTCTGCCCGTCGGTCCTCGCTCATGCGTGAATAGTGGGTTCAGCCGCGGCCAGACACCTCTTCGTGCCTGGGGAGGCCTGCTCCCCTGCACTCTGACCCACGTGCTTCAGGGGAGAAGTCGCCATTAGGTCCAGCCAGGGCTTCAAAACAAACCCGTCTTTCTTGTTTTAAATTGTTTCTAGGTGGAAGATGTTGGACAAATTTTTTATTCTCCGTGTCTTCGTTGCCCCTTTGATCAATGACAAAGATACCTGAGTGAAGCCCCAGTGAGGTGACTCTAGGCACAGCCGGTGTCACGGAGGCTGGTGCGTGGTGCAGGCTCGCACCCCCTGCATGGTTTGTCAGGGCCCTGGTGGGGGAGCGTGCTTCACCGGCAGGGTGCCTCCAGCTCCAGGCCCAGTGCTCCACTCAGGAGGTGCCTCATAAATACTGAATTAAAGGAAAATCATGCCACACCTACCACCCCTCCCCAAACCGCGAGATACAGGCTTGCTAGGAATCTATTAAAGACGTGCCCCCAGATCCTGTTTTCTCCAGTGCTGCCTCTCAGTCTCTCACCCAAGGGGCTCTTTTCTGTTCCAATCTACCCCGATGTGCTCCTGGCTTCAGAATTCCACTTCCTTGGGAAGTGTCCAAAGGAGACTTTGCGGGGGGGCGATAATGCCTCCCTTTCACATCTTTGAGCTTGCCAGGAAGGGCCTTGTTGGCCCCATTCTGACTGGTTTGTCCTGGACGAGCACCTGCTCGTCCAGGAAAGCATCCACAGGCCTGCTCGGTGGGCTCACCAAGTGCCACCCATGAGTCCGCAGGGGACGGGGAAGGGCGGCCTGCCAGCTCACTGGCCCCTAGAAGCCACTTGGGCCCCCAGTCTCCTGCTGGTGAAGCTCTTCCAGTGCGTGGGGGGCGGGGGTGTCTCAAGAGCCAGATTATCCTGAACAATAGCCATAGTGTCCATGTCTCGCGTGCCATTCATTCTGGAGGGCCTGGCAGATCACCCGGCACTCTTCGCCCACTATGAAGGGGCCCCCCTCCTTCGCACGGTGTGAGGGTTGCTGAATACACAGCCAACTCCTGCCAAAACAGCTGCATGGCAAACATCCGGGGCCACGGGAGGCCCATGATCTAATTTGCATTACATTTATTTGTATTTGCTCTCGACCTTAAATGCCAAACATCATCTAATCTTTCATTAACCCTGCAATCTTTTCCTGATTTCGAAGGAACGAAGAAATAGAATTGCTTCTTGGTCAAGGTTCCGCCTCGGGGCCAGGCTGTGGAGCCAGCCTGCAGTTGCTCCCAGCCTCCAAGATAGCATCTCTTTCTGTTCTCGTCCCTCCAAGATGAGTCAGCTGGCCCGCGCTGGTCCTTCTCAGAGGAGAGCTGGGCCTTGCTTCAGTGACCACGACTTCAGCCAGGACAACAGGACTCTGGGTCACTGCGAGACAATCCAGCCAGCGCTCCTTCCCTCCCCCAGCCCCCACCCTGCCCGGGGCCCATGACTAGGGCTTTTTGTGTTATCCTGCACTTGGCACCCTCCCCGTTTCCTGCCAATAATGCTGGCTGTTGTTTCTGAGCAAATGGAACAAATGACCACCGTGAACTCCACGCAATCTAGAAACTGGAAACATCTGCAGGGAGGCAAGGGCAGCCACCAGCTGGGGCAGGGCCGCGGGGAGGCAGCGGGAGAGGCTGTGGGAGGAAGATGCGCAAACTCCAGGGAGGAGGGCAGAGGGCACAGTCGCATCCGAGCAGGGCAAACAGGTGGCGGGGCCCTGGGGTCAGGCCCGAGGACTGCTGCCGGCCTCCTGGCTCCTCCTCGCTTTTCCTTGCAGGAGATTAACTCCGCTCTGTTATGACCCAGTGAAGAGCACGTGTGCGTGCCCTTTTGTGCATACCATTTTACACGTGGAATTCTATGTGCGAGCGGAAGTGGATCTTACAAAGTGGTGGGCCCAACTCCCCGTTTCACAGGTGACAGCAAAGGCCCTCAGAGGGAAGAGATAGAGTGAGTTAGAAGCAACGTCTAAACTCAGATCTGGCACAGAGGGGCGCCTGGGTGGCTCAGTCCGTTGAGCGTCCGACTCTTAGTTAGGGCTCAGATCATGATCTCAGGGTGGTGAGCTCGAGCCCCACGTCTGGCTACGAGCTCAGTGGGGTGGGCTTGAGATTCTCCCTCCCTCTGCCCCTCCCCCCACTCTCATGCGCGCGCATCCACCCTCTCTCTCTCAAATAAATCAATCTTAAAAAAATAAAAAATAAAAAAATTATGGTAGTACCTGGCACCGCCACCACTCACTGCGAGTGTGTGTGTAGTGTGGGAGGGCGTGCACGCACACACGCACGCACACACGCTCTCTACCGTGTCACCTCCCTTCGAGTCAAGTTGTTGAGAAAGGAAGGGGAAAAATAACAAGTGTCCATTGCCTACTGTATGCCAGGAGCCAGGCTGGGGGCCGGCCCAAGCAGTGGCGCAGGCATGGTGACGAGCCCTCCCGCGGCCAGCCGTGGGCCCGGCACCATGCTAAGGGCTCTGTCCCGGGCTCTCCCTCCATCCTTGAGGTGGTCATGTCATAGAGCCTATCGTTTCCATCACAGCTGCTTGGGGCAAGTAGGGAAAGCTGACATTTCGAAAGGATAAGGAGCTGGCCCGGGCCCTGCTCTCGAACGGGGGAGCCTGCTCCTGCCTCAGCAGCCCATTCCGTCCCCCGGCCACCCTGGTGGGGGTTTTGCCACTCTCCATGGATGACTGACAGAGGTTGAGCATCTAGAATTGTGAATTTGACAGAGAGGTGGCCCCCGGGTCCACGCGTCCCCTGTAGAGGGAATCTCCAGAGTGAAGGCCTAGTTCTTGACCCAGACTCTAACCTGGAAAGGCCTTTCTGAGCATCACGTGGAGACTGGCCCGGGGGACGTAGCCTGGCTCTTCCCACCTGATTTCACAGGGGCTGCAGAATCAGGAGTTCCCCCCGCCCCCGGTAAGGACTGAGCCTAGGTTCCTCTGTGTCTGGGAGAGGAATCTTCAGTTTCCCAAACTGTTACATGCCTGTCCTCGGCCCTGCTTCTTTGATGGAGGAAGGAGTCACCAGCTGAGTGGTGTTTTTGGGTCCTGGCTGCAGGGCCAACCCAAGAGGTAGGGAGAGGGCAGGGGCTGTGTGTTCCCTGGTGGGAGTGGGGGTGCTGTCAGTCTCCTCCTAGCAGACGACAAGGAAGGTGCTCCCCGGGAGGAACTGTGGCTTGCACCAGAGGCAATGGGCCCATTCTCAGGGCTGCTGCTGCTGGGCTCCGTGGCTGCCACCTGAGCTGCCCAGCCGTGGGTCTGGAAGCTCGAGGAAGCCAGGGGCAACAGCCACGGAGCTCGGGGGCCTCTGTGTGGGGATGTGTCCCCCAGGCGGCCCCCAGAAGTCCCCCATGCCAGCAGCAAAGCTCCCCTCCACTACGGCGGGGGTGCTGGGGCTGGGACTGTCAGTATGATTCATCCACGACACAATCTGAGGATGCTGGTGGTACAGCCAGCCAGACACGCTCCCCTGGAACTCTGCAAGCCAGGAGGCACAGGAGGGGTAATCCCCGCAGACTGCAAGGGTGCACTGCTCTGGTCAGCACAGCCCGGCCCAGGAAGGGCCACCCCTAGTGGGATCAGCAGGGTGATGCCCAGGTTCAGGGCATTTGTACCCATCTACATGGCCCTGGGGAGTCCTAGAAGGGCAGGTTCCACGTGACCCCTGCTGGGTGACTGCTCTGGGTGCACCCCCTACCTTAAGCCGGGAGTCCTGTGACAGTCCGTCCTGCAGTGGCACCCCCCCTGCCCCCACTATACTCCTCTGCCCCCGGGCGTGTCCCTGCCCTGCACAGCCAGCCCTCCCCTCCCAGGACCCTGCACGCATCACCATCACCGGGGTTCCAGTGGGCCTGGGCAGGAAGCTGCTCTCAGGGCCTCTGAGGGAGGAAAGCAAAGGGGAGGGCCAAGAGGAAATCACAAAGCTCGGTTTAAAAATAACCCTCCTCCGTGTCAGCCATGAGGAGGAGCTTGGGGAGGAGCCAGGTTCTGATGGTGGTGGCTCAGGGCAGCCTCAGAAAGGCCCAAAAGTGAATTGGCAGAGGCCCATCTGGGAGCACACCCCATGTCCTTATCAGATTTAGCAAGCCACCGCCAAACCCTGTCTCCGCAGAGACTTCCGGTCAGCCAGCATCTGTTTCCTCTCCTATATTTAAACAACCAGGTTAGTGAACTTGGGAGAGCGTTTCTGCCCAGGGGGATGAGCACAGCCCCCTGCAGAGCACACAGGGCAGAGGATGATGCTGAGGCCTTGGGGCCTGTGACTCGCTCCTGCTCAGCATCCGCTGGATAAGCGGGGCCCAGAGTTCGGCAAGTGGCTAGGGAGGTCTGCCCCGATGGCTTTCTGGGTGCAAGCAGGTGCGATGCCTTCCAGCCCCACATGGAGGGAAGGGGACCCCCAGCAAAGCCAGAGACCCAAGAAATAACACCTACTTCACAGCCTTAGCCCTGAGCTCCTGGGTGTGTGACCCCTTCACACTGCCGGTTTGGGGATATATTCAGGCCTCTGGGCTACTTTTAGGCACTATTTCCACCTCTATGTAAACAGAGCTGTTTGTTTAGAGGAAGGGGCACAGCTTCTACCAGGAACCTTCTTCTGGTGCTGCTGGCTCCTCAGTCCCAGGCTATTGTGGTCTCATCTTGCTGCACACAAACACGCACACACACGCACACAGCACTAGCCTCATGAAACACTTAGTGAGGGGAGGGGCATCCCAGGAATCCTCTAGAAAATATCTCCTCCTGGCAGAAAGTACCAACACTGAGTACCCTAACCATCCACATCCCCCTTCTTAGGCTGCCTAGAAATAGAGGCTGGGCTTTCCGTTTGTCTTCCTGTCCTAACCATGGCGAATCCCAGCTGGTTGAATGTTGTATATCCTGGAACCGGCCCCACGTTGAGCATTTCTGAATTTCAGCCCACAAAAACACAGGCTGGAGTCATACCTAGATTCAGAACCCCAGCTCTAGCCCGAAGGCTGTGAGAGTCTGGGCAAGCTATTTTATTTGCTTAGAACCTGTTTCCATGTTTGTGAAAGAAGACCGAAATAGGTTAATAGAAGCCATTTCTCAAAGAGTTGTCAAGGGGAGTCAATGAGATGATATTTACAAACATCTGGCACCTTGCCCAGCAGCAGCTGTGGGTCCTTAGCAAGCTTGATGAACTTTCTACCACTGTGTCAATTACCCATTTATGTTTGGTTTGTGTTCCGCTCCATACTTCCTATCCAAAAATTCAGTTTCTTATTAAATCAGGGCTCCACTCAGCCCTGGCTCCATATTTATTCCCCTCGGGACAATAGCAAATATTGGATGAGCTGTTGCTATGCGAGACAGACCCGACCTTCGTGAGGCCGGTATCATTATTACCCCCATTTTATAGATTGTGGCCAAGTGAATTGCCCAAGATTATAGAGGCAGTAAATGGTAGAGCCAGGATTCAGACACAGGCAGGCTGAACCTCTTTGCTATACCTGCAGTCACTGTTCAGTGGGCCTTGGGTAGCACTACTGGGGACTTTTCCTGAACCTCAGACAGACTTGCATGATCCTTGCTTCTCTAGAATCTGGTTTTCCATCAACCACACTGAATGATAGCTACCGCTGACTCAGCACCTACCTGGTTTATGCCAGACATTTTGCATACATTATCGCTAAACTAAGATTTCTCGACCTCAGCTCTATTGACATTTTGGACCAGATAATTCTTTGCTGTGGGGGCGCTATCTCTGCATTGTAGGATGTTTAGAAGCATCCTTGGCCTTTCCCACTAAATGCCAGTAGCACCTCTCACCCCCAAGTCGTGACGATCATAAATGTCTCCAGATATCACCAGATGTTCCCAGGGAGGGGTGAGGGGAAGGGAGCAAAATCCCTCCTGGTTGAGAACTCCTGCTCTAAACAAGAACTCTGAAGTTCAGAGAGGTTACATGATTTTCTCAAGGTCCAAGGATGGCAGGCAGCAGAGACATGATCTGAACCAACGTCTGCCTGATACCAAGACCAAGTATTTGTCACTGTATCATGCCCTCCCCTGGTTCTAAATAAGGAAGGTGTGAACTGGACACCGAAATCTATTTGCCCAGAAGCAACAGCGTCAATATACTCTGACTCCCTGCCTCCCCCCCCAACCCCGCAAAGAATGTTCAGATTCTGAACTTATAGCCTCGAGCTGCTACTTCGCTGAGCAGAATACAGATCTTAGATTTTTGGAGCTAAATCACCTGAAACCCAGGCCACTCTGCTGAGCCTAGGAATTCAAGCTCTCCTTTACCGTCCTGTGTCCCCTAAGTGGGCCACGCTCCTTGGCTTGGGCATCCACTGTACCAGTCGGTTCTTCTGGAACCATGGGAAGGCTGAGGTCTTGGGACATAAGGGAAGCTCTTTCAGTTGCTTATCTTGGGCTACCATCCAGAAAAATTGCAGGGGCCAGAATCACAACTCCAACTTCTGCCTGAGTTTCATCTCCTTTTGGTTCCAAATTCATTTGTTAAAATCTTGACATAAATGCACTGAATTTGCAAATGACACCACTTCCTGGGACACAGAAAGATGTGTCATTGAAGACAGACAGCCACCTACATCAGTACAAAGTTGCATGCAGGAACACTAATTCACAGCAGAGATGAAACCACCCCACACTTAGGTTTCTTCCATCAGTTCTCTTCTCTAGCTTTTCCCTCCTCTTTGCTGGACCCTGCTGTGCACGGACACGGTTACTTACCACTGTCAGTGTGCTGTGTGTTAGGAAACAGGAGCCACTTTCCATGTGGCCTCCTTCATGCACAGGCAACACAAGAACCAAAAGTAAGTTCTTCAGGGAACTAAATAAGCCATCACGAAGAGTAGGTTCAGTGCCAGGGCCTGCTTGCTTTCCTTTATGAGGGAAATGATAGCCAGCAGCAGCTGCTCCCCATGCTAGCGAGATCCAGAAGCCTCGGCGACCACAGTAACTGTGTGGTCAGCGGCTGCCCCTCCCTGTCCCCCGGGAGCCCCCCATAGTGTTCCTCCTGACTAGAGCCATCACAGAAGAATTTTCAGCATGAGATCCTAAAATCAACCATCTCCCAACAAGTCGGTAGGAAGATGGTGGCAAAAGGGTAAGAATTGATCTCAGTCTCCGGTGCGGAATTTAAAAGCTTAGGACTTCTACTTTAAGATTCTAATTTGTCGGGGCGCCTGGGTGGCTCAGATGGTTAAGCGTCTGCCTTCAGCTCAGGTCATGATCCCAGGGTCATGGGATCAAGCCCCACATCGGGCTCCTGGCTCAGTGAGGAGCCTGCTTCTCCCTCTGCCTCTCTCCCTGCTCATGCTTTCTCTCTCTGTATCTCTAATGAATAAATAAAATCTTAAAAAAAAAAAATTCTAATTTGTCACCACCTTAACAGAAGAGGAGGATCGTTGGTGATAAAGATACAGGAACTGGGGTGTCTGGGTGGCTCAGGTGGCTCAGGTGGTGAAGCAGCCGACTCTTGATTTCGGCTGATCTCGGGGTCGTGGGATGGAGCCCCGTGTCGGGCTCCATGCTCAGCGTGGAGTCTGCTTAAGACTCTCTCCCTCTGCTTCTGCTCCTCCCCACCCACTCTCAAATACATAAATAAATCTTAAAAAATAAAAAAAGACATGAGAACTTACCCAGAAGAGCTTGTCAATTATAACTAAGGGACTGTCTTGGGCTCAAGCCATGCACTTTTCAAACAGATCTTAAAACAATGTTTTTCAAGCTACAGGTATCAACCTAGTAGTGAATTATGAAATCAACTTAGTAGATCGTGATCAGAGCATATTTTCAATTGAATGGAACGAAATGAAATGGACATTTCAGATGATGTTGTGCATGGCAAGACTAATTTTGTTTCAGGTATAGGTTTCAGTGTATGGTGGGTAGCACTCTAAAATTAATTCCTTTTGTTTTACACCCTTTTAAAGTATATAATTGGGGGCGCCTGGGTGGCTCAGTCGGTTAAGCGACTGCCTTCGGCTCAGGTCATGATCCTGGAGTCCCGGGATCGAGTCCCACATCGGGCTCCCTGCTCAGCAGGGAGTCTGCTTCTCCCTCTGACCCTCTTCCCTCTCGTGCTCTCTGTCTCTCATTCTCTCTCTCTCAAATAAATAAATAAAATCTTAAAAAAAAAAAAAAAAGTTAAAGTATATAATTAACATGCAGTAAACCTCACACATTTAAAGTGCACAATTCGATGAATTTTCACATATGTATACATGTGTGAAACTATCACCACAATCAAAATAACATATCCAGGGTGCCTGGCTGGCTCAGTCAGTAGAGCATCTCAGGGTCATAAGTTTGGGCACCACTTTGGGCATAGATATTACTTAAAAATAAATAATTAAATCCCCCCTAAAAAAACATATTGTTTAAAAAAAAGAATTTATCTCTGCCCCCCAAACTTCCCTCATACTTTTTGTAATCTCTTACCCCCCTTCTATCCACTAACTACTGATTTGCCTTCTGTCATTATAGTTTGTACTTTCTAGAATAGTGTAGAAAAGGGGTCGTACAGTAAGTGCACACTCTTTTTTTATCTGGCTCCTTTCAATCAGGCTGCTTAAGTTGACATTCATCCACGTAGTTGCATGCATTGATAGTTTGTTCACTGTTACTGCTGAGTAGAATTCCACTCACGAATCTGTCACAAATTGCTTATGCATTCCCCTATTGATGGGCATCCAGATTGTTTCCGGTTTGGGACTACTACATTTAAAAGTGCCATAAGCATTCACACACAAGTCTTTATGTGGGCAATATGTTTTCTTGGGTAAATACCTGGTTATGGAATGACTGAATCATATGGTAGATATATATTTAGCTTCTTCAGAAACTGCCAAAACAAATCATAAAATGATTGCACCATTTTACATTTCCACCAGTAATGAGTGAAAGTTCCAGTTCCTCTAAATAGACACCTTGCCAATGCTTGGAATGGACAGTTGCATTAATTTTCAAAGATTCTGCAGCTATGTAGTCATAGCTCATTACTTTAATTTTCATATTCCTAATGACCAATGAGCTTGAGCATCTTTTCATGTTTGACATTTGTACATCTTCTTTGGTGAAGTGACTGTTAAATCTTTGTCCATTTTTTAATTGGGATATTCATCTTCCTAAGGAGTTGTGGGCGTCCCTTATATATTTTGTTACAAGTCCTTTGTCAGATATACATTCTGCAAATACTGTCTCCCAATTTGGGGCTAGCCTTTTCATTGTTTTAATAGCACCTTTTGAAAGGCAAAGGATTTAATATTGATCATTTTTTTCTTGCTTAGATATCCAATTTACTTATTTTTGCTTGTATAGTTTGTGGGGTTTGTGTCATGTTTAAGAAATTTTTGAGCCAAGCTTAAGACCACTAGATCCTTCTCCTGTCCTAGAAATTTTATAGTTTTAGCCTGATATTCAAGTTTATGAACCATTTCAAGTTAATTTTTGTATATGGCATGAGGTAAGGATTGAAGTTCATTTTCTTTCATATAGCTAGCTAGCTATTTGTTCTGGCACCATTTGGTAACAAGATTGTCCTTTCCCCATTCAGTTTCCTTGGCATCTTTCTTGAAATCAATTGACCCTTACGTGTGGGTCTATTTCTGGACTCTATATTCTGTTGCAACAATCTATTCGCTTGTCTTTACACCAATACCACAGCATCGTGATCGTTGTGGGGTTTTTTGTTTGTTTTGTTTTTAAGATTTATTTACTTGAGAGAGAGAGAGACAGGGAGAGAGAGAGAGCACAAGCAAGAGGGAGAAGCAGGCTCCCCGCTGAGCAGGGAGCCTGATGCGGTGCTCGATCCCAGGACCCCGGGATCATGACCCGAGCCGAAGGCACACGCTTAACCAACTGAGCCACCCAGGTGCCCCTGACTGTTGTGGTTTTATAGTCAGTCTGGAAATCAAGTAATGTTGGAACTCTAACTTTGTTCTTTTTCAAAGTTGTTTTGGCTATTCTGGGCCTGTTGGATTTTCATATACATTTTAAAATCAGCTTTTCAATTTCTTCAAAAAAGCCTTCTGGGAATCTGATTGGTATTGCGTTAAATTGATAGATCAGTTTGGGAGTGAATTGTCTTCTCAATAACACAGAATCTTAACAATCTATGAACACAATCTCTCTCTCCGTTTTATTAGGCCTTTTAATATTTTATCCAGGAAGGTTTTGTAGTTTTCAGTGTTCAGAGTTTACATATGATTTTGCAGATTGATGTAATGATATGGTTTTTATGTTTTTTAGTCTGTTAATATATGAATTATAGGTTGGGTTTTGAATGGCAAACCAACCTCCTATTTCTAGGGTAAATCCCACTTGGACATATGTGTTATCCTTTTTATGTCTTGTTAGATTTAATTTGCTAAGAATTTTAAGGATTTTTTTTTCTTGCATTTATTTCATGATGGATATTGGTCCACAGTTTTCTTTTCCTGTAGTGTCTGTCTGATTTCAGTATGAAAGCAATACTGGTTTCACAGACTGAATTGGGAAGTATTTTCATTTTCTAGAAGAGTTTTGGTAGTATTGATATTTCATCCTTAAATGTTTGATACAATTCACTAGTAAAGCTGTCTGGCCCCAGAGTTTTCTTTACGGGAAGATTTTTTTTTAAAAAGAAATTCAATTCATTTAGCTTTGATAGTCTGTGCCTTTCAAAATATTTCCTTCTGTGCCTTCTAAATTATTGAACTTATTAGCAAAGTTATAAATAATATCCACCTATTATCCATTTATTTATTTTTTTAAAGATTTTATTTATTTATTTGGCAGAGAGAGACACAGCAAGAGAGGGAACACAAGCAGGGGGAGTGGGAGAGGGAGAAGCAGGTTTCCCGCAGAGCGGGGAGCCTGATGCAGGGCTCGATCCTAGGACCCTGGGATCATGACCTGAGCCGAAGGCAGACGCTTAACAACTGAGTCACCCAGGCGCCCCACTTATTATCCATTTAATCTGTATGGGAGCTGCAGTAATGTCCCCCCTTGGTAACTTTGTCTTCTTTTTTGTTAAGGTTTGTCAATTTTATTGATATTTTCAGAGAACCAGCATTTGGTTCACTGGTTTTTCTCTATCATTTTTCTGTTTTATATTTCATTGATTTCTGCTGTTTATTATTTTCTTTCTTATGCTTGCTTTGGGCTTAATTTACTTTTCTTTTTCTATTTTCTTAAGGTAGAAGCTGAGGCCATTGATTTAACCTTTCTAGTAGAAATGTTTAGTGCTATAAATTTCCCTCTAATCACAGCTTTATCTGTGTCCACAAATTTTGATGTTATATTTTTATTCCAAAATACTTTCTAATTTATCTTTTGTTTTCTTCTGTGACTTACGGATTATTTAGAAGTGTGTTAATTTCTAAATATTTGGGGACTTTCCTAAGATCTTTATATTATTTATTTCTAATTTAATTCCACGTGGCTAGAGAACCATTTGTATAATTTATATCCTTTTGAGTTTCTTGGGACTTATTTCGTGGTTTATTGGTAAATGTTCTATGTGTACATGTAAAGAATATGTATTCTGTTGCTGAGTGGATAGTTCTATGAATAATAATTAGGCCCAGTTAATTGATGGTTGTTTTTCAGTTTTTCCATAGACTTGCTAAATTCTGTCTACTCGTTCCAATAATTATTGAGTGAGGGGTGTTAAAATTCCAACTATAATTGTCTGTTTCCTCTTATAGTTCGATCAGTTTTTGTTTCATTTATTTTGAAGCTTTATTGTTACACTCTATTAAACTCTCACTGTTTAGAGTTACTGTGTCCTCTTGATGAATTGACCCTTTTATCACTATGAAATAATGCTTTTTATCCTTAATAATATTCTTTGCTCTGAAATTGACTTTGATATTAACAGGGCCTCTCCAGCTTTCTTTTAATTATTGGTACTGTGGTGTATTATTTTCCATCCTGTTACTTTTAACCTATTTATGTGTTTATATTTAAAGTGGATTTCTTTGGAAACAACATATAGTTGATTCTTGCTTTTTTATATAATCTGACCATCTCTGCCTTTTAATTAGCATTTAATGTAATTATCGATATGGTTGGATTTAAACCTACTTTCTTGCTATTTGGTCTTTATTTATTCCATTTCTTTGGGGTTTCCTTTTTCCTTTTTTTATGCCTTCTTTTGGATTGAGTATTTGTTAGAATTTTTTTTAATAGATTTTATTTCTTAGAGCAATTTTAAGTTCACAGCAAAATTGAGCAGCAAGTACAGAACGTTTCCATATATCCTCTGCCCCATATACACAGCCTCCACCACTATCAACAACCTGCACAGAGTGGTACACTTGTTATAATCAAAGAAACTATTATACTCACACATCATCATCGAAGTCCATACTTTACATTAGGGTTCACTCCTGGTGTTGTACATTCTATGGGTTTTGACAAATGTGTACTGACATGTATCTACCATTATAGTATCAAACAAAATGGTTTCACTGTCCTAAAAATTCTCTGTGCTCTACCTATTAACCCCACCCTCCCCTTCAACTTCTGGCAACCCAGTGGGTTTTTTGGTTTTGTTTTGTTTGCTTTTTCCAGTTTTGCCTTCTTCAGATTGGCTTCTTTCACTTAGTAATATGCATTTTAGGTTCCTCCATGTCTTTTCATGGCTTAATAGTTCATTTATTTTTAGTGCTGAATAACATTCCACGGTCTGGATATACCATAGTTTATTATCCATTCAGCTACGTAAGTCATCTTGGTTGCTTCCAAGTTTTGGCAATTATGAAAAAAGCTGCTATAAAAATCCATGTGCAGGTTTTTGTATAGATATGAAGTGTTTTGTTTTGTTTTGTTTTGTTTTTAAACTCATTTGGGTAACTACGAATGTGTGTGATTACTAGATCATATGGTAAGATTATGTTTTGTTTCATCAGGAACTACCAAATGTCTTCCAAAGTGGCTATACTATTTTGCATTCCCACCAGCAATGCATGAGATTTCCTGTTGCTCTACATCCTCGCCAGCATTTGGTGGTGTCAGTGTTTGGGATTTTGGCCATTCTACTAGATGGGTAGTAGTATCTCGTTGTTTTAACTTGCATTTCCCTGATAACATGAGGTGGAGCATCTTTTCATATGTTTGTGTGAAAACTTGCATATTTTCTTTGGTGAGGTGTCTTATTCAAGTCTTTTGCCTGTTTTTTAAATCTGGCTTTTCATTTTCTTACTGTTGAATTTTAAGAGTTCCTTGTATATTTTGAATAACAGTCCCTTATCAGATAGGTCTTTTGCAAATATTTTCTTCCAGTTTATGGCTTGTCTTCTCATTCTTTTGACAGTGTCCTTTGCAGAAAAGAAAATTTTCAACTTAATGAGGTCCAGCATATGAATTATTATTATAATTATTATTTCTTTGGAAATAATAATTATAATAACAATAATAACAATCTTTGGATTGTGCCTTTGTTGTTTTATCTAAAAAGTCATTGCCATAACCAAAGTCATCTAGATTCCCTTCTTTTGTTATCTACTTTTAGTTGTTTTATAATTTTACATTTTACATTGAGACCTATGGTCTACTTAAGTTAATTTTTGTGAAGGGTATACAAGCTATGTCTAAATGTACTTTTGCATGTGGATATCCAATTGTTCCAGCTCCATTTGTTGAAAAGACTATCTTTTCTCCACTGTGTTGTCTTTGCTCCTTTGTTAAAGATCAGTTGACTGAATCTACGTGGGTCTTTTTTGGGGCTTTCTATGCTGTTCCACTGATCTATTTGTCTACTCTTTTGTCAATACCACTCTGTGTTGATTACTATAGCTTTACCATAAGTTGGGTAGTGTCAGTCCTCCAACTTTGTTCTTCTCCTTCAATATTGTGTTGGCTATTCTGGGTCTTTTGCCTCTCCATATAAACTTTAAGAATTCATTTTTTGATATCCATACAATAAAACTGGGGTTTTGACTGGGATTATGTTGAATCTGCAGCTCTAGATAGACAGAACTGATATCTTGACAATATTGAGTCTTCCTATATGTGAACACAGAATATATCTCCATGTATTTAGTTCTTCTTTGATTTCTTTCATCCGAGTTTTGCAGTTTTCCTCTCACAGGTATTTAATTGGGTTTATACCCAAGTATTTCATATTTATGTAATAATGCTAATGTAAATGACATTATGCTTTTAATTTCAAATTCCAATTTTTTATTGCTGGTATATAAAAAAAAATTTACTTTTGTATGTTGAACTTGTATCCTGCAAACTTGCTATAATTGCAAATTAATCCCAGGAGTTTGTTGTTGATTCATTGGAATTTTCTACGTAGAAAATCAGGTCATCTTTAAAAAGTTGACCATTTTATTTCCTCCTTCCCAATCTGTATACCTTTTATTTCTTTTCGTTTTATTGCATTAGCGAGGACTTCCTGTACAATGTTGAAAAGGGAGAGTGAGAGAGGACATCCTTGCCCTGTTTCTGTAATTATATTTTTAATGATTCCATTTTATCCCCTTTTGTTGACTCTCGTTATAACTCTTTATTATTATTTTATAACAAAAGGTTTGTAGAATACAGCCTAGCTGCAAATGTACCATTTCACACACAGCATAAGGCCATAAAACAATATACATCCACTTTCGCCTTCCTGGCCTTTGTGCCATTGCCATACATTTTACTTCTATAAATGTTATAATTATTGGTCATACTCTGGCTTCGTTACACGACAGGCAATTTTTTGATTGGATGCGCAGCCTTGTGAATTTTACCTTGTTAGTGCTAGATATTTTTGTATTCCTATAAATATTCTTGAGCTCTATTCTGGAGCACGGGTAAGTTACTTAGAAACAGTTTTATCCTTTCCAGGCTTGCTTCAAACTTGGTTTGGTGAGACCAGAGCTGCCTTTAGTCTAGGACTACCCCAAATCCCATCAATAATGAAGTCTTCCACTCTGGCTGAGAGGCGTGAACTCTCCTGCTCCCTTTGGGTGGTTCTGTCGAGCTGCAGATAATTTCCTCACATGCATGTCCTGAGCGGTACTCCACCAGCCTAGAGGGAGACCCTCTGGGAGTGCCCAGTGCTTTCTCTCTCTGCAGACTCTAGCCGCCTTGGCTCCCCAGGCTCCCATTTCCATTTCCTCAATCACCCTGATCTGCCTGACTTCCTCCTCCCTGCTTTGCAACCTAGAGACCCCTCCAGAGGTAATCTGGATGACCGTGGGGCTAACTTCATTTGTTTTCCTCTCTCAGGGAACACTGTCTTCACTGCCTGATAGTGTCCAAACACTGTTCATTACTCATTTGTCCAGCTTATTACTTGTTTCAGCCAGGAAAGTAAATCTGGTTCCTCTTATTTTGTCTTGGTTGGAATTAAAAGTCTAAAAGGTATTTTTTATGTGGGTTGTGGGGGGAAAGAAAGTGTAAAAAATATTGCCTTTAAAGACACATTTTCATGAGCAATAAAATTCTACCCGTTGCAGAGTATAATCATGCAAAAAGGTCGACCAGCTTTAGAAAATCACCTCTTTAACAGAACCTTCCTGGGGTGTCTTTCTACTTTTTATTTTTTTTTTAAGATTTTATTTATTTATTTGAGAGAGAGAGAATGAGAGAGAGAGAGCACATGAGAGGGGGAAGGGTCAGAGGGCGAAGCAGACTCCCCACTGAGCAGGGACCCCCCGGGCCCCCCCCCCCCCCCCATGCGGAACGCGATCCAGGGACTCCAGGATCATGACCTGAGCCGAAGGCAGTCGCTTAACCAACTGAGCCACCCAGGTGCCCCTGGGTTGTCTTTTTAAAAAGGGAGTTAGAAACTTGTATAAAGATTGAGAACTTGAATTCAAGTAGCATAAGTAATCATTAAAATCATGTCCAAGAGACACTGGGAAATTGAGGCCAGCCCTAACAAACCGCACAGAACGGCCTCACGGAGAGGACAGACCGTCAGCAGAGAAGCGATTCTCAGATACCAATCAGTTCTGACTGATCATCAGTGATTCTTCCTCAGAGACCTAGCCAGAAGCACTGAAACAGTCCTCTCCTACCTCCCCTGCAGGCAGTGATGAGCTCGGAGAGCCTGCCCTTGGCCTTGCAATGGGAGAGAAGTGGATTAGCTTGGCTCCTTCTACAGGCCTCTGAACACAATTAGAGCAAATCCTTCTTAGCGCTTGAGTTATATCCTCTGAGTAAATGAAGAACTTTGGGGATACAGTAACCCACTCCTAGGACCTCATGGTATTTAGTAGCTGAGGAAGTGTAGCTTCCAAAGCTTCCATATGCAAATGCCTTTCATACCTGGTAAGATGGAGGAGAATCTGAGACTTACATCTGACAAGGTACGCTGAGCTTATGCCGTAGCTCTGGCCACCTATTTATTAGAGAGCTACTTGAATAGAAAATAGTTCCTAGGGTGCCAGGTGGCTCAGTCGGTTAAGCATCTGTCTTCGGCTCGGGTCATGATCCCGGGGTCCTGGAATCAAGCCCCACATCGGGCTCCCTGCTCTGCGGGAAGCCTGCTTCTCCCTCTCCCTCTGCCTGCTGCTTCCCTTGCTTGTGCACTTTTTCTCTCTGTGTCAAATAAATAAATAATCTTTAAAAACTAGTTCTTATTTGCACTTGGAAGGGCAATCTAGCATAATGTATAATGCACAAATTTAATATACAAATTTACCAGCTTTGGAGCTGAACAGACCTAGGATCAAATCCCACCTCTGCCACAAGTGAGTGTCCCTGGATAAGGCTCATAACTTCTCTGATGATCAGTTTCATGCATTTATAAAATGGTGGCGATATTCCCCATTGCAGCATGTTCTTGTGGGAAGTGTTCAGGTATGATTCCTGGCATGTAGTAGTCACTCAGTAACTCTAATTACTATTAAGGTAGCTATCTGGAGATGAAATGGTGACCACAAGAAAGAGATAGGAAGGTGGTACCTCTTCATACTTGCCAAAATGAAGACATGCCGTGCTCCAAAGTGAAGTCCATCCAAGCCTAAGAAAAACTAAGACAATCTCATTTGTAGTCCCGATAAATCAAAATTGTCGGAGATGTCCCACGTGGGGATGATTGTTGTTGGCCTTGACTGACGGTCCTTTACGGGCTGTCTTTTCCAGAGATTCAGTCTTTCCAGTGACAATGCCCCACACATGAAGCCCTGGGAGCCACTCAGCCCTGTGTACAGCCTGACCTCGGTGGGTGCTAGGAAGGCCCCGATAGGAAAGGCAATAGCACACTCCTTCCTCCAGAGACCTTGGCTCTAGTTCAAGGGCAAAGGTGGGTGAGCTGATAGCAGACTTGGCAAAGGAGCTACTGGGATCTGCTGGCATGGGCCCACCTCACCAGCAGGCCAGCAAGGTGTCCCCGGCTGCTAAATCTGGTCCCTGCTCTCCCGCATTAGTGTGTTTGTGGGTGGTCCTGTTTATCCATACTGCTCTGTAGAAAAGAGGATCAACTTGTATTTGCATTTTTCAGAGACAGGGAGGTCACTTCTGCTTTAAAACAGCAACTTGCCTCCAAACCGAAATACCCAGTCTTAGGATGGAGACAAGTAAATGTGTTATGATTGGAATTCTCCCTGGGACCCTCTAACCAACCCCCAAAAGGACAATTGCTGGTTAATTTATAAAGTGTGCAAAATACTTTATTTCTGTACCCACAGAACATAAGTTATCCCCCCACTGAGACTCTGTATTTAAGTATAGGTCGTAAAAACTGGCCGCGTCAGCCAGCCAAGTTCCTCGGCACGCATTTACGCACCAATTTCAACTCCTTTCCCTTCTTGGTTGCCTCTCCTGGCTCCTCTGTGCTCTTCTTCCCACTTCTCTCTTTTTTTTATCCTCTTCAATTTCTTTTTTATTGTAGCAACATACACTTAACATAAAATTTACCATCCAACCAATTCTTTAAGTGCACGGTTCAGTGGTAGTAGACACATTCACACTGTTGTGCAACCACCACCACCATCCATCCCCAAACCTCTTTATTTAATTTAGCTTTTAATTTAAATTCAATTAATTAACATGTAGTGTGTTATCATAGGTAGAGCTCAGTGATTCATCAGTTGCATATAACACCTGGTGCTCATGATATCAGGTGCCCTGCTTCATGCCCATCACCCAGCTACCCCATCCCCCCACCCCACCCCTCCAGCCACCCTCAGTTTGTTTCCTAGAGTTGAGAGTCCTACCCCTCTCTTTT
Organism: Callorhinus ursinus; assembly: GCF_003265705.2. Taxonomy (NCBI): domain Eukaryota; kingdom Metazoa; phylum Chordata; class Mammalia; order Carnivora; family Otariidae; genus Callorhinus; species Callorhinus ursinus. The sequence continues at coordinate 7,947,539 of NW_027397071.1, read as the reverse complement.
AATCTTGTAAAACTGAAACTGTACCCATTAAGCACTAACCGCCAGCTCCCTGCCACACCCCCAGCAAGCACGTCGCCCTCCCTGTCTCCTGGGTTCTGCCGCCTCCAAGTGCTTCACTCACATCACCTCTTCTCCTTAAGTCAAATCCTGCTCTTTCTTTTCTACGTGTAGCCAACCCACGTCTCATTTTCTCCTGGAAACAGAATCTGCCCAGATTTAATGGTTGTCTGGAGCTGCTAAAGGATTCTTAAAACCGTAAACAAATCATACGATAGTTTGAGAATAATGCCCCCGGAGTGCAAAGGGATGTATTATAAAAGTACATTTTCCTGTCCTGCCCCTTAGTTCACCATCATTTCCACTCCTCTCAGCTGGGGATTGTTAGCAGCTTGCTGTGTATTTGTCCAGAATTGTTCTGTGCTCACATGGCATTTATAGTGCAGCATACGGGTTAATAATAGACACTCCGGAGCCAGGATGCTGGAGGTTTGAAGTCTGACTTTGCCATTTAGTTGGGTGATCTTGAGCAAGTTCTTAACTTCCCCTTCTTTGATTTCTTCATATAAACTTGAGATAATATTAGTATCCATTTTACAGGATTGTTGTGAAGGTTAGTAAGTTAACAAATGTAAAGCACTTAGAATAATGATTGGTGTATAATAAGCACTATACAGGTATTATTGTTGTGTGTTATTATTGTTATTATGCCTGTATTTCTATCTTTGTTACACAAATGGGATCATACCAAGTGTCCTACTGTGCAAGCTTATTTCACCTAATAAATATACCATCGATATCTTTCTTTCTCTTTTTTAAAGCTTTATTTATTTATTTATTTGAGAAAGAGAGAGACAGAGAGAGCACGAGTGAGGGGAGGGGCAGAGAGACAAGCAAAATCCCCGCTGAGCAGGGGGACCCTCCTCCCCATCCCCCAAGTGGGCTGGATCCCAGGACCCTGAGATCATAACCTGAGCCAGAGTCAGACGCTTAACCACTTAACCAAGCGAACCACCCAGGTGCCCCCGTGGACATCTTTTAATATTAATTCAACTTCATTCATTGTAATGACACAGCATTTGATTGTATGGTTGTAAGAGTTGGAGTTATTTTTTTTAAGATTTTATTTATTCATTTGAGAGAGAGAGAGACAGAGACAGAGAGAGCACAAGCAGGGGGAGAGGCAGAGGGAGAGGGAGAAACAGACTCCCCACTGAGATGGGAGCCCGACATGGGTCTCAATCCCAGCACCTGGAAATTATGACCTGAGCTGAAGGCAATGCCCAACCATCTGAGTCGCCCAGGCACCCCATGAGTTAAAGTTATTTTTAAGTCCAGGGTACAAGAAACTATAGAGCACACAACAGCATATCCCACAATATGTCCCAAGATATTAATCTTGGCCTCCTGGCTTGTGGGCACAGGTGGGGGATGACACACCAAACCTGTGTTTGCTCTTGTCAATGCTGAGCTCCTGAAGGACAGGACAGATTTCCTTCTATGCTCCTAGAGGTGCTGATTGCACTGTTTTACTCATAGAGGTTTGGCCTTCACAGTTGCTATTCTTATTGATCAATTCTTATAAGTGACCCTGTCCAAACATGGTTTTCCGGCAGGCTCTTGGAAGGGAAATCATCCCCTTCCTGCCCCTTCCCATGACCCGGACTGGAAAGGGCTGATCCCTCAGGGAAGGACTATGTATAAACTGGCAGGAAAGGAGCTTGCGAGAGCACATGGGTGATGTGAGTATAAAATAAACAAATGGGTCAGCTGTGAGTGTGTGTGCGTGTGTATGTGTCTGCATGTGCATGCACACGTGTATGACTCAATGTCACGACTTCTTCCCTTGCTTTCCCCTCCTATTTACTCTTCTATTACTTTCTGCTCCTCTTATATCTGGGAAGCAGAGTATAAAGACAATGAATAGCTAAGACCTGTACCCGGAACTAAAACATAACACATACCACACAACATGCATCTCTAGAACACAACACAACATAAAGCCAAGAGGCATGAACGTTTGGGGAACACCCTGCTCACAGGAAATGAGTATAGTCTGTGGCCCTAAGTACCACTTTTGGGAGCCTGGCTCAACGACCTCTCAGCTTTGTGATTTAATCTCCCTGTGTTTCATCTTCAGGGAAATAAAGATAACATCTATTTTATAGAGTCTATTTTATAGAGTCATATCTATAATATATACAGAATATATATTTTATAGAGTCATTTTATAGGACTAAGTGAATTAAATTCACTTAGGTGCCTCAACCAGTGCCTGGCACAGAGCAAGCACTGAATAAATGTCAATTATCACCATCACTGTATCTAAATGCATCCACCTATCCCTATCTCTCAACTTCAGTTTCCTTTCATGCCAGTTCCTCAAATTTCATCTGTTTAAAGAGAAATCACACACACACAAAAACTATCACACAGAGTTTAGCAGAAAAAAAACACGATTTCTCATTTTAGACATTTTTCCCCAAAAGAGAGCCAGAGCCATTTCAGAGACCATCTGATTAGATCCTATAAGCAGGAGGCACAGAAATCCTTCTGGACCTTTGAAATCAGATGGGCATTTATTCAACACATTCCTGTACGGCGTAGTTCACAGAATTAAACTAACACAGCACAAGGACCCAGCAGTCCGGGAACTTACCTACCTAAAATGGTCGGCATAGGCAGGGCAAATCATTTAGGCGAGATCCAAGTATTTAATGCCCCTGTTCTACTGAAAAGACTTTTTTCACATACAGCTGAATGATTCACTGAGGCCAAGTGCTAATGAGGGCCTGATAACGCCTATACGGGGTGCGCTTCTTGTTTTCTAGACTTTATGACAATGACTGACTGGTATTTTATTCTCCAGACCAATGTGCCCTGTGGGGTGTGTCTCCAAAAGAAGAGAATCAAAGAGGAATCAGAAAGATGCTGGCCATGGGGCTCTAGAAATCCAGCTGCCTTCTCCCAGCTTCTGGAGGCACAACAGCTCCATTGTGTGTGGAGAAAAATGAACTGAAGCTTTTCTGAAAGCATATTTGAACTTGGACCTCCGGTGCATGGATTAGCAGCCAGCTCCCAGGCAAGACACCCCCTCCTCTCCTCTCCATCTTTGCAAGAGAATTCAGTTCCATTTAAGTCCAGGGGACATGGCAAAAACAACACTCCAAACACCACTTCCATTTTTGGCAATGGGATCCTTCAAACTGAGAAATAGCCCTTCAGCTCAGAGCCCTTTGGATTCTCTCTGTACCTCATATATCAGTTTCCTCTGCTCACTTCCCAGGAAAGGAATAAACCCTGAGAAATTGAGGTTCATTTTCTAAGTTGTTTCATAGGAGAAAGAACACCAGTATCAGCAAAAAGAACAAAGTCACTGATTTTTAACACCGGAAGGATGTTAGCTAGCCGCCAATCAACTCCCACATTTTTCAGACCAGGAAACCAAGGCCAAAGAGGCGAAGGGCCCAAGCTGCCCTTCAAGAGGTATCCCCAGGACAAACCATCTTAGGACCCCGGAGAGGCTAAGAGCCATGCCCTTGTTTCCCCTACTTATTTGCATTTTTAACTTCCTATTAGTTAACCCTTACTGATAAATTGCTATATTCTAAGTGCCACACTCAGAAGGAAGCAAAAGTCTACCCTACAGGAATTTATAGGGACCGGTTACTTTTTTTTTTTCTTGGAATACACTTCATCTCTCAGACTCCTCCTCCCTGTCAATGAAATGATAAGCCATTCTTCTTGTCATGTTGGCTCAAATCCTTAGAGTCGGTCATGTTTTATGTTCGCTCCCTTTTGATACATCCAGGGCTATCACGTATCCATTTAAATATTTTCTCAACAGACATTTGTTCGTCTCCCACCGGGAGCCAAGCCCTGTCCCTCTCCATTCCTTCTTCTGTCACCTCATCCCCAGGCTTCATCACCCTCCAACAGACTGGCATCTGCAAGAGCTACCTGGCTCCCTTCAGGCCAACCTCTCTTGTCTCCAAGTGTTACGCCTGAGGAATTTTCCTGGAACAACTCACCTGTCATGCTGTTCTTCTGCTCCTCAGCCTACGGTTGGCTGCATCCTCTTACCCACCAATTCAGGTCTGAATTCCTCCCCTTGGTTTTCATGTTTTCCTGCAACCACCTCGTCTACCCAAACTCATTTCCCCACTGTTCTCACCCAACTCTTTCTTCAACTGGTAAAATTTCACTCATCCTTCAGGGCATGGCGTCAAGTATCGTCATCGAGTTCCTCTTCCTCAACGCCAGAATCATGGTTTCCTTTCGGGTTACCCTGGGCCCTCAGCTCTAACACAAGACTGCTCAGATTGCTGTAGGATTCCTTGTGCGTCAGCTCTCTCCTCGCCTGGACTCTGAGCAGTTCGAACACAGGAGCCATCCTTTTTGTTTTGTATTCCAGTGTCCAGCAGAGTGTAGGGGCTTGGTAAATTCCTGCACGGAATGACTGAATAGCTCCTAGCACAGCACGGAGCTCTCTGCAGGTGCTCAAGGAAGACTTGCTGAGCACCTGAGGGTAATCTGATGTCAGAGCTCATCTTCCCGCGATATACGCAGGGATGTCAATGGCACTTACGACTTTGTTTAAAGGGGAAACTTCCTTTTTGGGATAATGGAGGCCAAAGAGGCTCAAAGTCTGAGGAGCACTTTGGAAAATTGTCCCTGGAACGAGCTGTCCTGGGACACGAGAAAGTTCCCCTTTAAGGGGAACCTTCCCTTGTGGACATGTGATTTCAGGGAATTAGAAAGAAGTTAGTTTGAACACATTTGGAAATGCTGAGGAATACAGATTATGTTTCCGAGGGAAACAATCCTATTTTACCAAGACTAAGGAAGATATATCTAATCTGGAATTAATAAACCTTAAGGAAAATTAAAACAATATAATTAGCAACATGAAACACACAGGGGCCATGGTAACCAGGATTAAAATAGATCCTTTTTTAAACTCTATGCCTGAGGTGGGCTCGAACTCACGACCCTGAGTCAAGAGTTGTGCGCTCTACCACTGAGCCAGCCAGACACCCAAAATGGATGTGATCTTTTTTGCTGGACCATTTTAGTTACTATTCATTTATTCAAGGGGATCCCCCCAACCCCTGTGTCCTTACTACCAGAATGGGGCTTCTCATTTTCTTTCAGTCCTCTCCTTAAATACCTAAACATTTAAAATTAAAGACTGCTTGTTTGCCATTTGTCAGCTCATATGGCATTTTCACAGTTTTTTAAAGAATGGTTGCATCACAAAATTGAGCATATCAGGATGAGGTCATGGATGATACCAGCCGTTAAAAATGCACTTCCTATGATAATACAGACAACTACAGAAATTTCACTGAAAAACACAATGTGTTCTTCTGGAATTACATATTGTATCAAACGTTTACCAGTTATAGACAAGATACTGTGCAGAAAACTATGTTGTACCCCAGTGACTCCTTGCTCTCAAGTTTACCAAATACAGAAGGAGGGTTGGCATTGGGAAGTTCATCCTCACACCCTTCACATGGCTACACAAATTGTGGTCTTTCCGTTATCAGGTTCATTGCTTGGACACGCCATGTCTGTGTATGACTAATGGTTCTGACTAGGGCATGAGCAGGAAGTTCCTGATGAGCGTGTGTCTCTTGTTGTGGCTGCTGAATCAGCCTCTCCTGGCATCCGGCCCCACAGAGTGGGCACCCACTACTACATATTTTGCCTAAACGCATTTGGCTCATCTTTGAGGTCCCAGAAGCCAAGGGTACAGAATCTCCTTTGGGTGTCGAACCATACTGTCTACAAAATAATTGCAACTTCTGCAGTCATTGGAATGCATTTGGGGAGAGAGTTGCAAGAATTAAAGAGCTAAGGTTGAGTAAAGCATGTTTCCATCTTAATGCACTCAAGAATAAAAAGCTTCCCAGGACCTCTGGCATTCCTCCAGGAAAGGACTCCTACATCACAGAGGAATTGGATTTTTGCCTAGTAGCCTTTGGAATGACCCAAATTTTATCTACTTTTTCAAATAGATGCCCTGCATGGTTATTTGGCAACAGGAGAGCTTTCCCAAACTATGATATGGAAGTCATCTGATACCTATATTCCCCTGCAAAATTTTGTATATTCTACATCCCAGTGAGCCTGATCTTCAGGAGCAATACAAGAGAATTGGTCCTACTTGGGCCTCCCTTTGCCAATGGCAGTGATATCCCAACCTTAGCAACAGGCCCTTGCCTTAGACACACAAAATTCCTTTTGGTTCTGTTGAATTAACTTTAACAAATATAATCTATGTGGCAAAAATTGTGTGCAGCCACTGGAAGTTAAACAAAAATAGAAGAAAATCTGGTCTCTGATCCTGAAGAACTTAACACGCAAGTGCTATATAATATAATGTCTTAACCGAGCAACATAGACTTGAGACCACTGGAACTCAGAAGAGCGGGTTGTAGCGCAACATGGGGGGTTGGGAAAAGCTTCTTGAAAAAGATGGCATATAACCTAATTTCTAAAGGAAGAATAAGCAGGAGTCACTCCCAAAAAGTAGGAAGGGTGCTCTTAGCAGATGGAACGGTATAAGCAAAGGTCCAGCGGTATAAGGAGATGGGCTGTGATAAGAAATGCAAGCAGTTAGGCATAAGTTCAGAATTTATAAAAGAAGCACAAGGTGCTTCTTTTATAAAGAAGGTGAGACAAAGGTGAGACAAAGAAGGGTAAATCTATAGAAGCAGGATGTGGAGAACATTGAATGGCCTGCTAAGGAGTTTGGACTTTATTCAGCACACGGTGAGGACCCATTGATGAGTTTTGCTTTGTTTATGTAGGGAGCTGTTTGGATAGATAACATTTTATTAAATTTGCCTTTTAATGTTTTGTTATCATGAAATTAATATTCATTTTATTAAAAAAAAAAAAAACTAGGAACTACAACCCCAAATAGCAAAAACAATCTTTTTTTTTTAAAGATTTTATTTATTTGAGACAGAGAGAATGAGAGATAGAGAGAGAGAGAGAGCACATGAGAGGGGGGAGGGTCAGAGGGAGAAGCAGACTCCCTGCCGAGCAGGGAGCCTGATGTGGGACTCGATCCAGGGACTCCAGGATCATGACCTGAGCCGAAGGCAGTTGCTTAACCAACTGAGCCACCCAGCCGCCCATAGCAAAAACAATCTTAAAAAAAAAAAAAAAATGCTGGAGAAATCTTGCCATTTGCAAGGACATGGATGGAACTAGAGGGTATTATGCTAAGTGAAATAAGTCAATCAGAGAAAGACAATTATCATATGATCTCACTGATATTTGGAATTTGAGAAACAAGGCAGAGGCTCATAGGGGAAGAGAGGAAAAAATGAAACAAGATGAAACCAGAGAGGGAGACAAACCATAAGAGACTCTCAATCTTAGGAAACAAACTGAGGATTGCCGGGGTGGAGGAGGGTGGGAGGGATGGGTGATGGCCACTGGGGAGGGTATGTGCTGTGGTGAGCGCTGTGAATTGTGTAAGACTGATGAATCACAGACCTGTACCCCTGAAACAAATAATACATTATATGTTAATTTAAAAAAAAGAAAGAAATTCCAATTTAAAAAAAAATGCTGGCGGCATCACACTTCCTGATTTCAAAGCCTATTACAAAGCTACTGTAATGCAAACAGCGTGGTACTAATATAAAGACAAATATATAGATCAATGGAATAGAATAGAGTGCCCGGAAATAAACCACATATATGGTAAATGATTTTTGACAAGAGTTTGAAGACCATTCAATGAGGAAAGGACAATCTTTTCAACAAAAAGTGTTGGGAAAACTGGATATTCACACATAAAGTTACCCTTACCTTACATCACATGCAAAAATTGACTCAAAATGGATCTAAGATCTAAACATAAAGGCTAAAACTAGAAACCTCTTAGAAGAAAACACAAGGCGAAAGCTTCATGACATTGGATGTGGCAGTGATTTCTTGGATATGACATCAAAAGCACACGCAACAAAAGAAAAAAATAGGTAAATTGGACTATATCAAAATTTAAAACTTTAAAAAAAATTTTAAAATTTGTGCATCAAAAGACATTATTAACAGAGTAAAAAGGCAACCATGGAACTGGAGAAAATAATTGCGAATCGTATATCTGATAAGAGGTTAATAAATTATATATATATATACACACACACATATATGTACATACATATATACATATACAATATATATAATCTCCTAAATCCCAACAATGAAAAAACAACCAAATTAAAAAATGGGCAAACTGAGTTGAATGGTCATTTCTCCAAGGAAGATATACAAATGGCCATTAAGCACATGAAAAGATGCTCAACATGACTAATCAGTAGGGAAACGCAAGTCAAAACCCCAGGGAGATCCCAGTTCGCATCCATTAGGTGGCTATTACTAAAACAAACAGTAAATGAACAAGTATTGTGAGGATGTGGAGAAGTGAGAAATCCTGTTGCTGGTGGAAATATGGAGAAGAGTATGGCAGTTCCTCAACAAATTAAAAATAGAACTACTATATGATCCAGAAATGCCACTTTTGGGTATACCCCAAAGAACTGAAAGCAGAAACTCAGAGATTTGTACACCCACGTTCACAGCAGCATTACCCACACAGCCAGAAGATGGAAACAACACAAATGTCCATTGACAGAAAAATGGATAAGCAAAATGTGGTGTATTCATACAACAGAATATTATTCAGCCTTTTAAAATTTTTATTTAATTATTTATTTTAGAGAGAGAGAAAGAGAGCAAGCAGGGAGAGTAGGGAGGCGGAGAAGGGGAGGGACAGAGGGAAAGAATCTCAAGGACACTCCCTGCTGAGCAGGGAGCCTGGAGAGAGGCTCAATCTTAGGACCCTGAGATCATGACCTTAACTGACTGAGCCACCCAGGTGCCCCCAGAATATAATTCAGCTTTTAAAAGGAAGGAAATTCTGACACAGGCTACCACACGATGAGCCTTGAGGATATTATGCTGGGTGAAGTAACCAGTCACAAAAAAAAAAACCAAAAAACAAAAAACACAAATACTGTACAATTCCACTTAGGTGAAGTACCGAGAGTAGCCAATAATCAAATTCACAGACAGAAAGTAGAATGATGGTTGCCAGGAGCTGGGGAGTATCTAATGGGTACAGAGTTTCAGTGTGGGAAGATGAAAACAATTCTGGAGCTGGATGGTGGGAACAGTGTCACAACAATGTAGGTATACTTCATGCTCCTAAACCACACTTAAAAGTGGTTAAAATACTAAGTTTTGTGTTATTTGAATTTTAGCACCAAAAAACCCCACCTGCGAACACAGAAAAGCAAAGAAAGTTAGAGCTCTACACAATATCTCCCTGTTCCTACCAAGTATAATACTCTGGAGTAGTAAATGGGAGAATACCAGATGTAATTCAATTTGTGCTTGAGGCAGTATAGAAAGAAGGATGGATTTCAGCAGGACAAAATCAAAGGCAGGGAGACTGGTTAGGCGGTGATAGCAAAAAGCCAAAAGATGAGATAAGCTTAGACTAGGGCAGTGCTAGTTCATTGCTAAAAAGAACATACACACTAGAAATATATTTAGGACCTAAAATGAGCAAGATTTGGTGAGTGACCAATGGTGAGGATGGAAGAAATGAACCCAGGTACCCAGCTTTAGAAGTCCAGTGAGTAGTGCACCATTACTTGAGACTAGATACATTGGAGATGCACAGAGAGACAGAAAACATAAATTGGAAATTTTAAGTAATTTAATCAAAATTTAAAATCATTCAATTAAAAAGTTAATAGTTGGGAATGTGTGGGGCGCCTGGGTGGCTCAGTTGGTTAAGCGACTGCCTTCGGCTCAGGTCATGATCCTGGAGTCCCGCGATCAAGTCCCACATCGGGCTCCCTGCTCAGCAGGGAGTCTGCTTCTCCCTCTGACCCTCTTCCCTCTCATGCTCTCTGTCTCTCATTCTCTCTTTCTCAAATAAATAAATAAATAAAAATCTTTAAAAAAATAAAAAAAATAGTTGGGAATGTGATTGCGGTGGTTTCTTAATGTGTTGATTTGGTTAAAATGACTATTTCCCAGAACTCTCCTCTTCGTATGTTTCTGGTTAGGGTGGACTAAAGAGACATTTTATGTGAGCTTCGGAAAGCGAAGGGAAGAAGCAACCATGTTTTCACGCGCATAAGGTTGGTGCAGAAGCAGGAGGCATGGATGGACCTCATGCTCATTGTCAATGATCTACCGGCTCATCTCCTTGGTGTGGGGCCGCAGCCAGTCCTGCAGCTGCTCCACGTCCTCCTGGGTCTTCCTTCACCTTTTCCGACTCCTGGGACAAGTGAGTATTTAGCTCCATAGCAAAGTAGGTCAGCTCCTCCTGTCGAAGCTGGAGGTGATGAGAAACCAATGCAGGCTCCAGTCCTTCTTCATGGGCCTCCAGCTCAAGGCTCTGGGTTCCAGCCCGTTCCTGCTCTTCCTCCCCCACTTTACCTCCTCCTTCTCTTCCTGACTTTCCGCCCTGCAAACTTCGCGCTCTGCACCAGGCACAGAGAACACGACCTCATGGAGACCATGTAACCACATCTCACAATGGTGTGAGGTCTAATCTCAAGGGGTTTTGCTTCTTGGATTGAAAATTCTCTGATAGAGAATTTAGTGCTGGACAGGATTCCAGGGTCTAGGGCCCAAAGGATGAGTTCTCTGAATAGGTTCTGGGTTATATGGAATTCATTGTCTGATTTTGTTAGACTTAAAGGTGGTACTAATGGCCCCGGTTTCCAGTGGTAAAGAAGACACTAGTACTATGTGGCATGAAGTGACAAAAACAGTTACACAAATTGTCATACCTTGCCACCTTTAATCAAATGCTTATAGAACAGGGTTGGCAAACTTTTTCTGGAAAGGGACTGATAGTAAATATTTTAGGCTTTGTGAGCCACAGCCACTCAACTCTGTGGTTGTAGCTCAAAAGCAGCCATTAGACCATAAGTATATGAATGGGCGTGGCTGTGTTCTGATCAAACTTTATTTACAAAAACAGAGAGCAAGCCAGATTTGGTCCGGGAAGCTTAGTTTGCCAACTTCTGCCATAAAAGGTAAAGCTTTGGGTGAACAAGTGTCTGCTGCAATAGGATATTTTAGTGACAATACGAGCTATAATAGGATTGATTGGTTGCTTCTAAGTGTGCTGAAGAACTTAGAGAAGGAAATGATGAACTCAGAGCTTTCCATTCTTATTCTTAGCTCAAGGTCCATATAGGGGATCTGAAATCATCTATGAGCACCCTAACAGAATCCTGACTGGTACAGTGATGAGAAAACTGAAATCAGTAGGTAAGTTGCGGGGAAACTGAAAAAGGAGGGATAAATGTGTAGGCAAGGCAATTTGGGACATGCCAAGTTTGGGGTGCCTATGGGGTCTCCAAGTAGTGATGCTTAGCAGGCATCCACGTGTACATGATGGTTATAATCACATAAAGAAATGAGATAACCAGGAGGGGGAAACAGAGAGAAAAGCAAGGAGCTAAGGCAGAACCCTGAGGGACCCAACCTCAAGGGACGGGCAGGGGAAGAGGGACCCGTAAAAGAGTCTGAGAATCTAAGACCCCTTGAAGAGAGGAGCCTCACGGAAGCCACAGAAGTGGAGAGTCTCAAGAAGCTGTGAGGGACAGCAATAAAACTGGGTCTGGTTGAGGTTGAGAAATTTGGTGAGTCAAGATTGAAAGAGACAGGAAAATGGCTCCTGCCTTCAGAAGAAACAACTGGAGAGGAGAAGCAAGAGGCGAATTTTAATGTAAGAGGTTTATGTTCCCGCTAGCATCTCCTTCTTTAAATAGCCATTGAACTGGGGGATGATGCACAGAGGTCAGACAAAGGAGAAGTGGCTGTGTGGCTCCCTTCCACGTGGGCAGAAGGACTGCGTGAATGGGAGGCAGGAGCTGCAGGAAGCTGCCTGGCGGCCTCCATTCTTTTGATGCAGTAGCAGGCGCCATTCGAGAGACAAGTGGAGGGCTATGTGGAGAGTTTGAAAAGAGAAGTGAAGTTTAGGAACAGTCACCTAAGGGTGGGGAAATCTGATTTACAGCAGTGCAGACATCATACCACACAGCCACACAGATGCCCTTGGTCTTCAACGTAGGCCGTGAAGGGAGCATTTCTCTTACGCACGTACTTATAATACCAGACGTGTTTGTCCTAGACCAGATCAGTTCTTAGACTTGAAATTTGTAATGTGTATTTCTCTTGGTAACCATGGAAGATGGAAATATAAAATAAAAATTTTTCTGGTTTTTAGCAGCTCCAAGAGCATCCTTTTAAATTCTTAATTCTCTAGGGGAATTGTCTGACCACTCATACAGATGAGCTAACCAACCTGCATAAATACAACAGTATTGACTCCCACAATATCTTACCAAAGTATTACTTGCAGATTTCTGTTTATTTCACCATGAAACTTCTTGGGATTTGTTCTTGGAAAACTGCAACCAGCCTTCTGAAATGCCAGGTGAGTAACTGTGTAGCTGTATGTCTACCCCTTCACAAACTCAGTTTTCTCCTGATAAAAGAAAACATAAAAACCAGAATTTGGAATGCAATGGGAAACTGAAATCAAAAGTCTATTGGTAGGTTCCCCCACGAGGTTATAATATCTAGAATGGTTCTAAAGAAATTTTACTAACCATACGCATAGCAGAGGTATAAGTTCTTTGGTAACCCAACTGTTAAGTGCAGTTTTTAATGGGTACTTTTTACTGATGAACAAGAAAGAAAGAGAGAGAGAGAAGAGAAGAGAAGAGAAGAGAAGAGAAGAGAAGAGAAAAGAAGAGAAAGAGAGAGAGAAAGAAAGAAACTAAAGTTCTGTGTGAACTCAGGTGTACATACATTATTTGGGGAAGGGGGAGGGGCAGAGGGAGAGGGAGAGAGAGAATCTTAAGCAGGCTCCACATTCAGCACAGAGCCCAACTTGGGACTCAATCTCACAACCTTGAGATCATGACCTGAGCTGGAATCAGGAGTTGGATGCTTAACCAACTGAGCCACCCAGGCACCCCTGTACCAGTTTTAAAGTATACAATGTAGTAACTTTCTGTATATGCCCCATGTTGTACAACCATCACCACTATCTCATTCCAGAACATTTCTATCTACCTAAAAAGAAACCCCGTACTTCTCAATTCCCTCCTCCCCCCATTCCCTAGCAACTATTAATCTACATTCTGATTCTATGGATTTGACTATTTCTGTAAATGGAATAATAGAATATGTGACCTTTTGTATCTGAATTCTTTCACTTAACATAATGTTTTTAAGATTCAACCATATTATAGCATGTATCAGTACTTCCTTTTTATGGCTGAATAATAGTCCATTATATGGCTATATCACATTTGGTTATTCACACTGTTTACAACCATTTTCACTATCCATCTCCAGAATTATTTTCATCTTCTAAAACTGAAACTCATAACCACTGAACAATAACTCCTTTCCTCTCTATGAACAGCCCTGGCAACCAACATGCTACTTTCTGTGTCCATGAATTTGACTACTCTAGGTACCTCATGTAAGTGGAATCATAGAGATTTGTCCTTCTGTAACCAGCTTATTTCATTCAGTACAATGTTCCAAAAGTTCATCCATGTTGTAAGTTGTGTTGGAATTCCCTTCCTTTTTAAGACTGAAAAATATTCCATTGCATGTATATACCACATCTCTTTTATCCACCCGGTGATGGACACCTGAGTTGCTTTGGGTTATTGTAAATGGTGCTGTTGTGAACATGTGTGTACAAATGTCTGTTTTGAGTTCCTACTTTCAGTTCTTTGGGGTATATATCCAGAAGTGAAATTGCTAGATCATATGGTAATTCTGTTTTTAATTTTTAAAGAGTCACTATACTGTTTTCCATAGCCTGCACCATTTTACGTTCCCACCAATGGTGCACAAGTGTTTCAATGTCTCCACATCCTCACCAACACTTGTTATTTTGTGTTGTTTTCCTGGGCTTTGGCTTTCTTTTTGGTACTAGCCATACTAGTGTGTTTGAAGTGGAATAATGCCTTCTTAACAATAATCTATCCCTAAGTATTTCATTCTTTTTGATGGTATTATAAATGGAATTTTTTTTTATTTCAGTTTTGGATTGCTCATTGCTAGTGTACAGAAATACAACTGATTTTTTATATATTGATCTTGTATCCTTCAACTTTGCTGAACTGAACTGTTCTACGTATGTGTCTATGTATATCCCATTAATAAAAGTACCTATTGCTATGAGGATTAAATGTGTTAACTAACGCTTGTCAAGTGATAAGTACTGGGCCTGGCACATAATAAACACTAAAAAATTGTTAGACACTAAATATTTATTAGACAGTAAATATTTATTAAAGGCCTAGTACACACTTATCTGTAGGACCTGTACAGTGAACAAGACTGACAACAGGTGTCTTGGTCAATGTGGACTGCTTTAACAAATTACCACAGACTGGGTGGCTTAAATAACAAACATTTATCTCTCACAGTTCTGAAGGCTGGGAAGCCCAAGATCAAGGTGCCAGCAGATCCAGTGTCCGTTGAGGACTATCTTCTTGCTTTGCGCATGTCCTCCCTCTGTATCCTCACACGGCAGAGAGATATCATCGTCTTCTTAGAAGTTCACGAATTCCATCAATGAGGGCTCTACCTTTATGACCTAATTACCTCCCCAAGGCCCTTCCTCCAAATACCATCCCATTGGGGATTAGAGCTTCAACATAGGATTTTGGGGGGAGGGGACACTAACATTCAGCCAATAGCAACAGGTAAGATCTCAGATTTCATAGAGCTTACATGAAATATCCCAAAGACTTCATACTTGAATTGTTATTTTTCAGATTACTTCTGCTGGGAAACTATTTTTCATGGGTTTCTCATGTTGCTTCCCCTGTTGCAAGCAGAGGCACCGATGGCTCTATTTTCAGACTGTCTCCCTCTAGAGCAGAGAATACGTTTGTGTACTGTCTAGTTTAATACAGATAATATTCCCCTCCAGGCAAAAGTCAGGCAGAGGTTCTTGCAGACCACTACAAAAGATTTGAGTTTCTCAGGCCTGGGGTTCCTCAGCTGTGATAGTAAGCCAGGGAGTATACAGCGTTCACTCTGCATCTCCTCTGTGGGACCCAAGGAGCAAGGAGAATGGATGCGAAACTGAAACTCACACTGCTTGTTGTGCCACAAATAATAAAGTCCTTTGTCTCTGACTCAGGAGTCTTGCATCTTCTGCCAACATCCTCGCAAGGGGCTAACTTTGTTGATTGCAGGCAGGGTAAAATGTCAGACCCTTCACAGTTTTTGATAACTTCCATCCAGTATGCTGTTACAAAGGTATCTTCCTGAAACCTAATGTCTACCTAGTACATCTAAATTTCTTTATCTGGCTTTTAGGCTCCTCCATACCTCTCCAACTGAATTGTCCATCTCTTCCTGAAGAAGACCTACTTTATGGGCCAGGATTTTCAAACGTATAGGATCATGCTCATTTCTACTTCTTACATTGGGTTCCTATCTCCCTCACTTTGGAATTTCTCTGTCATTCCCTTTTCTCTTACTTAGTCAGTTCAAATCCATTTCTCAAGACCTGTTTCAAGTCTAAAACCACCAGGAAAAGTCCTTGTTGATCATCCTTTCTGTGAACATCTATAGTACTTAAAAATGTACACATGTAACATAGAGTTTGAGTACATATTATTGTCTAATATTATTTTCTAGAGGTTCCATGTGGGTATGCATTGTCTCCTCATTCTGATTGTAAGCAGGAAGCTGGGCACAAAGCAGAAACTGAATGTGATTGATTGAAGTGGGTAAATCAATGTGCACTGAAGCCAGAGATCCTAGAGGCAAATATCTACTACTTAATGGCTTTGTGACATTGGGCATATTATTTAACTTTTTTATGCCTCTGTTTCTTCATCTTTAAAGTGGCAATAATGATTGGGGCACCGGGGTGGCTCAGTCATTGGGTGTCTACTCTTGATTTCAGCTCAGGTCCTAGTCTCAGGGTCGTGGGATGGAGCCCTGTGTCAGGCTCCAAGCTGGGTGTGGAGCCTGCTTGAGATTCTCTCTCTCCCTTTTCCTCTGCCCCTCCTCCCCACTCTTTCTCCCAAAAAAAAAAAAAAAAGGGTGAGGGAACAATGATCATGATAATACCTATCTCATAGATTTGAGAATTAGTATAATACACATAAAACATAAATCAAAGATCAAGTTAGAAACATCACAGAATTTAATGCTGTGGAAACCCATGGAAGTATATAGTGTTACAGAGGATTTCACATCTGAGAAACCGTTCTGCTATAAACCACCAGGTAAAATTTAACAAGCCTTCTGTTTCACAAGAAAATGAAGAAGATATTCAAAGGTCAAAGATGAAACCATAGCCCAAACTCAAAGAGGAAGGTGAATGTTAAGCAAGGGGCTGTTCTAGAGCATTTGCTGATACACAGTAATTTAGAGCATTTGTTTTAATGGCCACTTGGAGGAAGCACAAAAAGTCTGGAGTCCAAGTGAGCTCAAGAGTAAGATTAGAGACCCTAACATTTCTCTGAGAGTTGCAAAGGATTACACATTCAGTGAATAGTTAAAGAGACACACACATACCTCCCAAAAGAATATAGTAAATAATAATAATATCCATTGAGGTATTTGGTACAGGATCTGAAAGTCTCCTTCATGAATTTTTAACCACACGTGAGACCCCAGATAAGTTTGGGGCCTGAGTTCAAATTTCCTCCATGTTCCAAAAACAAACAAGTCAAAAATTTAGTCAAAGTGGTCCAAGATTGGTAGTACCCAAGCATCTGGCGAAAGCAACCACAAATTCTCTCCACTCAGGCCTCTAAGAACTCCCACAAAGTTCCAAAGAATGTTAGCTCACAATCACAAATCACAAAATACATGAGGACACCAAATCCCCTGAGAGACACAGAAACAACATATAGGGGGAAAATTACCTTCCAAGACTTTAAGTATAGGTAGCAATGGTTATAGCATATTAAATAAGTTTGTATAGTATGTTTACAAAATAGGAGAATTAACTAAAAGTATAAGAATAAGAGACTAAAAAATGACCAGACATGTGTAGAAAAGAACTAAATAGATCTTCCAAAATGAAACAAATGTAATAATTGAATTTAAAACTCAGTGGACAGATTAAATAGTAGACTGATCCAGAAGAAGAATTTGTAAATTGAAAAACAAAGCTGAAGATAGTATACAGAATTAATGTCACAAAGATAATGGAGACAAAGAAAGATTAAGGAATATGAAGGACAAAAGAAACAAACCAAAAAGCCGCATAAAGGACAAAGTAAGAAAGCCAAATCTGTGTCTACTCAGTTTTCCAAAAGAGAGACTAGAAAGGAAGGAGAAGAGGCAATATTTCATGAAATAATGATCTTTTCAACAAATGGTGTTGGGCAAACTGGATTATTTCACATGCAAAAAAATGAAGTTGGGCTCTTACCTTACACCCATACACAAAAATTAGCTCAGAGTGGATCAAATCTCTAAATGGAAGAGCTAAAAGTATAAAACTCTTAGAAGAAAACATAAGGGAAAAACATTCAATTTGGCAGTGATATCTTGGATATAACACCAAAAGCCGGCAACAAAAGAAAAAACAAATAAATTGGACTTATCAAAACTTTAAACTTTCCTGTATCAAAGGATACCATCAACAGAGTAAAAAGGCAACACATGGAATGGGCTATCCCATTCCTAATCCTGTATTTATATCCTATATCTAATAGGAATTAATATCTAGAATAGATAAGGAAGTCCTACTCAGCAACAAAAAAAAACCCACTATTAAAAAATGGACAAAGAACTTGAATAGACATTTGTCCAAAGATACACAAATTGCCAATAAGCATATGAAAAGATGGTCAATATCATTAATCCTTTGGAAAACGCAAATCAAAACGATGAGATACCACATCATACCCATTAGGATGGCTATTTTCAAAAAAAGAAAACCAAACCAACCAATCACAAGTGTTGATGAGGATGTGGAAAAATTGGATTCTTCGTTCATTGCTGGTAGGAATGTAATATGGTGCAGCCAATATGGGAAATAGTATAGTAGTTCCTCAAAAAATTAAAAACAGAGGAGCGCCTGGGTGACTTATTCGGTTAAGCATCTGCCTTCGGCTCAGGTCATGATCCCAGGGTCCTGAGATGGAGTCCTGCATCAGGCTCCTCCCTGCTCAGCAGGGAGTCTGCTTCTCCCTCTCCCTCTTCCCTTTGCTTGCTCTCTCTCTCTCTCAAATAATTAATAAAAATCTTTTTTAAAAAAATCAAAAACAGAATTATATGATCCAGCAATTCCATTTCTGGGTCTATACCCAAAAGAATTGAAAGCAGGGACTCAAATAGATGTTTGTACACCCATGTTCATAGAGGCTTTATTCACAGTAGCCCAAAGACGGAAATACAATCCAAGTACCCATCAATGGATGGATGGATAAACAAAATGTGGTATATACAGACAATGGAGTATTGTATTATTCAGCCTTACAAATGAAGGAAATTCTGACACCTGCTATAATATGAAGGAAACTTGAGGACATTATGCTAAGTGAAATAAGGCAGTCCTAAAAGGACAAATACTGTATGAGTCCACTTCTGTGAGGTACCTAGAGTAGTCACATTCAAAGGGACAGAAAATAGAATTGTGATTGTCAGGGGCTGGGGGAAGGAAGAGTGAGGGTTTAATGGGTACAGAATTTCAGTTTTAGAAGATAAAAAACATTCTGGAGCTGGATGGTGGTGATGGTTGCACAACGATGGGAATATACTTAGTGCTGCTGAATTACACACTTAAAAATGGTTAAAATGGTAAATTTTGTTAAGTATATTTTACCACAATTTTTTTAAACTTGAAAAAATGATAAGGGTAGATCATTTTACAGAACTTATAAAGACACAAATGTTTAACTTAAGGGATCGCAATGAATCCCTTATAAAATCGCAGATTAACAGAGAGAAAATAGTAAGACTAGTCAAA
Source organism: Callorhinus ursinus (assembly GCF_003265705.2). NCBI lineage: Eukaryota > Metazoa > Chordata > Mammalia > Carnivora > Otariidae > Callorhinus > Callorhinus ursinus. Next base: position 7,928,509 of record NW_027397071.1, on the reverse strand, counting down.
GCGAAAAGGTATCACCTCCAGAGGAATGATATTTACACTGATGACTGATTTCTCAACACCATGATGAAAGGCAAAATAGAGAAGCTCCAAAGACTGACAGGAAAACTAATTCTGCCTAATGTACGCCTTATTTAAAAAATCTTACAAAAATAGGAAAAATATTCCCCATGTCATTCTGAACGTAACTGCAAAAATATCACATTTAGCATTTCAGTATAGTTGGTTATGTATCTGACTCCTGCACCAGAACGTAAGGTCAAGAATAGTATCTCAGGGGTGCCTGGGTGGCTCAGTTGGTTGAGCATCCAACTCTTGATTTTGGTTGATGTCATGATCTCAGGATCGTTAGATCAAGCCCCAGGTCAGTCTCTGTGCTCAGCAAGGAGTCTGCTTAAGATTCTCTCCCTCTCCCTCTGCACCTCTCTACCCCTTCCCCACGCTTGCACACACTCTCTCACTCAAAAAAAAAAAAAAAGAACCATGTCTCATCCTTGATTTGTACAATGTGGCACAGAGCTCAGTAGTTTAAGAACTGTTGCTTGTGTGCATAAATTAAGCAAATAAGAAAAAAATAAAATGCTAATCATTTTTGGTGATGTACCATAAGACATCTGCCTTTATGTCCATTAAATTCTTTGAACAAAATCAAGACACATAGTCTGAAAATGGGGCAGAGGCTTTTAAATTGGGGAATAGCCTCAAAACTATGCTGCCTCAGGATGCCTGGGTGGCTTAGTCGGTTAAATGGCTGACTCTTGGTTTCAGCTCAGATCATGATCTTGGGGTCCTGGGATTGAGCACACAGACGGGCTCCACACTCAGCAGGGAGCCTGCTTTAGGATTCACTCTCTCCTCCTGCCCCTCCCCCTGCACTCTCTCTCTCTCTAAATTAATCTAAAAAATATATTAACAAATAAAATTTAAAAAACTACGTTGCCTCATGTTCATGTTCCACAACTATCCCACCAGCCAAACCTGTCAGGACTAATATCACCAATCTCCCCTTCCTCTACCCAAACCTACTGCCATATTTCAAGTGAAATTTATCAGTTGACAACCCAAGAAAAGAAATTGCTTTTATATTACCGTGTAAGTTTCTGCCTGGGTCAGGAAGCCATACCCTTTCTGTTCCTATTGATAGGCTGGGAATTTACAGCCAAAAGTAGCCTCGAGTTACTGTTTGCTTCCTTTGCTTTACTTCCAGTTCTCAATCAAGCATTTTGGCAAAACCCATTCTAGCACCTAGTGTTGTGCTAGCAGCTATTGTTCAGAAGGTACAATTGATTGGTCTCTTACCGTGTACTAGGTACTGGGTTAGGAACTTTAGATGCATATGTCTTAATTCTCACTACACTTCACAAATGACATCGCAATGTCAATATCCTGGATGAGAAGATTAATGCTTAAAGAGATTGCATAATCTACCCAAAGCCCTACACAGCAAGTAAGTAGCAAAGCCAAGATTTAAACCCAGGACTGAATGACTCTGAAGTCTATGCTCTTAACAACAAGCAGCTTACAGTGTATCTGGGGAGATAACAAATTCACATATGAAACCGTTGGAAAACAGTATTTGTTGAAAGGCCAAATACATACAGCTCCTTAAGTCACAGATTATGGTGGTTCTTCAAGGCTAGATCAAATTTGCTTTTCTGAACCGTGAGGGACATTCAAGAGGAAAGGCTCTGAGTTTGATAACAAAATAAAAGTTTATGAGACCCCTGAGTTGTATACAATCAATAAACTCAATCATTGCATGTGTAGGGTGGACAGACAAGAGAACCCATGGGAAAATGCCCATGGTGCTAATAACTGGTATTTCTCAGAGATGTAAACAGCTTACAGAGCACTTTCGCAGATATCATGGCACATCATCTTCACAACAACCCTGGGAGATGCAAATTACCTCCATTGCACAAATGAGGACAAAGTGCTGAGTGAGTGGCCTATCCCACGTCACTGCGTCATGTTCCAGAGTGTTCTCTATGCAGACCGAGACCTAGATCTTTGCCTCCAGCCCTTACATTTTCTGCTTGGCCTCACTGCCACTCAGGACAGGGCAGCCCAACATCCAGTCTGAATGCTTTTCCCAGAAGCTTCCCTACCTGGTGTCTTTCTATGCTGTGCATCCTGCTGGATCCCTTCCATCAGTCCAACTGGTGGTCTCCTTTACCAACTGCCGTGGAAGTTTCCAACAACCACATTCCACCCATCTAACCCTTCTGCCTTTGGAGGATCAGGGGTCCCTCGGTTCTGGGGGCAGAGAATCAAACATACTCATGAAGCCTCAACCTCCTAAAACTGATGATTATCCTTTATCTCCTACAGCAACTTTGACACCCCATAAACCAAGGAAAAGCTGGTTGTTGCTAAAATTTCCAAGGGACCTTTTGAAACTTGAAGTGGGAGAAATACTGAAATTCCTGGAACTCTGCTTCTGAGTGCCTTGTTATCTTTTCTCTTTGCCTAAGTTCCCCCGTGATCGACAGTCTAACCTTCTTGCAGGCCATGAGTATTTATTGAGCTCCTATGGGATGCCAGGGACTGTTCTAGGTTCTGGAAATACATCACTGAGCAATATAGGAAAGTACATGCTCTCATGAAACTTGCACTCTAGTCAACAGCATGCCAGGTGGTGATGGGCACTGTCATGAACAGCAAAGTTCAGGGGTTAGGAAATGACTGGCAGAATGGGGCCTATTTTTGAAAGATGGCCAGAAAAAGCAGCTTCAATGAGGTGCTTGAATGCTCCAAGGTAGCAAGTGAAGTTCATTGGCTCTACGGGGGAAAGGCTGTCTGGGCTCAGGGACCATAGCACTGAGGGCCTGAGGTTAGCACATCTGCAGGGCCTCCAGGAATGGCAAAGAGCCGGGGTGATTGCAGTGGAGTGAACAAGGGGAGGGTGGTAGGAGGTGAGGCCCAAGAGCAGGTCACTGACCAGATTTTATAGAGCTTTGAAGGCCCAGAGAAGGTTGTGGCCGTTCAGGCGTCCGATCTCGTTCGAACAAACACACTGAGCAGCTATTTGAGGCCAGGGGTGCTGGGTGCTGAAAATACAAAGATGAATAAGACAAAGTCCCAACTGTCAAGAGGTGTAGAGTCTAAAGGAAAACAGAGACAAGTAAGCAGGCAACTCTATCACAGTGCAATAGGTACTATGATGGGGTTAAGCACAAAATCCTGTAGCAACATGGGGAGGGCACCCAGCGCAAGCTGGTCATGCCAGAGAAACTGACGTCCACATTGCACTAACACACTGGCCACTCACCACACGAGATTATGAAGGTCTTGAAGTGTGACCAGCATGACTGAGGAAATGGACTTTTAACTTTATTTAATTTAACTAATTTTCATGAACTTAAATGTAAAAACTGAAGCAATGTGAAATGTTTTCCCATTAAACACAACTCTACTGTGTTAACAGGACCACATTCTACATTTGCTGTTATGTCACATACGCTATTACCAGGCTGTAGTGTTCGCATACTTTCAATGTTTTAAAGATGTGGCTACTTGAAAATGTACAATTCAGTAAACATGTGGCTCATGTAGTATTTGTATTGGAGAGAACAAATCTAAACTGAAAGAGGGAGAGATGAGTCAGGGCAAAGCAGAAGCAGAAGCCTCCAGGCAGAGGGCTAATGTGTGCCAAAGCCCGGATGGTAGGGAGAGTTGGGCACCTTCAAGGAATTACGAGTAACTCATTGTGATGAGCCCTGAGATGCCAGCGAAAAGTGGGGGTGACAGGAAGGGAAGGTGAACAGCAGTCAGGTCCCAAGGGCTTGGGATACAGGACCACAGAATCTGGGCTTCATCTTGAGGGTCGCAGGGAGCTACTGAGGGATTTGGGCATGGGAGCTACACGACCAGCTTGGAACTGTGGAAAAGGTCCCTCTGGCTACCATGGGAGGGATGAATTGAAGGGGACAAGAACGGAAGGAGGAAGAGCAGTTAGTGCCAGTCGCAATAATCAGGCAGGAGACCCAGACAGTGACAGTAGAGGCAAAGACAGAAGTGGACTAATGTGGGACACTAATGAGAGGTCAGGCTGGCTAGCCTCTCAATTGAGCAAGCATGGGGAACAAATGACTACTGCCCTCAAAGCTGAGTGTCCAGGCAAATGACTGAGCCTCTCAAGGAACGCCAGGTGTGAACCATCTGGCGGTGCTGCCCCTCTCGACCACGATGATGAGTAATAGTTGGTGGGAAGAAAACTCTCTGGAATTGCACTCAGGGTGTCTGATTTTGCCTTTAATTAATATGATTTTTGGAAGTCCGTGTATTTCATGCTTCCAGCCACACAGTTCAAGTATTTTCATTTGATCAAAAGATGGCTGAGTGACAAGATTATATCTCTCAAAAATAGTCTTGGAAAGAGACCTGTATTGTGAGGTACGTCCCTCCCTTCCAGTGGCCAACAGGGAAGGGAAAAAATATTCAATATAGCAGAGAGCCAAACCTCACCTTAGCAACCCAGGGACACACCCAGGTTTTGGGGAGCCCAAAATTCATATAGATTTTCTTTTCTTTAAAGAAAAGAATACTCGGGCACCTGGGTGGCTCAGTTGTTTAAGCAACTGCCTTCGGCTCAGGTCATGATCCTGGAGTCCCGGGATCGAGTCCCGCATCGGGCTCCCTACTCAGCGGGGAGTCTGCTTCTCCCTCTGACTCTCCCCCTCTCATGTGCTCTCTCTATCACTCTCTCTCTCAATAAATAAAGAAAAATCTTAAAAAAAAAAGATTTAAAGAAAATACTCAATTGTGACTTCAAAACTGCCAGGTAGGTCCTCCTGCAACTGAGGGGCCCTGATGCTTAAGCTTCCTTAGCTCCATGGTATATCTGCCTCAGTATCAACAGCTTTCGGATGCCATTTTATTCACCCGTCAGACGTTTATCAAATAACTAATGTGTTATGGGCATTGAGTAGGGCACTGGGAATATAAACAGAATGAGACACAGGCCCTGCCCTCAAGAAATCTGCCCTTTGGTGGGGGAGAAAGTTAAACAAGTCATCAGAGCAGTGTATCAGGAACACAAGGATAGAAAGTCTATCCACTGGGTAGCATGGGTACAGAGAAAAGAGGCCCCTGACTCACCTGAGGGAAGGGTGGTCTGGGTTTCTTCCTGAGGGGTGAGATTTTGTGTTCCATGAAGCTGCAAAATTCGTCATCCAAAAGTAGAAGGGTCTCGAACGGCAAACTCAGTTCTTGCTAAAAGACTCATCACTGCCAAGATGAATGGTTTACTAAGAACTTGAGATCCTCCCCCCAGGATAAAATAATAACCCTGTTATGAACTAAACTGGGTCCTCCTGAAATTCATGTATGAAGCCCTAAGGCTCAATTGTGACTACACTTGGAGATAGGGCCTTTAAGGAGGTAATTAAGGTTTCATGAGGTCAAAAGGCATGGGGCCTTGATGTGCTAGGACTGATATTCTTATAAGGAAGAGACACTATCAAAAGGAAAAAAGAGAAATAAAGAAATTGTTTAAAAAAGAAAAAGAACAGCAAAAAAGTAAAAATTAAAAAAAAGAAAGATTAAAATTAATTAATTCATTTTAAAAGTTTTAAAAACAGAGATCCCAGATCCATGTCTCTCTCTGTCTCTCTCTGTCTCTTCCCCCACTACCTCGTTTCTTCTTTCTTTCCTTCCTTCCCTGGCAAGCCAGGAAGAGAGGCCTCATCAGAAACTGAATTTTCCTGTACCTTGTTCTTGGACATGTGGCCTCCATACCTGGGAGAAGATAAGTTTCTGGGGTTAAAGCCGCCCGGTCTGTGGTACTTTTGTGGCAGCCTGAGCAGAGAAGACAGACCTCTAGAGCCATGTGGTCAGTTTCTCACTACGCCAGGTCCCTGGACAAGAGAACCAGGAGGAGCTAGCCTTGCTATGCCTCCCTCCATATTCCCAGGGGAAATGCAAGAACTGTGGCTCGTGTCCCCTCACCCCCATGGGCTCTACTCCTTCTTCCTGACACCTTAACCCCTCTAGGGTTTTAGGATCATCCCCCAAGGGTCATGTTCATAGCTAGCAAATTATTCTCTGCTCACGGATTAAATGAGGTAGCCTAATATTGCCTAGTGTTACTTAGCAATAGGCCAGGTTGGCCGCTGTCTAGGGTATGGGACCCCAGGCAAATGAAGTTTTGACTCTGAACTGTAAAATGAGGGGTGGGCTAAGTCATCCCTAAGCTCCCAGATTTTAGGCTGTATTTTTCTAGGTTTCACTTCCAAGGGACTCTGTCACCTGAAATGTCTCCAGGTCCCACAGAAAGGAAGCATGCTCTAAGATAGGGAGGTACTTCTGGCCAAGAGGCAGTCTTCAAATCAGCCTTGGATGCAGAGGTGACAGTACTACCTACTCAAAAGTCTTGGAGTCCACTGCTTTTTGTCACTTTTGGAGCCATGAATGTATTTTGGGAGGTGGGAATTCTGAGGTCTCTCTGGAAGGTTCTGATTAATGAGAAATACTGGAGTCTTTTCCCAGTTAGAGAAGGAGCCTCTGTGATGTTCCTTCCACTTGGAAAAAAAAAATAAAAACCAAGAATAAAATGTCAGGGAGGAAACTTCTGAGTGCTGTGTCCTGAGCTTGTGATGTGGGGAAACGTCTTAATTTCCCAGAGGACACGCAAATGTTTGCCAACCTCACCTTCATTTTGGCACAGAGACCCAAATGCTCTATGAGCAAACAATGGCTAGCCCCCAGCTCTTGCACCATTGCAGTGTTGTGGCTGTTCAGTGCGGCAGGCTCTTTGGAGGCAGGCTGCAAAACCAAGGGCCATGTGGAGGGAGGAGCCATCTCTTGCCCCTTGCTCTTCTCTTCTACACCTATAGTCATGCACCTTAGAATATACATAAATTGAAACCCTATTGAAGTTAAAAGGGACTCCAAGGTCAAATGAAGACCCGATGAGTTACAGCAGTTTACTCATTGAGCACTTATCCAAATGGTTTTGAATTGCACATTTTTTCATGTGCACCTGAACCCCAAATTGATTGTGAACTTGAATGACCACCTACTACTTTTGTGTCTCCTTTGTGCTTTAGTATGTTCATTGCTGAGTAATATTTCCTGGCACCAAATCAAATGTGTGGGAGTTTTCCCATAATGCTCCATTTCTTCAGCACCATCCAACTGGGTGTCCATTGATTCAGTCCTGACACTCACTGCTGGAGTTAGCATCAGACCCCCTAGATTAAGGGTACAACTGCCTCCACTTCAGAAGCCAACCACAAATGGGGTGCTCAGGCTACCCACACTTGTGCTTAGTGAGCTACAAGTCCAGGGGTTCCCATACCACCCCCCCCAACCGGTTCCATAATTGGCTAGAACAACTCATAGAGTTCAGGAAAGCACTCTGCTTAGATACATCAGTTTATTATGAAAGATATGACTCAGGAACAGCCAAATGGAAGAGACACATATGGCAACGTATGAGGGAGTGGGGGTGGGGGTGAACTTCCTGCCCTCTCTGGGCACACCACCCTCCCAACACATCAGCGTGTTCACCAACCTGGAAGACCCTGGATCCTTGTCTCCAGCCCTGTTCTCTCCCTGGTGGTCAGGAAGTAGGGCATAAAATTTGGTGTTCCTGGGGACCAACCTTTACCCCAAAGCTACCTAGAGGTCCCACCATGCATAGACTCATTAGCGAAATCACAGGTATGGTCCAAAGGCGTTCTTTAGGAATAACAAAAGACATTCCTATCCCTCAGGAAATTCCAAAGGTTTTAGGAATCTGGGACAAAGACTAAACATATTTTTTATTATACCACAATTGCACTTAGTAGGCTCTTAGTTAAACACGTATCAATTAATTCCTTGACTAACGTGGAACACAAGGAACATAATTAGGGACTAAACATGGCTAAGGAATCCCCTTTCCCTGAAATCAGAAAGATAATAGGAGACCCTTGTTTTTGTGACAGTCCCAATTTTTTCTGCCAATCCCAATTCCATTTATAACCTTGAGTTTGGTGAGAGAATAGATAAAAATAGCATTCATTTTGGCGATTTTTTTGTTGTTATTTAGGAGTTTCCATAGATGTAACTAATTATGAGGCTCCCCGAACTACTCCTTACTCCCTGACGCCTTCAGTGAAGACTTGAGCACGAACAGAATGACAAAAAGCAGAGGCTGGAGTACCGAGCACTCAGCACCCCTGCAACGGAGAGGCCTGCGGGTGCCATTTTGCAGGAGCTTGCCAGATGCCACATCTAAATGAGCCGCAAAGAGACAGTGATCCAGAGAGGCACCAGCACCAGGGAAATAGCAGAGCAAGTCAGCAGGGCTGTGCTGAGGCAATCGATTATGCAGTAGGGTTTGGCTGCCTTTCAGAAGCTCCTTCCCCCACATTCCAAGGGCTCCCGCGTTTAGACAGGGCAGTGCTCCCCATTCTCCCCAAGAAGGCCGACTCAAGAGAGGGTGTCCTGGGCAACCGCAGCTCCCCACTGGTAGATTTTCACATGTGCTGTTAACCGAAACGTCAAGGAGGAGCAGCGGGATACTTGGAACTTGGGGATTCGTAAGTCCTCCGCTGAGGAATCTCAAGAAATTATTTTGTTAATTCACAGAGCTCCTGCTTACGTCGAGAATAGCCATGCTGAGATGTTCCCTGTATCCCCTGGGTCAGTCTCCATCAGAGGAGGCAGGAGGCTGCCCCAGATTATTTCTACTTCAGCAGTAGGGAGCCGCCCCGGGTGAAGCTGAAGCTTCATTGGCCCATCGGTCCTTCTTGATTTGGAAATTGGGTTCCATCATGTGATGTCTCCTCCTTCCTCATCCTCTGTCCCAGCAGGGCACAAGTCGGGGAATAGTAGGGTGACCAATGATAATGGTTTTCCCGAGACGGAAGAGGTTCCCAGGGAGGGACACAGGACTCTCAGTGCTGAAACCAGGGAACGTCCCAGTCCCGGGCAAACTAAGATGAGCTGGTCATCATAGGAAATGGCCAGGACTGACCTGAAACAATTATAGTCCCAGATAAGTGATGATGAGGCTAGATTCAGAGCCCAATTTTGTTTGGAAGGTTGCTGTATTATTCACTTGAATTTGATGACAAATAATGGTGTGAAGCTACACAAAAATGGATCTCTACGGTAGCAGAAGGGAGAAGTACATAAACTCTAGAATAGAAAATAATCCACAAAAATGTAGTTTATGAGACCAAAACCCATGATTTCTGTATCCTTATCACATACTACACTGCACGGCACATAGTAGATATCTAGTAAATATTTGCTAAACAAATGAGTAAACAAACTCATGAGTAAACAAACAATTTCCTTTCTGGATCTATCATTACTGTGTGACATCTATCAGTTAATGAACTGTTTAAGCCTCTGTTTCTTCATCGGTAAAATGGGGATGATAATAATTAGCCACTTTATAGTCATTATGATCTGAACTGTGTCCTGCCAAAACTTATACGAAGTCCTAAACCCTAGTACCTCAGACTCTAACCATATTTGGAGATAAGCCCTTTAAAGAGGTAATTAAGTTAAAATGAAGCCATCGGGGATGCCTGGGTGGCTCAGTAGGTTAAGCGTCTGCCTTCTGCTCGGGTCATGATCCCAGGGTCCTGGGATCAAGCCCCACATCAGGCTCCCTGCTCAGCAAGGGAGCCTGCTTCTCCCTCTGCCTGCCGCTCCCCCTGCTTGTGCTCTCTCTCTCTCTCTCACAAATAAATAAATAAAATCTCAAGAAAAAAAAAATGAAGCCATCAGGATGGACCCTAATCTAATCTGAATTCTAAGAAGAGGAAATTCGAACACACAGAGAGAGACACGGGACATGGGCACACACAGAGGAAAGACCACATGAAGACACCATAAATCTCTACAAGCCAAGGAGAGAAGTCTCAGAAGAAGCAAAATCTGCTGACCCCTACATCTTGGACTTCTAGCTTCCAGAACTGTGAGAAAATAAATTTCTGTTTTACCAGCCACCCAGTCTGTGGGACTTTGTTATGGCAGCCTGATCAAACTAATACGATCATAATTAAATGCAATAGCACATGTAGATCACCTAGCACATGAATGCTCAGTAAATATTTCTTGTTCTTATTGCTGTTTACTACTAATAAAAATATCTGTTGGGCGCCTGGGTGGCTCAGTCGGTTAAGCGACTGCCTTCGGCTCAGGTCATGATCCTGGAGTCCCGGGATCGAGTCCCACATCGGGCTCCCTGCTCGGCAGGGAGTCTGCTTCTCCCTCTGACCCTCTTCCCTCTCGTGCTATCTCTCATTCTCTCTCTCTCAAATAAATAAATAAAATCTTAAAAAACAAATCTGTGCAGGGCTCTGGAAAAGTATATAATAAGTGCAAAAATATTTAAAAAAGGATAAGTAGAGTTATTGTCCACGTAAGGGGATCTTGGGGGGACAGAGAAAACGGACCCGGTCCTGTATACTGACTGACCACCAAGCTGGGACCATGGGAGGGTCTGTGTCTGTAAGCAACACAGTAGCCCAGAGCTTCTCAAACCTTAAGGTGCACATGAATCACCTGAGATCTTGTCAAAATGCAGATTCTGATGGTGGGTCTGGGTGGGACCCGCGAATGTGCGTTTCTAACAAGCTCCAAGCTAATTCTCACGCTCCTGATCAGAGGACCCCACCAAACAACACTGAAGAAATACATTGCTTGGTCCCAAGGGGAGCTATAAACTATTCAGATGCACGAGACGCAAAACAAAATGTATCAAGTGGCTAGAAAACCCTCGCTCAACTGTATCCTGTATCTATATCTGATGCTTAGAATTCACAGTACCATTTAAGGAGATGTGTAATTCAGGGCCATAGGGGTAAGGTGCTCAAGCAGGGGATGTTATTTGGAGAATTCCCAGAGGGAGACAAGAAGGCACTTGATTCAGCAGGGGAAATGAAAGCCTTCTCTGTAGGAGAACCTCTCTGGGCTAAAGCAACCTTTACTAGTCCAAGGGAGGTTGTCTTCAGGTCTTTATTTCCCCCATCCAAATAAGGACAGAAGTGGCATTTTGCGTCTTCTTTGAAGGGGTGAGGAGAGGAAGGCGTGGGTGTGTTTATGGCACTGTTTGCTACCAACCAACTAATGTTTGGTTTCCTTATCTTTGGAGAGTATAATGGAAGCTGGTGCCGGCTTGGAGGGCACCTGATCTCAATCAGACACTACAGTCATTAACAAAGCGACCAGGAGGTAGGCTTCCCCATGGACCGGCAGCCAGAACTCTGGAAAGAGGGCGTGTGTAGGAGGGAGAGCAGACTAGGCTTGGGTGGCTAGGTAACCTGAGAGGAACCTCTCCGATAGATAGATGCCCATCAGGACCTGCTGGTCCCATTATGCCCCAAGCACTCCCTTCCAGGTAACTACCACACCCAGGGCAGATTCTCCTTGTCTCTGGAGTTCCACAGGTTTCCCTGGGGCAAGTAGATGTGGAGCCAGCAACTCAGGGAAGCTTGTGTTTTAGTGCTTTTCTAGAGTTGGCTGTGCGAAGGTGAGTTGAGGAGTAGCAGAAAACTCAGCCCGTGAAAATTTGGAGTGACCAGGTAACATCAGGGTGTGCTTCTGCAGGAATCCAGGTTTGCAGCAAGGTTAAGTGGTTGAGATCACCCCAATGGAAATTTCTCCCTGAAGAGATTTTGGAGGACTTCATTCAACCATAGGATCAAATACGTTACCGTGTTTAGATTAGGAGCTTGGATTTTGGAAGCTTACTAGCTGCTTGGTCAGGTCACTTGACCTCATTAAAGTCTCAATTTGTCCTAATTGCAACATAATGGTACATATTTCCAAGTAAATCATGCATTAAGTGAGAGATAAAGCATATACGGTGTTTAGCTGTTGTTATAATTTCTTCTTTGCTCACGACACTTGATGACGTTCATCTCCATGATACAATTGCCTCCCCTCATCCTAAAGTTCACTGCAGCACTTCTCAGATAAAACTGAAATGAGCTTCTCCTGTTTGCCAAATAAAAGACACAGTGCTTGCCCTTAAGGAATACACAGTCCCTTAGAAGGGGACAGATGAATCAAAAAAAGAAGTATAATCAAATATTTGAGCTGCCCTAACAAATGTCTAAAATGGGCAAAGAGTGACAAAGCAGAGCATGTTTACTTGTTTGGAAGAGCTAAGAAAGAGTTCGGGAGCTTCTGGGTTGATGAACACAAAATTTGGGGTGAGTGGTGCCTATGCATCTCTTCCATCGGGCTGCTAATAAACCAGTAGTCTACATTACTGGTTCTCTATCCTCTACAAGGGCCCTACCAGCCCCCAAAGTCTTGGCCGTGCATGAGGCCAGGCTCCAGTGGAAGCCAGACCCAGACCAACTGATCTGGGCCAAATAAATAATGTATGTTCACTGCATAAACCACCACAACCACACTGCGTCTGTGGATCCATTGTACTTTTTGTCATCAACCTGCACCGAAATCAAACTGGTCTGGCCTCTCGGGGACAAGCTCGTGCACCAGTATTTACTGTAGCCCTATGGATAGGAGGCTCTGAAGGCCAATCCTCTCTTTAACAATGGTAAAGGAAGGTATTGGAGTGTCCAACCGGCACATCAGAACTCCTAGAGAGGTTGATTGAGTGGAACTCAACAAGCATTCATTTGAACTACAATCACAGGCCAGAAGGCACAGAACCACTGTTAAAATTAAAAACTAGAAACAATCCCATCTAGCAGGCAAAATGATTCCAGTACACAGATAAAATAAAGCTAAGAAGGGTGCATGCTTTAAAAATAAATAAATAAAAACGTTCAGAGTGGATGTGTTTGAACTGCGCTTTGAGAAACAAGAATTGTCCAGGTGTCCCAGAGTGTGCGTCTGACTGTGGACTTGAATATGGAGATAGGATGGGAAGGAAGGGTGCAGGGCATGAGTCAGTCACCAAGCAGAGGGAGAATCCTATGCAGAGACAGGGAACAGCCTGGCTGGTTCAGGGATCTGGAAGAGGTTTGGAGTGGCCCGCGTGTGTCGTGTTGGGGGAGGTGGTAGATGATGAGATAAGGTTACATAACTAGATCAAGGCTAAATCACAGAGGACCTCGTAAGCCATGCTAAGAGGTTTGGACCCGACCATGAGGGCAACAAACAGCCAGTAGAGAGGAGTGGGTATGATCAGGTATGCCTGTAAGAGTGTTTAAGGAAGACTTTTTTCTTTAGTTGCAAAAATAATTTCAACGGGGAAAAAAATATTAGAGAACACAAGAAAAAAATCACCTATAATCTCACTATGCATACTCAACTCTTAACAATCTGGAGTGTGTCTTCTAGAAGAACATATCAGGAAAAGGGAACTAAGATGTACTGAGCACCTATGACACGCAAGGTGCTCTATGGAGGTTCTGTCATTTAATGTAATACTAAGTGTGATTGTTCCACGTGGGCAGCAGCCGGAAGGTTCTGGAAAGGGCCTGGGCGGGACAGGAACTGACTCAGCCTTGCATGACTGGGTCACCTAAGAGGAACATCTTTACAACAGGGCCCAGCATCTGCATCACCAGGGCCTAACGCTCACACTGTGCTCCACAGGGCAGATGAGATGGGGCATGGGAAGACAGGAAAAGAAGCAACTCTGGGATGAGGAGATGAAGATACCAAGTTCTCTTTGAGATCTTTATGAGACACACAAGTGGGTATATAGGTTTGGGACTCAGGAGAGAGAGCTGACCTGAAACTAAACACTTCGGAGTCAGTGTTCTATCTTAAAACGAAAGCCTTTTTTTTCTTTAAGATTTTATTTATTTGAGAGAGAGATAGTGAGAGAGAACATGGGGGGGGGGGGGGGGGGAGGAAGAAGCAGGCTCCGCGCTGAGCAGGGACCCCAACATGGTGCTCGATCCCAGGACCCTGAGATCATGACCTGAGCCGAAGGCAGATGCTTAACCGATTGAGACATCCAGAAATCCTTAAAAGGAAAGCCTTAAGAGAGAAGAGAGAAGACCAAGAACAGAGCCCTGGGGAATGACAGACCTTAAGAGGCAGAGCAAGGGAGACCCCACTAGGGTTTGTGACAAAGAGTCAAAAAAGAAGCAGGAAAGAAAGACCTGCTGAAATGTATGAGGGTCAGACATCAAAGAGGCCAAGCAAGATGAGAGCTGTGGAAAGAGAACACAGGGTTAGCCTTCCCTCAGCGGAAGCACGGCCAGAGCTGTTCATGAAGTGAGGTGAGGGGAGCTTGGGTGCAGCAGGTGGAAGATCACAGGCAAAGGGACAATGAAAGCAGGCTCTGCTTTTGGAGAGTTTGACTGTGAAAGGAAAGCGTTTGGGGCTGGATTCATTTGTTTTGTTTTGGGAGACTGGAGAAAATACATTTTTATGAGAAAAAGGTGCCAGGAGAGGCTGAATACAGAGCCAAGAGAGGGGGAATCAGCAAGAAAGCAGAGCTCTAGAGCAGTTCTTCTCAACCAAGGGCAGTCAGTGTCTGGAGACATCGTGGGTTGTCACATCTGGGTTGGGGGAGTTGTTAGCAGCTTGTAGTGGGTCGGGGCCGGGGATGCTTCTCAACACCCTCCGATGCACGGGGTGCCCCCCACTTGCCGCAACAAAGAATGATGGGCCCAATGTCGATAGTGTCAAAGAAACACTATTCTAAAGGAAAAGAAAACATATCAAGAACACAAGTGAGGGGCGCCTGGGTGGCTCAATCGGTTAAGCGTCTGCCTTCAGCTCAGGTCATGATCCCAGGGTCCTGAGATCGAGTCCCACATCGGGCTCTTCTGCTCAGCAGGAAGCCTGCTTCTCCCTCTCCCCCTGCTCATGCTGTCTCTCTCTCAAATAAATAAAATCTTAAAAAAAAACACACAAGTGATAGGATTAGCTGCCATCTGATACCATTAAATAAATACTGGTTGAATAAATAAATGAATTAAAACTCCATCTGGGAACCCTATAATTTAAGCATGTCATGAAGAATTTGAATACTATGTAGATGCTACAGACTGAGAGATAAGACACGGACATAATCTTAGTTTTTGAATAAAATGATGCTACCTGGAGAATTAAGGAATGCATGGCAAGTGGGCATGGCAGAAGGAAATTGATATTTATTGAGTGTCTACTGTATGCCAAGCACTGTCTATAGTTGTGTGAATTAATATTCACTACAGTCCAGTGAGCAAGGTATTAGCTCCATTAACTGTAGAGGAAAGAGACTCACAAAGGTAAAGTCAACTTGTCTAAGGTCACCCATCTAGTGAAAAAAATGGTACTAAGATTTAAACCCAGACACATCTTACTCTGAAGTCCGAGTTCTCTCCACTATGCTATGCTGTCTACCCGCTGTGACCAAAATGAGTGATGTCTTGGCCTTGAAGGATGAGCAAGAATTTGCCAAAGAGGGGAGAGGAGGGGAATAGAGCCATTCTAGGTATCATAGAGCACGTATAAAGGCCCTGTGGTGTGTAACAGTCTAGTTGGTGACGCTGTGTGCGAAACAAATGGGATGCGGCCAGGGCAGTGGGTGGGGGTGGGACCTGGCTAGCACAAGGGGTAGATGAGTAGTGTGGCCGTCATATAGCTAGGTCTTTTCTAGAAGTCAGCAGTTCTTAATTTTAGCCTTTCCTGAAGCTAGTCAGCCAACTAGAGCCACCTCATCCTCTGTTCCACATGGTTTGCCTTTTACCCAGTGTTAAAATTTCCATATTCCAGGCACAGAGGTATCTAAACATTGGTTTAGGGTTTAGTAAATCTTTTCCTCTTCTAGGACAGCAAACACGAGCTATGTAACTGACAACTCCCTTGACCGAGCGAGACACTCGTTTTACAAGGCAAGATGAGTTATGGATGAATTTGGGAATATTTAAGCACCTGTTAAACAGCAGTGGGCACACAATTGCCCAGAACATAAAACTGTCGGGGAGCAGCATTAGCTTGTTAACTGTAATGCCAGTTAAATGTCATCCTTTGCTCAGGCTTTTTAATAGTTTCTTAAAAAATAAAAATAAGGAGTACTCAGTTGTACTTCCTAAGGCATTTCCTGTTTACAGGGTGTGTATTCTGACAGCTATGTTAGAAAGTGTGACCTAAGGACTTTTGGATCAAACTGTCCTTTGAAGCTACTGGGTGCCAAGCGAGGGGATTACTCCCACCCAGGCCAGAGCTGGGTCTCCTGGCCCTGATCCTGGCTGTTCTGGGTTCCCAACTCCTACATCCCTATGGTCCCGTGATGACTACAGGGGGAGGAAGGGTGCATGGAGTTCTGGCATCCACTCTGCTTCCATGGAATGGATCATTTCATTGGAAAAGCAGGACAGAATGATTTTCACAAAGGATTTTGCAGAGATTCCTGTTCTTCTTGGTCACAGAACAGAGGTTGCCAGGCCCAGATCACTGCTGATTTTCTCCACTCTCCCCTCCAACCTACCCCCAACGTATTTCCCTGTTCTGGAAAAGTGCAAAAGGGCAGAACATGTTCCAGGCTGCTGGACATATGCCCAATTATTCTCTGGGACAAGGGATCCACCCCCGATGGTGATAAGGAAATGTACAGGCTTATTAAAAAAAAAAAATTCTTTTTAAATACAGTCAACTTAAACACAATTTAGCACTTTTAGGCCACTAATGCACTAATTAACGTTTCAGTATATTAAGAAATACCCAGCCAACCTGAAAGAGGTGACTATCATTTCACACAGAAAAAGATGAATGCAGAAAGATGTTCATCACAGCATTATCTACAATAACAAAATCTTAAAAACACACTAACTCTATAATCACCAAATTTTAAAAGTGTGATATATTCACAGTGAGATATTATGCAAATATTTGTACTTAAGAGAGTTAGTAACAGGGGCACCTGGTGGCTCAGTCAGTTAAGCGTCGGACTCTTGATCTCAGCTCAGATCTTGATCTCAGATCGTGAGTTCAAGCCCTGCATTGAGCTCCACTCTGGGTGTGGAGCCTTCTTAAAACAAAACAAAACAACAACAAAAAAAAATGAGTGTCATAAGAGAATGCTTACATAATACTGCTGAATAAGCAAAACAAGCTACGTGATTATATATACGACGGATACTTTAACTGTGAAGAGCATGTACAGACAAAGGATCGGCAAGCCCGGTGCTGTGCTTTGGATCCATTTCCATTGGTTCTTACAGCTGCTTTCCAAGAAGTCTTGAGCAGGGCAGGAGATATACTCACAGCTGTAGGCTTCTCAGCGTGGACTTCTCAGCCCTGCAAAATGAGCAAGCCTTTCTTTCATTGTCTCTGAAAAGTAGTCCAGTGTTGCATTCCTTAAAGTTGAAGTAGATATGGATGACCATCAGAATGTTACTTCAGAGTATCAAGTCCATGCATACCAACCTTCCAGTGTTTTAAAAGGGGACAAGAGATGGGTGAATTTTCTGGAGCTAATTCGGAAAAACTTGAAGCCACCATTAATGGATTAATCTGATCATGTTTTCTGAAGACATAACCAGCCATCAGCTGTTTAAAGTTCATAACTGGAGCTCCTGGATGGCTCAGTCGTTAAGCGTCTGCCTTCAGCTCAGGTGATGATCTCAAGGTCCCGGGATCAAGCCCCGCATCGGGCTCCCTGCTCAGCGTGGAGCCTGCCTCTCCCTCAGCCACTCCCCCTGCTTGTGTTCCCTCTATCGCTGTGTCTCTCTCTGTCAAATAAATAAATAAACTCTTAAAAAAAATAAAGTTCATAATTGTTTTATTGACAAAAAAAAGAAAGATAAGAAGGATGTATATAACAAGATACACCATGGATCAATTTTACTATCAGAAAAGGACAAACCTCTCTTATGTTGGAAACCCTTAGAGATAAAAGGAGCCTCAAAGAAGAGAGGAAAGAGGAATAAGGTCTCTCAGAGTGATTTTACATTCTTCTAATGACTTTAGAGCAATTTATTTATATTTAAAGATTTTATTTATTTGTTTGTCGGAGAGAGAGCACACAAGCAGGGGGATCGGCAGGCAGAGGGAGAAGCAGGATTCCCACTGAGCAAGGACCCCAATGCAGGATTCGATCCCAGGGTTCTGGGATCATGACCTGAGCCAAAGGCAGACGCTTAACCAAGGCGTTTCAGAGCAATTTATTTATAAATAGGAAATAATTTATAACTGACTAGTGTGGATAGTGAGCAGAATGCCATTACTTAGTAAGAGTAGAAACAGTAGCAGCTAGTATAACCAAAATTAAAAAAAAAAAAATTTGAGTCTTACTCAGTTAAGATACTGGACCTAAGAAGATGAGCTGCTCACCATAAAATTCTCACCACGAGAGTCTGCAGCTTTCCACTGCAAACTAGACAATGAAGTATCTTTCATCTTTATGTTCACACTCTGCTGTTAGTTGCTTACCCGCATTAGGAGCTGCGGACAGTAAGCAAAGAGATTGCCCCTATGGTAGCATGAGCCACCCCTCTCTAGTTACCCCACCACTGTTCTCGATTTAACCCTCCCTCTCAAGCTGGGACACCTGCTTTCCTTAACGATCCCAGCCGTGGGGAGGACTAACAGTGAAGCAACGTGGAGTCTTCGGTATTGAAAAAATATTAATCACATCAAATAATAGATTGCTGTCTATATCTATTTTTAAAACTACCTTGTGTGCCTTGAAAACTCATTGAGAGAAATAAAAAGGACCCTGAAAGTGTATGCTCTATGAAGCACTGAAACTATAAAGCCAGCATGGTTCATGATTAAGAAGGTGAAATAGATATCGATGGTGGGCATAAATCAGAAGCATGTTGTCAAAGATCAGTAGTTACTAAACCTATTTAGTGTCCTTCCAATAGGAAAAAAAAAAGCGATCGTAGGATTTTTAATGGAGGTCTGGGCCATTAAGCCATTATGTGATTTTTATCTTTTCTTGCTCCTTTCGCCAGAAGGCACAGCAATATCCTCTGCAGTAAATAAATTTCCTCTGCCTCCAACGTGCTGTGGGGTGCAATCCTGAGCCAGCCGCCTATCTCTTGGGACTCAGTTTCCTCATTTGGAAAGGAGGGAGTTGGTTCTTATGGGTCTGACATCTATGTTTCTCCAAAAGAAAATATTTAGAGAGTTTTAGGCCATGAATCATCATATATCATCCATTCTAAGCCACGTTTAATTGCAAGGCACACCATTATTTTATTTATCCCTAAGAGAGGGGAAAAAATCCTGCCAACTCAATTATGACACAATGACTTATCCATCACCCTGTGACCCAGGAATTAGTCACACCAGCCTCTCACAGTTTTAAAATATGGGACAATTCTCCTTGCCTTCAATTGCATTCCTCGGCTTTTCTTAGGCAATTACTTTGTGTATATAACAGTAACAAAACCTAATACAAATTTTTATTTGGGGGTGTTTCTTTTTTTGTGGGTCCCCTAAAACACTTGGTTCTTGGGGGTTTTTTTGCAAGTATATATGGAACTGTGGTGATTTCCTCAAAATAAATATCTGCTTCACTAATATCAGATTCATACACCACTATTTCCACGCCTTCTACAAGTGCAATAACTTTTCATTTCAATGCCAAATGATAGCGTAAGTGTTGCGATTTCAACAGCAACAGAGCTCAACGTGTTATTACGAACGGTGTACTTAACTCCACTGAAGTCATGACCACATGAAGAGATATGATAACGTCTGAGCCCGGGCAGAGCACAACTGCGTCGAGACTGCAGCCTGGCCGACCTCAGCGGAAACAAGCATCCCAACTGAGTTCAGAGACGTAAGACAATTGCGGGCTGGCGTGGGGCGCGCGTTCCAGAACTGCTGGGTGGCGATAGGCCTCGCTCCCCTCCAGCGCTGGGGGTCTGGTGCAGAGTGAACGTTCAGGAAGTACTTCCAGGTTGTGGAAGGACCGGAAGGGAAGGATAGGTGAAAGCGTGGATGCACAAAACAACGAGCAGCTAACTGGGAAGGCGGGGAGGGCAGCGGCCTGCCTTCTGTCAGGCTCTCCTGTCGGGTGGCAACCTAGCCTGTGGTCTTAGATCGCCAGAGCAGGCTGGAATCACGAGTCTCCCAGACTTCCATCGAGGATCTGGCATCCGGTCTGCCTTCCTTTTTCCCTTTGCCCCCACCTCTTACGCCTCTACCAAACAGTGAAACACCAGTGTCCACGTGGAAGACTCGTGTCCAGTGGTCTTCTTGTCCCCTGATTCCTCCAGGCCAGTGGCCTGGCCCTCTTCCCTGCAGCGCCCCCTCCCCCCCCCCCCCACCTCCCCACCCCCCACCCCCCCCACCCCGCCAGCCCCCTTCCTCCTGGCCCTTGTAATTCAACCACTCTGTAACATTCCAGCTTTGACCTCTGACAGTCCTGCTTTTTGGGTTTGGGCCCCCAGGTGGCTACAAGCCGTCTCCCAGGTTCACGTGCTCCAGGTGCAGGTGTCACTCAAGCTGTGCTGACCTGTTCTTTGGCCATTCTCAGCAGCCCTGCCACCCCTCCCCTGTTCCCTCCAACCCCCGACATCTCCACTTTCAGTAAAACCATCTTCCTTTCTACACAGCCAGGCAGTTGGAACCCCCTGGGCAACCTTCCCAGCACCTAAACACGGAAACCTCTGATTCCATCTTTCTCTCCTCCTCTGGTCCACGGTGACTTTTTCTCCAGGTCAAGGCTAATCCCTCCATCTGGCCTCTGCCTCCTCCTCAGGAAACTCTTGCTCTATTAATCATCCTCTCTACCTCCTTTATGCCGAGCTCACTCCACTTGATCTTTCCTGACAGCATATAAATATTTTCATCTCTACTCTCTTTAAAAACAGCCTCCACCCTTCCACAGCACACTCTCTTCTAGCAATAGCCCCATTCAGCCAAGTTTGTAAAGTCTGCCCATTCCCGTTTTCTCTGCTTTCGGCTCCCATTCACCTGAAAGGTCTACTGCAATCTGGCAAACATCCTCAGCGGGCCAAGAAAATTTTTCTTCAAGGTCACTAGTGACTTCCATGTGGCCTGTCAGCATCTCCCCTTATCTCCCTATAGCACTTAGAGCTGTAGAATCTCCCTCCTTGATATGGCTTCCCTTTTGGTTTCTGTGAGACCACTGTGACCTTTTTCACACCTTTCTCTGTATATTCTTTGACCAGTCACAAGAAGGCTCTGTCTTCAGCCCTTGGCTCTCTTACTCTACATATGAACTCTCCTTGGTGGTCTTCAGTCAAACATCCAACTTCAGCTTCCACATATGACCTCGGTCCCAAATCTGTTCCAAATATGTTGAACTCAAACTTCTCTCCAGAGAGATGAGAACGGGTCTCCATCAAACCCACCATCTTCCCCCATAAACCCATTCCTCCTTCTGCCTCAGGGGCCAGCATCACCGTCTACACAATTGTCAAGCTGGAAATGTGACCATCCCCTTGTTCTTGTCCTTCTCCGGCCGGTGCCTCTAGTCAGTTACTTAGGCTTCTAGAGCCTTCTCCTACCCTCTCATGAATCCATTTTCACTGTTTTTAGTTTAGTGAGGCCTTCGTCATCCATCACCTGGATCATTATAGTGGACTGCTAATTTCTTCTTCTCCAATCTACCTGCCACATTACTGCCAGAATGATCTTTCTAAAATGCAAATCAGATCATGTTATTTCCCTGCTTAAAATACTTTGATGGCTCCCTAGTAGCTTTCAAGATAAAATTAAAACCCCTTAAACACCTAATCCTTCATAATGTGCCCCTGCCTACATGTTTGGCCCTTATTCCACTAAGTACCCCAACACTTTCCTTTCTCTAATCACACTTAACCATATGCACAGGATGTCTCATGCCCCTGGGCCCCCCCCCCCCGATGCTCTCCTACTCTCTCCTCATTGGCCCAGCTAACTAACCACTAAATATCCTCCTCGAACATCTCTTCCTCTAGGAAGCCTTCCTTAACTCCCTGATTCGCTGCCACTCCTCTGTTCTATGAGAACATCCTGTGCATACCTCTATCACCTCCATCATCATTGCTGGTGGATTCCTATGTCTGGTCCTAGAAAATATCCTCCAAGAAAGCAAAGATCATGTATTATTTGGTTTGAGCTGTTATAAATATTAGTAGAAGGAAATGAATGGACAAACGAGTCACTGAGACTTCGAGTCTAAAAACAAGTTCAAGTGAATAAAAATTTGTTTTACACTCAAGACGTGGGCAGAGTGTGGATAAATTAAGTAGTGACAACAGTGGAAGAAGTATGAAAAAAGCAATGCATTAAATTAGAGATCTTCATACACCGAACATCTTTCTCTAAAATGTACCATTCCCAGGACGCACAGGTGGCTCAGTTGGTTAAGCATCTGCCTTCGGCTCAGGTCATGATCTCAGGGTCCTGGGATCGAGCCCCGTGTCAGGTTCCCCTCAGCAGAGAGTCTGCTTGTCCCTCTGCCGCTCCCCCTGCTTCTCTCTCTCTCTCAAATAAATAAGTAATCTTAAAAAATAAAATGTATCATTCCCTTAAATATGTGTGTTAAAACAGTTAGTATTAATGTTTTGGTGTCTTACTGATACTCTCGTTTTTAAGTGAAAAAAACCTAATTCATTAGGAAAATACAGTCAACTGAACTCCCAAGGGAATAAATCCAAGCAAAGCCTAAGTACCCGGAGGACAAATCCAGGTACCACAAAGCGCCTCAGACAATTATAGTTTTCTTACCCGACACTTTAACTTGGATTTAGGTATCTCCAGGATCTTATCCCAACCTATTTTTCACCACTCCTCTGTACTCAACCTATATTCTGGTCAAATTGCACTTCTAAATTTCAGTGCTCCACATTTTCCCAATGCTGTATTTCCCCTGCCTGGGCCTTAATTCCCTCCACCAAGAATCTCTTCGCTCCGTTTCCAACTATTTAAATATTAAGCGCAGCTTCAGGTATGAGCACTTCTCTGATTCCTTTTGGAGAGATTAATTTCTCTTTTCTCAGGACTCTCATACCATTTTGTACCTGCTAGTATATCTGATTTAACTTTTTAAACTTTTGTATAGCAAAAATTATAATAAATCATCATATGTGGTTTTATGTTGAAATTTTTGTTTATCTAACGTTTTTCGACCCTTTAAAGACAGTGTACACCCAGGCACCCCTTGTTTGTTTGTGTGTTTTAAGATTTTGTTTATTTATTTGACAGAGAGAGAGAGAGAGAGAGAGAGCACGAGCAGGGGGAAGGGCAGAGGGAGAGGCAGGTTCCCCGCTGAGCAAGGAGCAGGACATTGGTGCAATGCGGGATGAACATACCACCCAGGCATCCGGGAATGGACAGTTAGATTACATGCATCTTCAACTCTACCCGTGCTTGCTCTCACCTCTCCGCAGCGCCAGCGCTCTTCTAGGCTCTGGGGAGCGTGAACAGAAGGAAGTCCCTGCTGTCTGGAGCTCACATTCTAGCAGGAGAGGGGGACACAAATGGCAAGCTGTGCACTCCCACGTCCTCACCAGCATTCAGACTTTTTTTTTCTTAATTTTATTCATCTGACAGGTTTAAAATGATACCTGGTTGTGTTAATTGATCTCTGATTACAAAACACTTGGCCATTCACCTTATCTGTATTCACCAGTTTTAATGTTCCTTTCTGTATCTGTTCATATCTTTAGCCCATTTTCCTCCTGGTGAGTTGTCTTCTTCTTAATAATTTGTGGGATTTATCATTCATAATGCTAATTTTGGGGGGTCTATACATTGTAAATTTACATTGCTAGCTGCTGGCTTGACTTCTCACTTTGAGTCTTTTGGCGTAAAGAAGTTGTAATTTTAGTATAATGAAATATTAGTACATTTAGTAAAAATGTATCAATCTGGGCCTTTATGACTTGTGTTTTTTGTATCTTATTTTAAAAGTCATTTCCTTTCCCAAGATCATAAAAATATTCTCCCATATATTCTTCTTAAAATTTTAAAAGTTTGTCTTTGACGTTTAGGAATCTAATCCACTTAGAATTAATTTTTGTACATGGTATGTGGTAACTCTAATTTTATTTTATTTTTCTATGTGGACACTAACTGTCTTAGCCCCATATCTTAAGTGATATGTAACACCACCCACTTGTCATATGATAGATTTCCATACATGTTTGGTACAGTTTCTGGGCTTTCCATTCTGTTTCATTGATTATTTGCCCACCCTTTGGTCAATGGCACAGTATCTTTTTTTCTTCTGTTAAAGCAAGACTGTCACTTATTTTTTATTTTTTTAACTTTGTTAGTTAACATACAGTGCAATATTAGTTTCTGGAGTAGAATTCAGTGACTCATCACGTACGTACAACACCCAGTGCTCATCACAAGTGCCCTCCTTAATCCCCATCCCTTGCCCACCTCCCTCCATCAACCCTCAGTTTGTTCTCTGTCAAGAGTCACTTATGGGGGGGGCGCCTGTGTGGCTTAGTCGGCTAAGAGTCTGACTTTTGATTTCGGCTCAGGTCATGATTTCAGGGTCGTGGGATTGAGCCCCACGTCGATCTCTGTGCTCAGCACGGAATCTGCTTGTCCCTCTCCCTCTGCTCCTCTCCCCACTCTCTCTCTAAAATAAATAAATAAAATCTTAAAAATAAAGAGTCACTTATGGCTTTTTCCCTCTCTCCTTTTATATTTTCCCCCTTCCCATATGTTCATCTGTTTTCTTTCTTAAATTCCACATATGATTGGGATTATATGGTATTTGTCTTTCTCTGACTTATTTAACTTAGCATAATACACGCTAGCTCTATCCATGTCATTGCAAATGGTAAGATTTATTCTTTTTGATGGCTGAGTAATAGTCCAGTGTGTGTGTGTGTGTGTGTGTGTGTGTGTGTGTGTGTGTGTATCTACCACATCTTCTTTATTCATTCATCAGTCAATGGACATTTGGGCTCTTTCCTTAGCTTGGTTATTGTTGATAATGCTGCTATAAACAATGGGGTGCATGTAACCCCTTTGAATCTGTATTTTTGTATCCTTTGGGTAAATACCTAATAGTGCAATTGCTGGATCATAGGGTAGTTCTTTTTTTAACTTTTTGAGGAACCTCCATACTGTTTTCCAGAGTGGCTGCACCAGTTTGCATTCCCACCAACAGTGTAAGAGGCTTCCCCTTTCTCCACATCCTCGCCAACACCCGTTGTCTCCTGTGTTGTTAATTTTAGCCATTCTGACAGGTGTGAGGTGGTATCTCATTGTGGTTTTGATTTGTATTTCCCTGATAGTGAGTGATGTTGAGCATCTTTCCATGTGTCTGTTAGCCATTTGTATGTCTTCTTTGGAAAAGCGTCTATTCATGTCTTCTGCCCATTTCTTAACTGGATTATTTGTCTTTTGGGTGTTGAGTTTGGTGAGTTCTTTATAGATTTTGAATACTAACCCTTTATCAACTATGTCACTTGCAAATATCTTCTCCCATTCCGTAGGCTGCCTTTTAGTTTTGTTGATTGTTTCCTTTGCTATGCAGAAGCTTTTTGTCTTGATAAAGTCCCAATAGTTCATTTTTGCTTTTTTTCCCCTTGCCTCGGCGACAAATTAGAGAGATAACAGTATCTTGTATTGATTTATACTTGTATTGATTTATATTAACTTGATACGCGGTAGGGCAAATGCTCCCAAACTTGTTTTTCTTCAAAATTGTGTTGCAGATTTATGGCCTTCTGAATTTAGATCGAGCTTGCCAAGTGCCATTCAAAAAACAAAACAAAACAAAACAAAACAACACTTGAGGATTTTGATTGGAATTACACTGAACTTATAAATTACCTTGTGAAGACGTGACATCTTTACTGTGTCTTCCTTTCACAAAATACAGCACCTCTCAGTAACTGTTGAGGTATTTGGTTCTATAGCTCTTTCCAGGATTGTCTTACACATCCTTTGGTTAGAGTCAATCCTTTTTTTTTTTTTTTTAATTTTTTGCTGCTAGGAAACATCATTTTTAAATTATAGTTTCTAATAGTTTGTTTCTCCTATATAAGAATGCAGTTGATTTTTGCATTTTGATTTTGTTTCTATGGATTTTGCTGGATTCTCTTATTTTAATAGTTTGTAGATTATCTTGAATTTCCTATATAATTACATATATTGTGAATAACAATGGTCTGTTTCCTCTTTTCAAATCCTTACACATTTAATTTCTTTTTATGTTAGGGTTGCTTGCCAGGCCCTCCAGCACTCAATTTAATAGAAGTAGTGATGGTCGACATGCTTGTCTTATTCCTGACTTTATTTATTTATTTATTTATTTATTTATTTATTTTAAAAGATTTTTATTTATTTCTTCATGAGACAGAGAGAGAGAGAGAGAGGCAGAGGGAGAAGCAGGCTCCCAAGGAGCAGGGAGCTCGATGCGGGGCTCGATCCCAGGACCCTGGGATCATGACCTGAGCCGAAGGCAGACGCTTAACCATCTGAGCCACCCAGGCGCCCTTATTCCTGACTTTAAAGGGAATGCTTCTAACAAACATTATTGTTTGCAATAAATTTTGGGTGGACACCTTTTATCAAGTTAAAGAAGTTCCTTCCATAATGAATTTGCTAAGAATTTCTACCATAAATTAAATTTTATCAAATGTTTCCTCTGCATCCACTGCAATGATGATTTAGTTGTTTTCTCCTTTAATATATAAATGCAGTGAATTATATTAATAACTTTTTTTAAGATCTTATTTATTTATTTGACACAGAGAAAGAGAGCACAAGCAGGGGGTGCAGCAGGCAGAGGGAGAGGGAGAAGCAGGCTCCCTGCTGAGCAGGGAGCCTGATGAGGGGCTTGATCCCAGGACTCTGGGAGCATGACCTGAGCTGAAGGCAGATGCTTAACTGAGCCACCCAGGTGCCCCTATTAATAGCTTTTCTAATGTTCTAGTATTGTATTCTGGGATACACCCAAACAGATCATAAATGTTGATTCTAGCGCATTGCTGAATTTAACTTTCTACTAAATAATTAGGATTTTTACATCTATATTTATGAGAGATGGGTTGATAATTTTCCTTTTCTATCCACCCTTCTCTGGTTTTGACATCAAAATTCTGTCAGCGTCATATAATGAGTTGTAGTCATCTTTTATTTTTCTGTTCTCTGAAACAGATTGCCTGGGATTATGTTTCTCTTTTTCTTAAGTGACAAATCTCTGTCAAATTTGCTTATAAACCACTCTAGCCCTTTTGTATTTTGTGTCACTTTTGTAGGTAGATTTTAAACTACCAATTCAACTTTTTAAAAATAGCTATAGCTCTCTAATTAGATTTTCTATTTTCTCTTGAGTCAGTTCTGGTAGATTTCATTTTTCTAGAGAGCTGGACATTTCATCTAAGTGTTCAAATTTAGTTGAATGAAGTTTTAACATTCTTTTATTTTTTAAAAGTTCTACTATATATGTACTGATTTTCCCTTTTAATCTGTCAATTTTATTAGTCTTTCAAAGCACTAGCTTTCTTTTTTAAGATTTATTTATTTTAGGGCGCCTGGGTCGCTCAGTTGGTTAAGCGACTGCCTTCGGCTCGGGTCATGATCCTGGAGTCCCGGGATCGAGTCCCGCATCTGGCTCCCTGCTCAGCGGGGAGTCTGCTTCTCCCTCTGGCCCTCCCCCCTCTCATGCTCTCTCTCTCTCTCATTCTCTCTCTCAAATAAATAAATAAAATGTTTAAAAAAAAGATTTATTTATTTTAGAAAGAAAGAGAGAGAACGCAAGCATTGGGGGAGGGGCAGAGGGAGAGGGAGACATCTTAAGCAGACTCCTCACTGAGTGGGAAGCCCGATGAAGAGCTCATCTCATGACCCTGAGATCATGACCTGAGCCGAAACCAAGAGTCAGATGCTTAACTGACTGCACCACCCAGGTGCCCTTCAAAGCACTAGCTTTCTGGGGCACCTGGGTGGCTCAGTCATTAAGCGTCTGCCTTCTGTTCAGGTCATGATCCCAGGGTCCTGGGATTGAGCCCTGTATCGAGCTCCCTGCTCAGCAGGAAGTCTGCTTCTCCCTCTCCCACTCCCTCCCCCCAATGCTTGCATTCCCTCTTTCACTGTGTCTCTCTCTGTCAAATAAATAAATAAATAATCTTTAAAAAAAAAAAAAGCACTAGCTTTCTGTTTTCTTAATCATTTCCATTGTAACTTTGTTTTCTATTTAATTTTTTGAAAGATTTTATTTATTTATTTGAAAGACAATGAGAGAGCACAAGAGCGGGGAGGGTCAGGGGGAGAAGCAGACTCCCCACCGAGTGGGGAGCCTGACTCGGGGCTTGATCCCAGTACTCTGGGATCATGACCTGAGCCGAAGGCAGACACTCAACCAACTGAACCACCGAGGTGCCCCTGTTTACTATTTAATTAATTTCTCCTCCATACTATTTCTTTTTTTCTACTTCCTTTGTGGGTATGCCGTGTGTGCTGTTTTACCAGTGTCCTGAGTTGGACACATGGCTCATTAATTTCTAGACTTTTTTCTTTTCTAACGAAGCATTTTAAAGCTTTTGTAAGTTTCTCTCTGTAATTTTTCTGTAGCTTTTGCTGCATCAAACAAGTCTTAAAATATAGTTTCTGTATTATCTAATCTTGGTTATCTATAAGATTATGTAAATATAATTATTTATTTCTTTGAACCATTAGTTATGATTTATTCCTAATGTTCTTTAAAAGTATTTTAAATTTTCCTAATTTATGGAAATCAAGGTTAGGGTTTTTAAAAAGTAACTTTTAAAGTAAGTTTTCTTGTAGTTCGGAGGATGTGATCTATATGATACTGATTTGTTGTCGTCTGGGCTGAGATAGATGGCTTCATGATGCCATCAGAGGCCTGCATCCTTCCATCTTTCTGTTTTGTCATCCTAATACAATGCTTCTGTCACATACCTTCTTTGTATTTCTCACTGTTTCCAGGAAGATGGTTTGCACGTAGCAGCTGAAGTACAATGTACCGTTGCAACGTACCATGCTGCATAAGAAGGAATCAACAGCCCAGACTGAATAATCATTAGATTTGTCATGAAATCCATGAAATAGTATCTCTCTCTTTTCATCAGCTTCTTCCTCCCAGATAGAGTTCAGAATCCTGTTCTGGAATTGCTCATCGGAAGCCTGGGCTCTATCTCATGCCCCAGCTCTGGACCTCAAGGCCTGCCTCCAACATTAAGCATTTAGGAAATATTTGTCAAAGTAAAGAATGCATAATTAAAAAAGAATGAATACTCCCAGCCTGCTAATCTTGCAAGCCCCAAACCAGAAACGGATGGTAAATGTCCCCAACAGCAATTCAATACTCTTACTAAAGCTATGGGAACTAGAACACGGGTGACTTACAGCGCAAGCAGAAGCATCATGTACTGCGTAGTCTGGCACGGGGGCACAACTTCTAAACAACAACTTTCTGGAAGTCTCTCAAACATATACATTCATGAATCTTCCGGCCGACCTGTCCCACGTGATTTTTCCATTGTTCACAACGTAAGCAGAGTCTGTCTACTCAGGACAGCTGCAGCTCCACACCAGGTATTAGCCACAAAGCAAATCTAGATGATTGAGCCAAAGGCACATGGATGCTGGGGAGTGGGAGACGGAAGTTTAGGGCAGATGATTTGGATTGTATCTTGCAGGTGGTGTTTGGCTGTCCCCCGGCTGCACCCTTCCACCTTGCCTCGGCCAAGTCGACACAGTTTGGGTGTGGTTGCTCATAAATATTCCCAAAGAGCAATGACGATTCTTTTGGATTCCTGACCACACCATCTCTGTTGTGGGAGAACTATGGGGTGTGTGTGCCGGCCTCTCAATGAAGTTTTAATCAAAGCACTGTTTCCTTCCCGTTGTTGCTTTTGGAATGGTCTTGTTCTCTGAGTCCAAGCTTTGACCACGACGGCCCCTCCGCTGAATTTTTCCATAGCAGCTTTGGATTTCTGCCCCACCCCCTCCCATCTGCACGCCCCCATTTCCTCTCTCTCTGTTTTGGCTCCTTGTGGTTCTTGGTAAAGTGGTTGAGAAGTAACAAACCCAAAATACCTTAAGTAACAAATGAGTCACCATACTTCAACGGGCAGATCTCTGAATAGCAGAGGAGGTGACTGCCCAGAGAAGGAGAGAGGGAGAAAAATAGAAACAAAATGAACAAGTTGGCAGAGGAGGCTAACAGCAGCTGAGTGGGTGGAGGGGGCGGGGAACTTGGTTGGCTTGCAAAGGTGAGATCAGCACTGTGGCTTGTCACACCCTGGCTGACTCAGGCTAAGTGCGGGCCCCTCGGGAACTGCTAATACTGGGTTGTCTAGTAAAACTCAGCTGGATAAGTCACCTGACTGCTCTCTTCTGTTTACAAGTTCTGGGTCCTGGGGCTTGGAATTCTTTGTTCAGGTTGCAGCAAGGCTGCTAATCAGGGACACAATGATGCTGCTCCAGGACCATTCCCTTTCTGGTCACGTGGTATCTGGGTGACAGGAGTCAGGGTGTAACCCAAATGACTTCTTGGTACTTTTCAGTCAGTTGGGATTTTTTTAGAATGCATTATTTTCCTAAGACCTGATCTTGAAGTATAATAGTGGTGCTGGATGCCAGCCCAAGGCTAAACTAAGGCTGCAGGCAGAACGGGGCGGGCGGGGGGGGGGGGAGGGGGGGGCGGTTCTCAATGGCCAACTCAGGCGGTGGCTCTGCTGAGGAATCCAGGGACGCTGCCCCACCAGGATGGGCTTGGCTGAGAAGCCACCAGGGCGTGTGTCCTGCTTAGGACATGACTCCTACGGAGGCCGAGCCCTTGGAACATGTCTAATGGTGTGATTTCGTGGGGATCTGGCTGGCCAGCCCACAGTCCTTCTCAAAGACTTTCAAACTGTCACAAGAAGCCGGAAAGAAAAACCACGTGCACAAGAAACAAGGGCCAAGAGGCACGCAGTACCACTAAAGTGAGATTCCACAAGAATCTTTTGGAAGAAGACAAAAAAAAATGTATAAAATGTCCCCTGAGATAGGCTGTCTCAGATCATGGGGATGACAGGATTTGCTCACAAGCTGGTTCTCGTTTTAGGACAAAACCAGGAAGTTTGGAGACTAGCTTAAAAACAGAGGAAAGAGAAATAAGTTGATTTGGGTATTTTATGCCTGCAGCCAAGTTCCGCTTCAGTTGACCCTGCAGGGGGGCCGGCCTCAGCCTTGGCTTTCATCTCTCACAGCCCATCCGCCCCTATCCCGCATAAGTGCACAACCAGATGCCATGACTTGGAAAGAGCAGAGCTTGATCTCAAGAGGAAGTGGGGAGACTTAAAGCTAACAAGGCTTGGCAGCTAGTTAGAAAACAACTACTGTCCCTGTAAAGAAAGACCAGAAGTCAAGACTTGATCAGAGCAAACTTTCTGACCCCCGTTAAGTTCCTAAAAAAGTGGTGCCTCTGCTCACTTTGACCCTCTCCCAGCAGAGCCAACCGGTGAATTACTGAATATCCTTCTTGGAAATGATACATGCAAATTGCCTCTGGGAAGTCCATATGCTTGGCCTCAGAAGTCTTCATTTCAAAAAAATGCTTTTTTAAGATGCTATAAACAAAATATGCTTATTATGAAAATAAACATAGAAACAAAAAATTAGCCACAGTTCCAACACTCAAATGTTTAAGTGTTTCCTTCCAGTTTTTTTTAACAGGCATAGATTTATTTTAACACAGTCGCTCTCATTCCGTATATAGAATTTTGTACACTGCTTTTTGCTAAGTATATCTTACTGTTTTTTCCTGCTATCATATGGAAAATTATATTATTATTAATTATTATATATTATATATAATAACTCTGCTATATATGGAACTCTGTTATATATGTAATAATTCTGTTATTATTAAAATTATTAATTATGGTTACATAACTTCCCATTTTATATATATATATAATTAACCCATAGAGTTGACTTAATCACTCACTCCGTTTTGGACATTATATTTGTTTCCCGTTTTTAAAACTCTGAGTCTTTATTTAATTAATGTACACAATTTGGAGATTTTCCCATCAGCCCATCACTTAGCCAGGGGAGGTCCCTGTAGGACAAGACAATCGGTGGGAGCTGCCCGTCAGACTCCATGGGGGAATCTCGCCCCGCTTGAGCTGTAAGATTCACGGATTTCTGGTACAGGGGTCTTGAAGGACATAGAAATTGCTTAAGGCATTATCATTAGCATCTAGCTGTGTATTTCTCTGCCAGATGTGGCCACAAGTTCTATCTCCAGCTCCATATTTTCCAGAATCCTGGAGATAAGAGAAAATACTTCCAGTGAGTGGAAAAAACAGTAAAATGGAGGACGGGGGCTACACTTGGTGTGACAAAGGTGAGGATCTCATTTAAAAGAACATGAAGCATCTGTCTCTTATTCTGATTTCTTACTGGAGCATTCTGATTTCTTTGGGGCTTTCCTGGCAGGGCCACTTGCTGGAGAAGTATGGTTTGAGCAACAGAGTTGGGGCAGCAGAAGCAGGAAGAGTTGGCAGCATTCAGGATGGGCAGAGTCAACTATGGGTACAATTTATCATTTACCAAATAGCTTGTGTATGGTTGTCATTAAATATTTCATGCAAATGCTGTATTCTTTCAGAGGCAAGATCTGTGTCATATAGAATATAGTTCCCAAGCATCATGGAGGAGAATGTGCTGCATACCAAGCACTTCTTAGTGATTATTTCATTTAAGAATGTGAACAATCCCAAGTTAAGTGCTATTTTCTCCATTTTGCATGAGGCAATTAAACCACAGAGAAGTGAAATAATCCTCCCAAAGGGAAATGGCTAATAAATGTTTGAGCCAAGATTAGAACCCGGGGCTTACTTCAAAGCCTGGGGTCTTTGTAATATATCACGCCACCTCTCTTGTTAAACCTAACAGATAAACATAAAAGATGAGTTAATACTCATTGATAAAAGGTGGGGCTTTCTCTGGGTTCCGGAAGTCATCATTATGGACAGGTAGGATCCTTCATAGCATTTTCCTGAGGCTCTAAGGACAACCCATGAAGACTAGAGGTCAGCCAAATCAACTGTGGAAATGGGGGTTGTCCATAAGGTGGCTTTATTCTTTTTAAAGATTTTACTTCTTTATTTGAGAGAGAGAGCCAGCACGAATGAGGGGTAGGGGCAGAGGCAGAGGGAGAAGCAGGCTCCCCGCTGAGGAGGGAGCCCAACGTGGGACTCCCATCTCAGGACCCTGAGATCATAACCTGAGCCGAAGGCAGATGCTTAACCCACTGAGACACCCAGGCCCCCCCATAAGATGGTTTTAATGACCCCATGGAGGCTCTGACAACAGGAGCCCATAGGGAGCTTTCACCTCCCATTTTGTCCAAGGCCAGTCCTTGAGACATACTATGGTTGATAGAAATGAAAACAATTAGTTTACTGTGCTTTTTAATACCTGAATAACAGAATGATTAGATCATAACATAAGTATTTTCCCACTAGACTTGAGTTTTGTGAAGCCAAGGACCATACATGTCTTCTTCATTGCTATATTCTCACTCCTAAATCAGTGCTTCATCCACAGTAGATGCTCAATAAAATTTGTTAAATGAATGAATGAAAATAATATCTTACCAAGTCTGTGCCAAAGGTGTCTACTGGAGTTAGGGATGTTTCATGATCAACTCCCCAGGTATAGATGTGTTTCTCAGGATGTACCATCTGAATTGAGGTGGCCCAAAGCAGGATTGATCAGGGAGTGTGTGCAATCAGCTTCCATTTTTAAAATATTCATAATAAACTCTTGGTTGGGAAGCATGTAGCCATCTGACTTGGGAAGTGAAGAGTTTCCTTTTTCCCCTGCTCTTGCAGCACGGAGGGAAGATAAACATTCTCTTTTTCTCTTGCCCTTGATTCTTCAATCAAACTGGATTTATGCTAGGCTTAGGAAGAGAATCCCTCCTGCAGAGAGTGCCTACAGCATCCTGCTTATTCCCCAAAGGGAAAATTTGGGCTGAAAGTATACATTAAGCCCCATCATTAAGCAGTTAATAGTGTGCCCAAGAAACAAAAAGCAAGAGCATTACAAGTGGATTTTGTCATAATCCTACATCTCCCAAATGTGTAAACTCCAGGAAAGTCCAGATCCCCAGCAGGAACCCATCTGCTATATTTCTGGTGTGATACTCTTCTGTTTATATTTGCTCATTTCTCTCACCGAGTGCCAGGAAAGAAAAAGTGATATTTAAAAAATTCATCTGCTAGTATTTATGCAAACACATTTCTCTCCAAGTGTGGGTTGAGCAATGTGAGTGAAGCAGATGCAAATGCCTCCAAGGGACCACACTGTCACTTTAATAAAGAGAAAAGAGAAATATATATGCCTGGAACAGTTAAAGCAACTGTCCTCTGACCAGCCACACTCGATGGGGAGAAGGTGTGGGTCTTGAACCCCAGATTTGGAGGCTCATTTGAATCTGTCAATGAATCTCTGGAGCTTCTCTGCGCTGGCCAGTTAGGAGATTATAAAAGTTTAAGATTCCTGGTTGAGGATGTAACAGTAAACAATTATAAGAGAACATGTCACTGACATGAGGAGAAAAGGGAAGAAACATTGGTTGATCCTCAGTTGTGTGCCAAACTTTTTGCTAAGTGTTTTATGCACATTATTTCATTTAATTCTGACAGCTTTCTAACGATACGATCGTCCTCGTTTTTCAGAACCAGTATCACAGTGGCCAAATAATTTGCTCAACATCGTATAACTTAGGCTATTTTGAAAATCCACGCTCTTTCTCTTACATCATACATAAGAAGCTTCTAAGGCTTAAAATCTAATGTTATTATGTGTTTGTCTTCTAAATACCTAGCATTTAGGGGCGCCTGGGTGGCTCAGTTGGTTGAGGGCCTGTCTTCGGCTCAGGTCATGATCCCAGGGTCCTGGGATCGAGTCTCGTATCGGGCTCCCTGCTCAGCGGGGAGTCTGCTTCTCCCTCTGCCTCTGCCTGCAGAGAGCCATCTTCTCCCCACCCCACGCGCCCGCTCATATGCGCATGTGCACTCTCTCTCTCTCAAATAAATGAAACCTTTTTTTCTTTAAGATTTTATTTATTTATTTGACAGAGAGAGAGAGCAGGAACACAAGCAGGGGGAGTGGGAGAGGGAGAAGCAGACTTCCAACTGAACAGGGAGCCCAACACGGGGCTTGATCCCATGACCCTAGGATCATGACCTGAGCCGAAGGCAGATGCTTAATGACTGGCCACCCAGGCGCCCCTCGAATAAATAAAATCTTAAAAAAAATAAATAAATTGCTAGCATGTGTGGAGTGCTTACTGTGAAATAGGCAAAAGTCAGAGTTCTTCATATATGTTAACTTTGTAATCATCTTATGAGGTAGATACTGCTATTATCTAATCCTCCATTTTAAAGATGGGGAACTGAATTTTCAAGCAAATAAACTTGTCCAAATCACAAGGAAATAGCAGAACTCAGTCTGGACCCTAAGTCCGTGCATTTAAGCACTGCACTACACTGCCTCTCCTTTGAGGAGTCCTTCTAAGCACATTCTAGAATCCCACTCTCCCCTTCAACCAACCCAAGCTTACACTGATATGTTATTCAGCAAACATAGCATTTCAAT
Organism: Callorhinus ursinus; assembly: GCF_003265705.2. Lineage (NCBI taxonomy): Eukaryota > Metazoa > Chordata > Mammalia > Carnivora > Otariidae > Callorhinus > Callorhinus ursinus. The sequence continues at coordinate 7,893,088 of NW_027397071.1, read as the reverse complement.
TCCTCTCTTACTCCCTCTATGGCTCACATCCCAGAGGCCTGCCTGGAGGCATCATGCCTCAGGCAGGTCAGGACTGTTACTACAAACTTGAAAAACCACCTGGGTAATCTACACTCTTTAGAAGTTCAAGAACCAAGCACTGTGATTTCAGAGTTTCCCCTTGGTACAAAGAGAGATTCCTCTGGTTGTGATAGAGGCTGGCAGGCCTCCTCTTCCAGCCTGATGCTAGGAGGAGGCTGGAAGAGGAGACCACATGCCAGGCCGGGAGCCCCCTTGCCCTCTCCTGGCCTCTCCTGTCCAGGTCTCTGCCTGAAGGAGAATGAAATAAATTAGAAGAATCAAAGCAGGACAGCTCTTTCCCATTCCCTGTGAAATCCCTTGTTAGCGCATGTTTCACGGAGCATAGGGGTGACCAGAGAGAGCCAGGGACCTGGTCTCAGAACCAGGAATACCACTTAGAGAGAAGCAGTACAGGATGAGAAGAAACCGAAAGACTGAGCCTTAACCCAAAGACACAGAGTTAGGCCTAAAGAAACTGCTTAAATCAGTGAATGACTAAATTTTCAAACCTATTGAACTAAAATTAGTTTTTTCCCTCTTGCTACCCGGCAGGTGCGGGCTCATAAGAGATATCAGAGTGATTCAGAGAGAAAAGAAACTATGTGTTCTTTACACAACGGAGTGGAGTGAGTAATTGTGAATCCTGGTTTACACATGAAAGGGTAAGCAGATGTGAGTTTCAGCAGTCAAAATCAAAAGCAGAGAGGCTCCTAGGGACAAGACCTTTCTTTGAAGACCTTGGTCTCTCCCCCAGTGAGGTCCACACACTTATATTTAGACAATAAAAGAACACGTTCAATGGGGTGCCAGGCTGTCTCAGTCGGTAGAGCATTCTACTCTTGACCACGGGGTCATGGGTTTGAGCCCCACGTTGGGTGTAGAGATTACTGAAAAAAAAAAAAAAAACACCACATTCACTAACCTCAACCACCGTGTTCAGTGTGGGTAAACTGCCTGTCTTTTTTCTGGTGAGGTCAGTTATGATGGTGGCATCCTCTAGGTCCAAGGGGTAGAATTGCAGCCACTTTCTACTGACCATGGGTGACCAGGACAATGACCACCACAGAGGGGTAACCCTCAGCTGAGAAGGAAGACCCAAGGTTCCAAGAGCCCCTCATTCCCATCACAAGAGGAAGGTGCTGAAGACCCCTGAGGAGAAGGAAAGAGACGAGCAAAGATGTCATGAGAGACTGAGGAGTTAGTCTCAGCAGGCTTCTAGAAGGTTAACACGTCTGGGGGTAAAGGGGCTTGGGGCTCTATGTGGCAGAAGGTTGCTGTTACTTTATACATGGAAAACGAGAAAAGAAGACTCTTCTTCAAGTACAGGAATGAGCCTTTCTATCTCTGTCCATCCTTCCTGATGATGGGCAGCACAAAGTATAGTTGATAGGCGCCCAGGTTGGGAAGTTCAAATCCCAGTTTTGTCACTTCCTTCCTGTGTAACTTTGGGCAAGTCACTTAACCTCTCTTAACACCTTGCATGGTACTTTCACCTGTAAAATGGGAGAAACTAATAGTACCTTCTTCATAGGATTGTTAGAGGAATAAAACAAATAAAGCCCAAAGAACAGTTCCTGGCATAGAATAGGCCCTCGATCAATTTGGCAATGATTACTTTTCTGACAAGGCTAGAATAGTATGATTTTGAAGGTTCTTCTAGTTTCAGGTATCCCTAAATTTATTGACAAGTGATTGAGGGTAAACTCTAGGAGGATTTTTCAACAAACAGGTCATAGACTATCTCCCTCCACAGGCCAATGACCTTCGCAGGGACCTGCAGCCCACACACTGGAAAAAAAGTGTTCATTCAGATCCTTCAGCGAAAGAGGGTTTCGAAATGAGTTTGACATCCTGACCCTTCGTGTCATTGGACAGTCTGATAACCCTGTTGTGTCAGAAGAGAGTATGGGGCTACTGTTTTTTTCCCCGCTGAAGGCTGAGTTCAGGATCAGGCCAGTCTTCATTCAGAATGGGCGCGTCAGCAAGTTAACAATACTCACGGAAGGAATGTGGAGTCAGTTTTAACTGTTAGGTTTTAAATGTTGGTTTCTTGGCTTCCTAACTACAAGAGCCGAAGAGAGGGGTCTTTAAAAATAGGGGGATGGCATTGGGGGATGGGGTAGCTGGGTGATGGGCATGAAGGAGGGCACTTGATGGAATGAGCACTGGGTATTATATGCAACTGATTAAACACTGAATTCTACCTCTGAAACTAATAATACACTATATGTTAATTAATTGAATTTAAATTAAAAAAATGTTTTAAATATTGGGCTAATAATATCTACATAGTAGGGTATGGTGCGGGAGAGTTAAATTATTACTATAAAGTGGCCAGCATAGTGCTGGCACTCAGTGTCAGTTCCCACTTCCTCTTCCCCCATTTCCTGCTGAGATACAGAGTCAGCCTACTGCGTGGGGGGGGGGGGGCAGTCATCAAATAATGTGTCAGTTTATTTCCCTCCCACTTTTCTGAGGCAAGAGATCATGAAGATGGGAGGAAACAAGCACCCATTGTTCTAATCTTTTCTACCTGGTAAAAATTGTCCGTCTTTCTCTTCCAGTACTTAAAAAAAAAAAAAAAAAAAGATCCAAGTCCAGCTGATACCAAATTTATCTAGCTACTCTAAGATCATCTTGATTAACCTAGGTAAAAGTGTCCTGTGGCTCTCTATTGAGGGCGGAAACAAATAAGGCCTCAAGAAAATCTATCCCAATACGGCCCCTCCCAAGGTTTGCAGGATGTGTGCAAACCCAAGGGGGCAGGCAGGACAAGTGAGGCCGGGGGTCAGGCTCGGCCTGGCACTGTGATGCTTCATTATCAAGGGAGGTCATACACGTCCTGCTAGCTTCTTACCAGAGTTTAAGGACAAAGCTGAGTCTGCAGCTAGTCCCCTCCAGCTGTATTAATTCACAATCACAGAGCCCTTCTTCCCCACTTGGATCCATTCAAGCACCCAACCATCAAATCCCCCAAGGCTTCACCTTACTTTCCCACCTGCTCCATTTTCCTCAGCCGCCAGAGAACTTTCCAGAGGTGGAGTGGAGGTCAACAACCTGGGGCCCCTTGGACGGGAGGAGTCACCATAGCTGCCGACACACACAGGAGCTGACTTGGAAAAGTACCTGCTGCCAAGTCCAGAAGCCATTTCCCAGAGAGGACAGAGGTACCCAATGCTGGGTTCCTGAACTACCACTGATTTGGCCCAGAACCTCAAAGCCTTCCACGCCTGTTTCCCAGCATGTGGGAAGGCTAATGAGAGCAAAGGAAAATTGCTACCTACTACCCCACCTGTCATGGCTCCAAGTGCGAATGACTTGACCAACTTGAGAATGCTGTGGAGATTAATGAGTATTTACTGTGTATTTTGAGATAAAAGGTGCCAAAATCACCTTGCAGGGCTGAGGCAAACAATAGGGTGTCAGCTGGGGTGCAGTGAAGATTTGACAGACTGTTCCTTGATCTGGTCAACAGAACTTTAAATTTTTGTCAAGGTAGAACTTTTTAGATAACAATTATCTTATTTTTTTTTCCTTTGTAAAGTACCTCAACCTCACTCCTTCCAAGCTGGAGGGTCATGAACAGCTGTGTTGGAATACAAAACCCGCTCCTCCCAGTTGAACAGTTCAGGACTGCAATTTAAAAACAGAGTGAGCATCTTTTTGATTCATCTTCACACCATGCCTACGAAGGGGATAGTATCTAGCTTCTTTCTTTTCTTTCCTTCTCTTTTTAACAAAACAAGTAAAATTTGCAGGGGCTGAGACTCTCCTCAGCTTTTGATCCTGTTCAGCTTTTGCCCTGAACATTGCCTTTGCTTTTCTTGGCTGGGCTTTATTTCACACTCATTTTGGAAATGGAGATGTTTATTTGCTCAGGGGCTCCTTGGTTGCCTCTCTGCTCAAACTTCAAGGGCACAACAGAAAAGATGGCAATGATCATTTGCAATTGGCCCTGCCAAACCTCGGGTGTTGGTAAGGGAGGGCAAAGCAGGCTAGAGGAGGCCTTGGCTGCCACGCTTACAAGAGAAGCATGAGGAGGAGGAAGTGGGAAGAGGCCCGGTGCCTGCGGTGGAGACTATCAGCCAAGTCAGCACCTACAGGCTGGTGGAGGCAGCCAAGGAGCATGTGCCTGGTGGCCCACAGGGAAACTGCCATAGCAGTCAGTAACCGGGGGCTGGCGGGCCGAATTTCTGCACACTGTCTGCTCTCCTGGACGCAGTGACACAGACATCCTTTGGGGTCGGGATGCTGCTTCTCGTGGGCCTAACTTGGATCCATAGTCTTCTTTGAGTCCCTGGTACATGCTGGTTCCCCTCGAAATCAATTCCCAGGGGCCAGGGTGTCCACGGTTTAGCTTTTACCCTTAAATCATTTTGATTTTTTGACCTGTTGACAGCACCACGGTTCCTGCCTACTTCCAATCTTGCGTTGTCACGTTGGTGGTATAGTGGTGAGCATAGCTGCCTTCCATCTTGCATTGTTGCTTGCTGTCTTTGGCATCCTTTTCTTTCTTCCTCCTTCTTGGGCCAACCCAGTGACGGTCATTCCACAAAATGGTTGAGCAGTGAACTTCCTGTCTGATAAACTTAGCCCTAAAACAAGTTTAGTTGTAACCATCTTGGGCCCTATGTCAGAAGTGATGAGCAGCGTGCTTTTAAACATCCAGGCCCGTCACCTCTCTGAACAGACCTAGGGCCATGTTTATCTCGTTCTGTGACTCATCGACCTCTCTGACTCTGGTTTCCATGTTGTGAGATTACCTTGGAGTTAGTTGTGAGATGAAGACCTAGTGACAGAGGTTCAAGTTGGTAGTGATAATACTCTTAAACCGCAGACAGAAGGCTGACATGGTTTCTTACCCGCCAGTAATCAGCAACCACAGGACTGAAGTGCTTTCCAAGAATTGGGATTTGCTGGGGGGGGGGGTCCCCATAGCTAGCAGCCCCCAGGGGGAAGCGGACACCCAAAACGAGCTTATTCTGTGAAGGTGGTTTGCACATTTTTGTAGTTTGGCCATCATTTTGGCAGGACAGAAATCCCCAAGGGCCAATTTATCCCACCGGCAACCTCCTACAAATGCAAAAACAAACAAACTTAAGTTTGTTTATTGAGAAGAAAACCAAAGCTTTGGCAGAGGACAGGGACAATGTCTTCAGATCCCCAGGACCTCATGGTCTCAAAATATATTTATTGAGGTCCTTTGATTATTCTGAGGGTCAATCACACATGATTTCCCAATCCTTTCAATCTTGGTACTGTCCTTGGAGGATAAATCTCTGTCCTAGAGCACAGCCAGGGAACAGATCATGGGCAGACTAAATTCTCGATTTTATAAAACACGGAAAGAGAGGGAAAAGACCAACAGGAGCCTGAGCCTCTCCAATGCTTAGAATTAATTGATTGATTCGTCCACTGATGATTTTTAAAGCTGTTTCCCTCTAAAAATTGGTGGAGAGACACGGGTGGGTACAAAGGGGTTGCCAAGATGGCCAGAAACCCAAATACTGTTACGGGCAAAACTCTTGGCATAAGAGCAAAGAAAACTGGGCCATGGGATTGGACTGTGTGTTTCCGAGGTCGTGTCAGCAGTCTCCTGGGCCACAGCTTTTGCTTGCTCAGAATGCAATTTGTTCAGGCAGTGCAGCTGGGGGCAGCAGGACTTTGGGGACAAAAGCCTTGGCTGGTGAGAGAAAATCAAAATAATCCCCATTAAGTTCCCATTATCTTAAAAATTAGAAACCCTAATGAGAAGCTTCCAGAGCAAGCGGAGCAGCAGGAGGGCCCCTCTGATGAACGCTGTCTCTGTGAGGATGTCACTGGCACGGTGGGCAGGCTGACTGCCCCAGCGCCTCAGAGTAGTTTCCCTGGAAGCAGCCAAGATGGATTGGGTGCCCCCGGACTCAGAAGCCATGAGCAGACAGAGAAGCAGCCCAGAAGCGAGGCCAACACCCCGAAGGAGACCCTGGGCCTGAGGGGTGATTGTCTTTAACCCTGCATATTGTTAACTGTTCCTCAGACGCTGAACCAATTTAACTAGGAAGATCCCAGATTCTAAGTGTGGTGCCACCTAAAGGCAGGTAAAATGCCAGGTAAAGGTTCTCAACCTGTGTTCCCCTCAGATTTCAGGTGGAGGAGCCTTTTACATACAAGAAGGTAGCTGGGGATGCTTCCTCCCCTGGCAGTGAGCTACTGTGGAAACACTCCTCTCACAGCCCTGGCAAATGGCCTCCAGGGTTTTCTGTCCAAACACTACATCTCCTCACCAGCTCTGCATCACATTTTGACGCTGCGTGGCCCAGTAGTATCACATCATGCGGTGGCACTGGGCCAGGAGCGTGCCCGGAGCACTTAGCACCATACAGGGAGTCTGTGGGGCCTGCAGGCTCCCTTTCCTGCACTCCTACTGGAGCATAGGAGATTATCAGGCGGCAAGTCATGGTGTTGTTATTATTACCCTGATGTGTAATAAATCTACACGGTGCAATAAATTAAGGCAAGTCTCTGTTCTCACTTTACACACTGCCAGTAGTTTTATTGTAACAGCTCGAAGATGTGAGTTTTCCTTTTTAGGCAGAGCAGAGGAAGCTGTGAAATGTGAAGAGAGAACAAAAGGAGATGAATGTAGTTTGCAAGACAGGTTTTGTACACCCGATGGCTCATCAGGACATCCAACACCTAACATTTTTGTGCTGAATGGTATCAGGGAACTGGGAAGCCTTACAATGCCCACAAGAATTCGTTTGAATTTATTTTCATATCAATGTATCTGCATTCTGCAGAGCCGACTTCTCTAACGAGACTTTCAGCGCTTTCTTTCAGGGGTGGACCTGAGCTGATTGTAAGATCACAAATGGGTTTGGGAACTCTTTAAAGTCAGCAAATGAGCATTAGGGAGGTAGTTGCATAGGCTGAGATTGTGATAATCTGTTCATTTTGGCAATTACAGCTCAGGGGATGAAGAGAGGGGTGGCAGGACCCTACAGCAATACCCCCCACCCCCAGGAAGATTATGATTCATCTCAGAACCCTGTCCAGAGACGCACACGCTCTGGCTTTTCTTCCTTTACATCATTCACCTCAGTTCTACAGGATGCAAGGGAAGGCCTCGGGAAAGGCTTGCCCTCTATCCCTTGCCAAGTTCAAAGCCCAGGCAAGGCCTCCAATCATGTCCCCACCATACCTGACACTTAACGACACTTAATGCATTTTGTCAGGCATCCTGTTCCTTGGTAGCAAATTGTTAGTCATTCAAGATTTCTTAACCCTCTGGTGTGAGAGCCTTCCTTTTATCTTCTTCCTCTTCAGGTCTCACAGGTCTGTGCTTTACGTGTCATTGTAGCCCCTGAACGCTTATTATGCTGTTGAGCACATAGTTGATACTTAACATATAAGGACTGTTAACATAGGACTGTTGATAGGGCACCTGGGTGGCTCAGTCGGTTAAGCGTCCGCCTGCAGCTCAGGTCATGATCCCGGAGTCCCAGGATGGAGCCCAGCATTGGGTTTCCTACCCAGCGGGGAGTCTGCTTCTCCCTCTGCCCTTCACCCCACTTGTGCGCTTTCGCTCTCTCAAATAAATAAATAAAAATCTTTGAAAAAACTGAATGTTGATGAGTTGACTTTCAAAATAGTCATCTAGCTCATTCTACGACTACCAGCTCTGTCCCCTGGTTTACCATCATCCCAGTATTGTCCTTAATGACCTTCCAGTCCAAAACAACTGACTCCCTTGGTACTCCCCTTGGCAAAACCCTAATGCTCACCCTTTTACTCCTCCTTAGAAAATCCCATACTTCTTCACTGTAGCAAATGCTAAGACAGGAAATTTCATTCTCTGAGCTTGGATGGTCTCATGAATTCTATTTTTCTCTTCTAGGTTTTTCCCCTAATACTTTCTACTTCTGGTTAGTCTGTAACAAGCTTAATCAGTACAAACTCTGGAAAAGCTGAGGTCATAACTTCTGAATCTGGTTTGAATTTGGGATTTGCTCCTGCAACTCAAAATTAATATTATAAATTTACTGGAAGTGTGTTTTCTACTTTCTGGCCTCAAACTAATATTCTTTACACACAAAGATTGGTATCTGGTTCAATTAAGTTATTAAATGAAAAAGAAATTTCCAACTCCTTCCCTGGCCTTTCCCTATCTCACCACTGCCCCGCCCCCCGCCGGAGTTACTGGCGATGGGAAAGATGCAGTCCTTGCTTGAATTCCCCTTAGGTTGTATCATTGTTTGGAATTTAGTGGTTCTCATCCAGAAGCAGACGGGGACAAAGCAAGGAGTTACTATTTTAGCTCAGCCATATAAGGTAGCACAGGGGCACCTGGGTGGCTCAGAAATCTGAGGAGAACACAGGACTACTCTTGATCTCAGCTCAGGTCTTCATCTCAGGGTCGTGAGTTCAAGCCCACATCCAGCGAATGTTAATGAATATTTACCAACAGAATATTTAACAACAGAAGTGTTGTTCCCAGGACCGTATTGTCCATTATATTATCTCATTTAACTTAATTCTTGCCCTTTCAGGTAGTATTGATGTTTTCATTTTATAAATGAGGAAGCAAATGTTTAAAAGTACTAACTAGGTGACTTGTGTTGAGTGGTAGAACCAGATTTTTGGATACTAGGTCTACTGTTCTTTTCATTTCATCATATTTCCTCTTGTCTGCTTCTTAACTGTATGCTAATAGAATCCTATATGCAGGAACTGGAACTCCGTACAAGATGGCGGCTCTTAAAGAACCTACAGAGCGTGAAATCCCGTTACAGCAAATATTATTCTGACACAACCCCATTCTAGAGCTGGCACTGGCTCCTGGGTTTCATCCAGTAAATACTCAAGTGATACTTCACGAGCGTTTGTACAAACTTCTCAGTGGAAATTTGGCGTTTAGGACATCTTTAGGATTGGCTCTAAGTGTTAAGCAAAGAAACAGGAAGACTGATAGTAAGATGCTGGTTGTATGTTCCTTTATGCTATAGCTTCTAAAAGTTATCCTCATTTAATTGGTTGTAAACAAAATTGAAAGTACCATAAAAGTACCATGAAAATAGTACCTTTAAAAGGGCACCTGGAATCATAATGTCAATTCAAGAAAAAACTGGGGGGTAGTAAATAACCATTTCTGTGTCCTACAAAAGTATGTTTCTCAGCATTGACTCTGTGTCAGTTACCGTTATGAATTTTTATGTATTATTTCATCTTCACAACAACTCAACGAGGTAAATGCTACTTACATTTTATACACAGAGAAATTCAGGCTCAGATAGGTTAAGTAATATGAGCAAGGTCACATAGCTGATGCGTGGCAGGACTAGAATTTGAACTCACTCACACAGGATGATTCCAGAGCCTACATGTTTAGTCACACTTAGAGTTGCCAGATAAAATACAGAATGTCCTGAATTTCAGATAAACAAACTCCAAATATTGTGTGGAGCATATTTATACTAAAAGCATATCTGTTGTTTATCTGAAATTCAAATTTAACTGGACATCTTGTCTTTTTACTCGTCAAATCTAGCAAACCTAAGCACACTATGTTGCCTTCTATAAATTCATAGATCTATCTATATTCAGGTTGCTTAATTCAGCGCTTTACATGTGCTTGAATTTTATTACAGAATAAATTACGTTAACTTATATGCACAAAGCTGCAGCAAGCCCTCTTGGATTCCTTTTCCCTCCATTTATTGATGGCTGGGGACAGCCTTCTCCTTGATAGCACAGTTCAGTGCAAGCTTTTCTCTCCTGATAAGAAAAACTTTGCTTGCTGTTGGCGCATTCTGGCCTCCTGCCTACATTGGGCTTTCCCTTCAGTGGCCAGCAGTGTCCTCCCTGGTGCTCATCCTTATCCAACTTCCTTGCTGCAGAAATCCTTGATTCTTTCTAGGAGTTAGAGTGTCGAGTGGCTGCGTAGCTGCTTCCTTCCAGATGAGTGTTCCCAGGAGGTAATGGAAAAGAAGGAGTTGTCTACCGCTTAGCAGAAAGGGGCCCTGCATATAAAGTCTGTGGTATAAAACATATAAATAGGCAGTGCATACACCCCAAAACAAACAACTCTTGCTTATCTGTGTGTGCACTCTCCACTCCAATGTAGTTCCCCGCAATGCATGACGTGCACCTGACTGCCTCCTGTTACCACCCAAATGACCTGTGCTGCAGAAATAGAAACTGCTTTTAATGGCCACTTAGGAGACAATGGATTGCCCCCTAGATCACAAATGCATTAAAAAACAAATATAAAGGGCTTTGGAATTAGCTCCTGTTTATTATCTTTTAGTAATATGAATAATTGAAAAGTGACCACCTATTTACAAGCCTGGATAGTTGCAGAATCACCCTGATAGTCCAGATTTTTTAAATCTTTCAAATGGCATGGATTTTTATGAGCCCCGGATGAAATAATGATAGATAATATTTATTATAACATAAAGCAACATCTTGTCATTGTGTGACAGGCTCTGTGACAGCACTTTACATACCTGATCACATAATTTTTACCAAAACCCTGTGAAGTTCTATACTTTTATTATATCACAGGTAAGAACACAGAGGCTGCAAGAGGTTAAGCAATTTGCCCAAGTTTGCACAGTTGGTCAGTGGCAGAACTTGCATTTAAACCCATGTAGTCTCACTCCAGAGACCACATGCTTAATTATGAGCAATAATGCCTCCGTGGCATAAGATCAGTAGACATAGCTTCTGCAGTGAAAAAGCAGTTTTGGTTTTGTTTTTATTTTTTTAAAAGATTTTATTTATTTATTTGAGAGAGAGAATGAGAGAGAGAGAGAGAGCACATCAGAGGGGATAGGGTCAGAGGGAGAAGCAGACTCCCTGCCGAGCAGAGAGCCCGATGCGGGACTCGATCCTGAGACTCCAGGATCATGACCTGAGCCGAAGGCAGTCGCTTAACCAACTGAGCCACCCAGGCGCCCCGGTTTTGTTTTTAAATTCAAATTTGTTGTTAACTCTTTCATTCCGAATGTATGAGGTGTTCTCTTTCCGAAAAAGTAAAGGATATCCAGGAGGAGAAAAGGTGGGTGGCAAATAACCAAACTTGTTAGGATTAAATTAGATTGTTAAATCCCTAGAAACATACAACCTACTAAGACTGAATCATGAAGAAATAGAAAATCTGAGCAGACCAATTACTAGTAAGGAGACTGAATCAGTAATCAAAAACCTCCCAATGAACAAAAGTCCAGGACCAGATGGCTTCCCTGGTGAGCTCTACCAAACATTCAGAGAAGAATTAATACCAATCCTTCTCAAATTCTTCCAAAAAAAATAGAAGAGGGGGGAGTACTTCCAAACTCATTTTATACGACTGGCATTACCCTGATACCAAGACCAGACAAGGAAGCCACAGGAAAAGAAAATTACAGGCCAATATTCCCGATGAATATAGACGTAAAAATCCTCAACAAAACATCAGCAAACTGAATTCAACAACACATTAAAAGGATCGTATACCATGATCAAGTAGGATTTGTTCTAGGGATGCAAGGCTGGTTCAACATCTGCAAATCAGTCAGGGTAATACACCACATTGACAAAATCAATAGATGCAGAAAAAGTCTTTGACAGTATTCAACATCCATTTATGATAAAAACAAAGACGGTATAGAGGGAGCAGACCTTAACATAAAGGCTACATAGGACAATCCCACAGCTAGTATCATACTCAATGGTGAAAATCTGAAAGCTCTTCCTCTAAAATCAGGAACAAGACAAAGATGCCCACTTTCATCACTTTTATTTAATACAGCTTGGAAGTCCTAGCCAGAGCAATTAGGCAAGAAAAGAAAAAAAAATAGTCATCCAAGTTGGAAAGGAAGAGGTAAAAGTGTCACTATTTGCAGATGACATGATATCATATATAGAAAACCCTAAAGTTTCCATCGAAAAACTATTAGGATAAATGAATTCAGTAATGCTGCAGAATACAAAATCAATACACATGCACAAAAATTTCTATACTAATAATAAACTATAAGAAAGAGAAATTAAGAAAATAATCCCCTTTACAATTGCACACACATCCCTCCCCCACCCATAGGAGAAAACTTAGAAGGTAAGCTCCTTCACATAGGTCTGGTGATGATTTTTCTAAATCTGACACCAAAGATAAGAGCACCAAAAGCAGAAATAAACAAGTGGGATTACATCAAACTAAAAAATTTCTGCCCAGAAAAGGAAACCATTGACAAAATAAGAAGGCAATCTACTTACTGGGAGAAAAGATTTGCAAGTCCTATATCTGAAAGGGGTTATTATCCAAACTATACAAAGAACTCAAGCAACTCAATAGCCAACCCCCCCCAAAAAAAACCCAAAATCTGATTTTAAAATGGACAGAAGGTCTAAACAGACATTGTTCCAAAGAACAATGACAAGACATTGTTCTTACCAACAGGTACATGAAAGACGCTCAACATCGCTCATCATCAGGGAAATACAAGTCAGAACCACAATGAGATATCACCTCACACCTGTCGGAATGGCTATTATAACAACAACAACAATAAGAGAAAACAAGTATTGATGAGGATGTGGAGAAAAGGGAACCCCGTGCACTGTTGGTAGAAATGCAAATTGGTGCAGCCACTATGGGAAACTTATGGAGGTTCCTCAAAAATGAAAAACAGAACTCCCATGTGACCCAGTAATTCCAGTACTGGGTATTTATCCAAAGCCAGTGAAAACCTAACTCAGAAGGATACCTGCAACCACATGTTCACTGTAACACCAGTTACAATAGCCAAGATATGGAAACAACCTAAGTGTCCATGGATGGATGAATGGGTAAAGAAATTTATATACACACACACAGACACACATGTATGTGAAATAAGTCAGAGAATACAAATATTATAAAATCTCTCTTTTATTTGGAATCTAAAAAACAAAACAAAACAAAACCCAAGCACACAGATACAGAGAACAAATTGGTGAGGTGAGGTGGGGGTGGGAGAGTAGGAAAAATAGGTGAAAAGGGTCAAAAGGTTAAAAAACAAACTGGACGCTGTATGACTAGTACCCAACTCATATCACATGTGACTCCCCACACGAGTCCGTTGGGCAACACCTGTACTGGTTTCTGCCCTGCTCAACTGGGCAAGTCTACTGATTGCTCAGTTGCATGTCACAGTGATCTCAAATTGCCACAAAGGATTCTAAGTGCGTACTCTTGTTTTCTGCACTTTATGTCAACTGGTGCTATGATCTGAATGTTTGTATCCCCCTACAATTCATATGTTGAAATCCTAGCCCCCAGAGATGATGATGGTATTAGGAGGTGGTGACTTGGGAGGTGCTTAGGTCATACATAAGGGTAGAGGTCTCATGAATGGGATGGGTGCCCTCATAAAAAAGGTTGCCGAAGGATCTCTAGCCCCTTCCACCAGGTAAGGACACAGCAAGAAGGCACCACTGTAAACCAGAAAGCAAGCTCTAACCAGAATGTGACCTTGCTGACACTTTGGTCTCAAGAATTTCAGCCTCCAGAACTTGAGAAAGAAATTTCTGTTGTTTGCAAACTATCCAGTCTGTGGTGTTTTGTGACAACAGCCCGAATGGACTAAGACAACTGGTAATAAAAAAATTTTGTGGACCAGCACGTTTGTGAACCATACTTTGAATAGCACTAATAAAGAAAAGATCAGCTTAGCACGTAATTAATTAAAATATACAGATATGTTAACGTATTAAATGGTTGGCTTATATTCTCTCCCCAGCCCTCCCTCCACAACACACACACACACACACACACACACACACACACACACACCCATTCCTGAAATATTTATTGAGAACCTACAATACGCCTCCTTTATTCTAGGCTTTGAGAATACAGTAATGAGCCAAACAGATCAAGTCCGTGCCCTCTGGGAACTTATATTCTAATCCAACCAATGTTTTGACACCCAAAGGTCTGGGTTCCTGTTTGAGATCTTGCCAATTAATAGCTCTGTGTTTCTGGGCAATTCATTTAATCCCTTTGAGCAAGTTTTCCCTTCTGCAAAATGAGACTTATACCTACTTTAATGATATTGTTGGTAGGATTAAATTAGGTACTGTAGAGTCATTCTGGAAACTGTAAAATGGGATACCAAGGCCAGGTCCTTTGTATTTTTTTGCAACAAGCATAAAGTAGCAAACACTCAGCTAAGATATGTTGACTAAATGTTTGTAAGGTCCTATATGTGTGAGGTGTATTTTTTGTGTAAAATATGCCTGATCTTCAAATCCTTAAAACCACTGCACCAACAAGAAAAGTGTATTAGGTATTGCAGGGCATAGTATATGTAATTCTACTCTTGGGCTACAGGTTTCCAAGAATCCTGGTCTAAAAACACATTTTCTAAACACTGATTGGATGGAAGCCTCTTTTTATTGATTTGTATCACAATCTGAATGCTTCTTTTTTTTTTAAAGATTTTATTTATTTATTTGACAGAGAGAGAGAGAGAGAACAGGTAGGCAGAGAGGCAGGCAGAGGGAGAGGGAGAAGCAGGCTCCCCGCTGAGCAGGGAGCCGGATGTGGTGCTGGATCCCAGGACCCTGGGATCATGACCTGAGCCGAAGGCAGCATCTTAACCGACTGAACCACCCAGGTGCCCCAGTCTGAATGCTTTTTAAAGGCCCTTTCCATAATTGACCATCAAAGTAGCTAGCTGTGTTGGTCCTGCTAGTTCTAAGAATACCTGCATTCTCTAGGATTATGAGATAGAACGGAGTTGTAAAAGTGCCCTAAGTTGGGAAGCACTTGGGAGAAATTCTCAGCGAACAGTAGCAAGAAAAGAAGTATAGTTAGTCTGTTTCTCTTCAAAAGTTTGAATCTCATGTTAGGAAATGTCATGGTTATGGTTTTGTTTTAATTTTAAGGTCAGTTCACTGAGTCCAATGATGAAAGCTAGCAAAAGAATATGCTCCTGAAAACGATTTTTTCTTAGAATAAAAAGAAAGGCAAATCATCACCCTCTCAGCATGCCGTGGCAGTCAAGCTCTGCAGAGAGGAAGATCCATTTGCGAGTCCAGTCACTCTCTGGGTCAGCCGGATTGTAGGTGAGATCGTCCTCACGTGCAGCTCCCGGAACAAAGACTCATCTACTTCCACGTTGTTTCTAGCATCCTCCAAGAACTGGCTATTAGTTGTGTCACGATTATGATCTATTTCAAAAAGCTGTTTCCCACCTCATTTTTTTCCCCTGCTGGTTCTTCTTTCATTCATTGCTTAATTTCCAAGAGTGCTGCCCCAAACCTGGCGTTCCAACTTAAGAAATTCTCAGTTGTAATAGGAGTGCCGTGAAATAATTGCCTTTTGGCTTCTGCTTCTTGTCCTTTTTTGTTTCTCCCCGGCTATAAGGACATTCTCTTTGAGGGTTAGTGATTGTACTCAGAGTCAGGGAGAGGCATAAATGCTCTTCAGATTCCACAAAAGTGTACAACTTGATTCAGTGGCTGGTTGAGGAGTACCTCATATATATAAGCTGCACGACTGACAAGGGGCACTAACGTAATTAAAACACGGTGATCTACAGAAGGGATATGTAGTAATGGGAATAAAATGCCTGCATAAAACATATGACAAGGCAGCCCGTCAGTGCCACAGGTGAGGTGAAAACAGAAACTGTGGGGCTTCAGAGGAGAGGAAAAATCAGAAAAGGTTCCAGGTAGCTACTGCAACATGAGACAGACCTCCAAGGATTTCAACAGATTCAGGGTCTGCAAAGAGGGGACAGGGGGCATTGCTCCAGGCAGAGACAATGTAGGCAAAGGGGTTGGCTCCTTTTTGAGAAGTCCGTAGGAATTACAGACAGTAGTTCAGGCTTGCTTGAGAACCAGCTCTTTCTAAATAAGGGTGTCCTGCAAGGTGAGGCTGGAAAAGTGGGATGGAGCCACGTTCCTGGGCAAATGCCAGTTGGAAATTGATGGAGAAATAGCGATAATTTTAAAAATAGGGTGGAGTCCTGATTTGGCCACTGCTTTAGAGAGGTGGTTCTGGCAAGAACACAGGATGGACGGAAGGGAAAGGAACTAAGCAGGAGACCAAAGAGGAGACTACAGGAAAAGTCTGGACTAGAGGTAATCAGTCATGGCAGTGGAAGGAGAGAGGAGCGGCTGGTAGAAGGGATGTTGTGTAGGAAGGACCTCTACCCGTCTGTCCCATACGGAAGCCCCCAGCCATATGGGCCCATTTAAGTCTAACTTAAATTCGTTAAAGTTAAATGAGATTGAAAATCCAGTTCCTCAGTCATGTTAGCCACATTTCAAGGGCTCGATAGCCACATGGGGCTACTGGACCAGACTATGTAGATAAAGAACATGGCAGAATGTTCCACTGGGCGGTGCAGATTGTTACACTTTGGGGACTGACGGGGCACAGGGATGGGGAAGATTACAGGCAGCTGAGGCTTGGTGGCTGAGTGTGAAAGATAGTGTCGTGAGCAGAAAAGGCGAAACCAGGAAAAGGATTTAGGAGGAAAGATGTCATTTAGTTTCTGTCAAACACCAGGTAGGATAAAGTGTGTACACAAATGCATGGGTGTCGTCAGTCAGTGGAGAAAAACAAAAAGGGCAGGTAAAATAAAGGCCCCAGTGGGCTCTCCCAGGGCTTATAAAGAGGCCCTGGCAGAGTCCAGTTGGCTTATCCCCTGCTGTGCTCAGTTTCTCCCCAGCTTGCCTAGCTCCCTCAACCTCCCCCCAGACCAAGGGCTCAAGTATGCTGTGACAGGGCAAGGGCCCGAGGGCCCTGCTGGTTCCTCAGTTCCATGGCTCCTCCCTGAACCCATTTTTCTCACAGATGCCTTCGCTTCCTCTTTCCCAACCGCCTCACTCACCCTTCCCCATGCTTGATCCTTGGAAAGTCCCCTTTCCCCACTTACTCGACTGCTTCCTCCTGAACTATTCTTTCTCACAGGGACCACCAAACCATTGACCCCACCGCTTTTTTACTTGCCTCTCTTCCTTCCCAGCTGAGATTCCAAGGTCTGTTACTATAACCATTCTCTGGTGTACACTCCCTCGACCCCCTCATTGACTTTCATCAGCAAACCCAGCCCGGATCAAATCCAACCCTCCTGCAGTCCCCCAAGCAATGGCACGTGGCTGAAGAAAACCACACAACCTTGCTGAATGGTCTCACTTTCAATATAGGACTGCCAGCTCAAGAGGGCCCTCAGCGCTGTCCACACTATACTTCTCCAGTAACTTCCACCCTTCAGGGGAATTCTTGCTCACCTTCTTCTAGCTCCTTGAATAGCCAATAGCCCCTCCCCATTCACAGTTTTTCATTGCATAGGATGAAGGAAAGCACACAGCCCAGATCTATCTCCTCAGACCCAGTAAGGTAGCCGGCAAGAATGTGCAAGGGGTGTGTGTGTGTGTGTGTGTGTGTGTGTGTGTGTGTGTGTGTGTGTGT
>NW_027397071.1:7859497-7875587 GCF_003265705.2 Callorhinus ursinus | reverse complement strand
TGTGTGTGTGTGTGTGTGTGTGTGTGTGTGTGTGTGTGTGTGTGTGTAGGAGGGTAGAGAGGATGGCTAAAAGGCACCACTCCTCCAGGTGGAGTAATTAGAAAAGGTGCCCCCCCCCCACTTCCTCCAGGCGGACATGGCCTCACAGCTGGGTTGGCAGAACAGGGGCTGGATTTTAGCTCCCACCTGTCCCCCTTCTGCTCTGCAGTGGCCTGAGCATGCCACCACCAAATGGACTACCTGACCTACCTGCATTTGCATCCATAGACTTTGCCTTCTCCCCCCAAATAGTGCGTGAGCATACTGTCCTTGCTCCTATCCAAGGCCACACCTTAACTTCCACGCTAGGTCTCATTGCTTCGTATCTTCTTGAGGACAATCTTTCTGCACTTGTCTCCTCTTGCCTTCTGTTCCATCACATTTGCCTCTCTACAGGATCCGTCCAGCATACCAACAAAGGAAAACATCTCCCATCTTAAAATACTATCCCTTGATCCCAAATACTCCTGGGGCTACTACCCTTTTCTCAGTTACTCTTTATAGCAAAGCTCCTCAAGAGCTGTTTAGACTTGCTATAAACACTCTCTCTTCCTCACTTCCCAAGCTCTTGTTAACACACCCTAATCAGACTTTCTCCCCTACAACACCATTGAAACTGCTTTCATCAAGGACGTTGGTAACCTTCATCCGGCCAAATCCAGTGTTCAAACTCTGTCCTCAGCTTACTTGTTTCAGCAGTTTTTGATAAGAGTGATGACTCCCACCTTCCAGAAACAATTCTCTTATCTTCCATCACTTACCCTTTCCTGGTATTTCTCTGATCTGACTGGTAGCTCCTCCTCCTCTTCTACTTAATCTCCAAGTGTTGGATTCCTCTTAGTCCTCTCCTCCAGCTACTCTCCCTAAGTGCTTTTATGTAGATTTCGGGCTTAAAAAGCATCTCTGTGCTGATGAATCCCAAATTTATATCCAACTGTTGTACTCAACGTTCCATGTGGGTATATAACAAGCACCTTATGTAACATGTACAAAACAGAACCCCTGATCTCCCCCATCCCCAAATTTCTCCTGTTTGAGTCTTCCCCGTCTTCCGAAATGGCCCCACCCTTAACCCATCCTTCAGGACCTGAACCTAAGAATCATCCATGATGTTTGTTCCTTCACACACTCTCTGTCAAATCCATTCCAATTCAAAATGTATCTGAATAACCTTCTCACTCCTTTGTTGCCATCCTATTCCAAGTTACCACCACCAACATCCTTAGTGGTCTTCTTGCGGACATTTGTGCTTCCCTATTGTGTATTTTACACATTAATATGTGTAAAGAATATGTGCATGAATAACTTTTTAAAATGTGAATCAGATGTGGTCATTCCTCTGCTCACCCTCCCATGGCTTTCAGTTGCTCTTACAACAGTCCACAAGGCTCCACAGAATCTAATCCTTCCACACCTCTCTCCACACCTGCTCTCTGGCTAGCTGGTTCCATTCAGCCATACTGGCCTTTTGCTGTTCCTGCAACCTACCGGGTGTATTATTCTCACCTCTGAGTTTATGGCTGATTATCTTTCAGCTTGGAAAGGCTGTCCCTGCCAACCCCCTCCCCCACCCCAAACACACACCCTAGGTATTTGCTAGGCTCATTCCTTCACATCATATGTATATAGGCGCTCAAAGGTGTCCTCTGCGGGGCAGTATCTGGCCAGCTATAAAGTCACTCCATTCCTGGCTTTATTTTTCTTACCTGACATTTTTCTTACCTTACATGACAAATGTCATTACCTGACATTTTTGTTTACTTGTTTGTTGTCTGTCTCCTCTCTCCCACCCCACTAGAATTCAAGCTTCCCGAGGGGCCTTTGCTTGCCCTATGGTATTATCCCACCCTCCCCCGCCGCCCCGCCCGCGCCTAGAACAGCGCCTGGCACTTACTAGGTGCTCAATTAGTATTTGTTGAATGATTGCATTCCCTCCAAAATTCTATTCCTCCTGAATCTTTGGACCCTTCCTCATTTCGTTTCCCGCCTTACGCAGCCTCCCACCCAGCCCTCCGCAAGGCCCCAATACCCCGCTCCTCCCACACGGTTCTCAATTCCCACCACCCTCTCCTGCGCGGCTCCTTTAAGCGGACTCCGGAAAGCCGCGGGGAAGGCGGGGCCGAAGCCTCGCTGACGCGGACTCGGAGGGGAGGGGCGGAGCTGGGGGGCGGGGCCTGCGTGCTGCGTGCGTGCGCGTTCTGGAGGCGCCGCCGCCGCCGCCGCCGCTCTCGAGGCCGCCGCCGCCGCCGCCGTCGCCGTGCGGAGCCGGAGCAGGAGCCACGGCCGAGAAGAGGGAGGAGGTGGAGGAGGAGGTGGAGGAGGCGCCGGACCGGGGGGGTGAGTGAGGGGCGGGGAGCCCGAGTCGGCCCCAGAGGGAGCCGGGGGCGCGGGTCGGCCGAGCCAGGGCTGAGGCGGCTCATGTCGCCGGTCAGTCCCCTGGCTCCCCCTTCCTCCTCCGCGTTCCCTCGGTGTCCGGGGCGGCGGCCCGGGGGCCTGGCCGGCGGGAGGGGCCGGGGCTCCGGGAGGCCCTGCCGCCGCCGCCAGGGCCAGAGCCAACCACGCCCGCGGACCGAGCCGGTCGACTGTGGCTGGGCCTGCGGGAGACGGACGGGAGGGGCCCGGGCCGGGTGTGGGAGAGAAAGAGGACATTGTGTCCCCCACCCTCCAACTGCCCGAGGTGTCATGGCACAAGCCCATTTCCCTCGCCATCTCCTCGGACACAGTGCCCTCGCCATTCACTGCCCGAGAGATGCAGAGGGTTGGACATCGTTGCCTTTTTTCTCTTCTTGCGTGTCCCCAGACTAGGGTCAGACCTTCCCTCAAACCCAGCTCTCCCCTTGGGGGTCACGCGAAGAGGGGTTGGAGGGTTGGGTGAATTTTCTACCCTCCTCCCTCTGCTGGAGAAGGTGCAGGTAGACGGGAGCGTTGCCCTCTCTGCGTGCACTTCTGTCAGGGTCAGGGTCTCCCTTTCCTTCCTTTATCCCCCCCAGTGCAGAGGGCTGACATCTCTACATCCCACTCCACCTCCCAGCCCCTTTCCCGCCCTCTTTCCCCCACGTCTTCCGTAGCTTGCCATGTGTTCTCCTTTTCGGCGTTGCTCTTCTTGGGTCTGTGTTTCTTCCCTGAATTTTCTTAGGGAAGGGGTCACCGTGTGATTCTTGGCTTCCTTCAGACTGGGGCTGATAGGAGTGTCGCTTGTCCCCTCAGGAAGTTAAGGACAGTGTCTTCCGCTGAATTGTGTAATTTACTGCTACAGGGAGAAGGTGAGGGGAAGACACTTGTGCCTGAAAAAATGGGATCTTCTCCGCAGGGCTAAGCACCAAGAGTTTGGGGGACCTTTTGACCTCTTGGAAAAAAGAACTTACGATGAGTTATGTTACTCCTTTTTGGGAGGGAAGATGGTTTTGTCACTGCTCTGAAGGGAGGAGGTATAAGAAAAAAGGGAATAACAGGGCAGGAGGTTAATGGGCCACAGCCTTACAGGTGGCCACAGTTTTCTGCTTCCTGGGTGTGGGATGATGATTCTGTTTTTATCACAGTAAGAGTAAAGTGGCAGCTCTTAGTTTTAACGTGGAGCGCCTACCTTCAAAAGCATGCTGCAGGGCAGTCTCAGAAGGGATGCTGCTGGAAACAGGATTTGGAAACTTTCTTCTGGTTTCCTGTCAGTGTGTGGAGGCGGGCGTGTGTGTGTGTGTGTGTGTGTGTGTGTGTGTGTGTGTGTAGTTTTTCTTTCCTTTTGATGTAATTGATATCTGCAGTATTTTGACATAATAGATACTAAATCAGGCCCTGAGCTCCTTTCTGTCTTTATCATGATTTCTTATAACACTTTCTGTTTTGAAGTTATATTTGCATTGGTTGAAATTATTTTTGCATTAGTTGAAATTATTTTTGCACTGGTTGAAATTATTTTTTAGTCTGGTGTTTAACTGAACCTTGTCTCCTTGGTATTTTCAATTATGTCCTGCAAAATATGATTAGGTGTAGGATATTGAGGATCACACAGTGCCTGGCACAAGGTAGGCACTCGGTATTTTGTGGATGAATCGAATGATTACAAAGAAGTGGCTAGATATTATATATCTTCTGTCCTTTTGAGAGGTGGCTTATATTAGAATATTGCACTTCCAGTATAAAATAGTAATTCTTAACCTTTTCTAGGCCACTGACACCTTTGAGATTATGATGAAATATATAGTCTCTCTCCCCAGGAAAAAAAAAAAAGTAATAGACTTTTATGCACGAAGTTTTGCATTCAGTTTCAGGGTCGCTCTGAAGCCAAGCATAGATACCTGTCTCAGACTGGAATCCCTGTTATTCAGTTCCATATTAAAACTGTTTAAAAGCCTTTGTTCACTGTCTATGTGGCCTCAAGAATGACAGTGCCGATACTTACAGACTAAATTTTGGGTCTTTAGGAAC
Organism: Callorhinus ursinus; assembly: GCF_003265705.2. Lineage (NCBI taxonomy): Eukaryota > Metazoa > Chordata > Mammalia > Carnivora > Otariidae > Callorhinus > Callorhinus ursinus. Next base: position 7,871,126 of record NW_027397071.1, on the reverse strand, counting down.
AAGATTTAAGAATAATTGTTACTACAATTTTATGAGGAAAAGTTGTCACTAATAACTACTATCGGTTTTAAGCTAATACACTAATGGCTTCCAAGGAAGTAAGATTGTTGTAGTCACTTTTGGCAGCCTAAAATCATAATCACAACTGACTTAAAATTTTTATTATACAAACTCCTTAGTTATATGATCAGCACTTGAAAATGTTCACAAATCAAACTATTCATTTTTCCTGTTCTCTTCCGAGCTTGTTTATATGCATGATTTTTCATGTAGTTAAAATTGTATCAACATTTAATATTAATTCAACAAATGCTTTTTGAATGCATATTCTGTAAATAAAATCAAGTTCTTGTTGTCATAGAGCTTATATTGTAATCAGGAGAGATGGGCCATAACCAAATAAACGTAGAATATGTTAGATGATAAAGTAGGGTGAGGGGAAAGAGAGAAGCAGTGGCAGGGAAGTCATGAGACTGGAGCAGAGACCTGAAGGAAGTGAGTTAGGTGTGCTCTCTTGGGGAAGGTTATAGGCAGAGAGGACTGCAAGTGCAAAGATCCCCTCGGTGTACTTGGCCTTTTGAGAAGACAGTAAGCAAGACTGAGTGAGAGAGCTTTAGGTTAGAGAAGTAACTGAGCCTTGTAGGTCATGGTAAGAACTTTGAATTTTACTTTGAATGAGATGAACAATCAACTATTGGAAGGTTTTAGGTAGAAGAGTTTGTGAAAATCCTTCTGGCTGCTGTGTGGAGATCAACTTGGGGAGTTGAGGTGGGCAAGAGTGTAAGCAGGAAAACCAGTTAGGAGGCTAATCTTTATTTTAAGCCTTTTTCAGAGGTTGCAAAATAGTCCATCTACCTGTTGTTGGGCATACAGGTAGTTTCTGTTTCCCCTTACTAAAATTAAGATGAAATGAACACTTTTGTATATGCAGCATTTTCTTTCTTCTGGAGTATTTTCTTGGGATTGATTTCCAGAATAAGGACTGCCGAATCAAAGTATATGAATTTACTTGTCTTCTTGATGTATCCGTGAATTCCTTCAGAGTATATTGTACTAGTTAAAGTGATAGCCACAAGTTGTTGATCTAGTGTTATGGCAGTGTCACTTGTGTTGAGTATTATTTAATACTTGAAGAAATCATTTTGGTTATAAAAGAAAAATCTTCTCGATTGTTAGGTTGAATTTTCCAGTAGCTTGAATTTAGAGTTCGTATGTTAGTTCACCTCTCCAGCATTTAACAACGGAGTGCTAATTGTTGGGTATACAGAGATGAATTAGACAGGGTCTTTGTCCTCAGTAAGTTTTACATTCTGTCAGAATCTAATAGTTAAATAACTTAAAAGTCTTGCCCAAGTTTACTACCATCCATGAACTTTGTTATTATATGGTTGATGATCTTTTATATAAAATAGACATTCTAATCAAGCATCTAATTTTTCATATTGATAATTTCTTTTTTTTACAAAGGGATTTTTAAATGATATCTGCAATTTATTTAATTTCTGTTTTGTATGTCTTTAGAATCTTAAAACTGACAGCCCCGTGTTTTGTTCTTTGCAATAAATTATGCAGCTAGTACTTAGTTGAATTTTTAGATTGTTGTAATTCGTTATAGTTATTCAAAACACAGGGACTATTGTTAAATAAGGTTAGCTTTGCATCTTTGACATTTTATTTAGTTTATAAGGGAGAATGATACCAGTCTGTTTTGATAGGAATTATACCACTGTGAGGGCATTGCTCAGCATTTCTAGTTCTGAAATTTAGATGGCTTGATTTGGCATGAGCAGGGAACTCCACCATCTCTAAAAGTAAGTGAGTTGAGTAATTGAGTTACCTGCAAACACCTAGCACTGTGGCTGACACATGCTAGGGATCCAGCCGATGTTCACTGAACCTCAAATAACCTCTAAGTTTCTAGTTCTAAAATTCTCTTATTTTAGAAGTTCCGTCAAAAAATTTGTATAAAGCGTTTATATATTAATGTTGTGAATTTAAAATTGTGAACATCATCTTACTTCCTCCTGATGTTCCTTTTCAGATTAAACTCATTAATTTTAAAAAGAGTTATGGCGTATTTCCAAGTGTTTTCTGTTCATTCTGATGTCATATATTGCTGCATGACTTAATGCCAAATTCACATCTTATGGAAGTGATTAGTGTTAAACATAAATATGTTTAAGCTTTCTTATGTTACTGAGATGAAGCATTCACTTCCCCCCACCCCCTTTTTCTGTTCGTGAAATTTGGGGATTACAAATAGTAGTTTTTATGTGCTTTTCAGTCTTTCATGTACATGTACATGTATTGGCACATTCAGGTTATGGAATTTTTGTAATAGTGATTATGGACACTGAATGATTCACACACTCTTTACAGCCCCCCTTGTCACAGTTTTGAGATGAGTGGTTAAGAGGCCAGTTTGTTTCAAAGTTAAATGATCCAGAAGAGTATTGAACCTATAAGCTTAGTTTATTATGATGTACTGATCAGCAAAGCAGTTCAACAGAGAACTATGCCATGCTCTCGTTTGCACTTGAAAATAGGCCTTTTAGACGTAGAAGGTACATGCGTGCACCAATAAGAAAAGGAAATTGTGTGTGATGATTAAGGTGGAGTTGAAACAAAAAATAGTGTACTTTTATAAGTGGTCTAAAAATAATGGTTTTAATATGATCTTCAGAAATATATGATATACATAGGGAGGATTAAATGTGTTTTATGAAATTAACTTTAATCAGTAGACAAGTTAATGGCTTTTTTTTTTAAAGGTACTGATGTCTTATTTATTTAGGCTAATTCCAGATAAATCTGGAAAAAACATTTCTTTGCATACCCAGTTTTCTATTTCTGGCCTATGTATGTAGTTCACATTGCTACAGATTGGTTCAAAGTGTGGAATGATAAAGTTAACCAAATTTGGAATTAAATATGTGACCCTGTGTTTGGTTTTAGAATATATTTAGGTTAGTCCATATTTCATAAGAGTAGGAATATACTAAACTATACATTGTAACTGGTAAAAGATACTGTTGGATTAATCAAAGCTTGAAGTAAGTTACTTTGAGCTCATAAGTATATGTACCTGTTACATTCCATGGTTGTTTGCAGTGCTGTGTTATACACATTTATTCTGGTTGTAAGACATAACTTTGCTCAGGATAGAACTGTGGTTTCGTTATCAACCACAAAAGTGTAAAAGTAAGAGGCACAAAGAACTGGGTGCAGTTGTTTTTTTGGACAGATCCCAAATGCAGCTTGTAAGATTCTAAGTTAGTAATAGGAAATTATCTCCTACTGCAGACTGAACTTCTCAGATCAGTCCGATGTGTAATCTGAAGAGTAAATTCATTCACTATATTTTCAGTGATATTTAAAAATTCATTTGTAAACAGGATCATTCTGTTCTAGACAAGTTGGCTGTATTATAAAACATTAAGCAAGCCATAACCTAATTATTTTAGCAGTTGAAATTTAGACTAATCTTTGGAGTTTATGTAGTTTTCAGTATCTAGACCAAATCTTTGATGTCTTTTGATCTACCTTTTCCATTCCATTGAATGCATGTAAAAATGTTGCATGATTTTATTAATAGATTTCAGATTCAGTCATTGAACAGATGTTTGCATGACCCAATATTAGGTTCTTTGATGGAAACGGAGATGTGAGACTGTAGCTTCTATTATAAGGAATTTATAGTCTAGTAATTTATTTTGTTTGCCAGAACCTGACATATGTTTTATAAATAAATGTTGGATTTTCATGGTAGAGTGGAAATAGAATGATCCTTATTTTCTAAGTAAGATCAGTGTAATACTTTAAATTTTCTCCTAGTTGCTCAACAACTATTTCTGTGGTATTATTTTCTGTTTTTCCCCGTGGCTTTATTTTCTAACAGCTTTTTAGTATTACAAGTAAACCAGTTTTCCAGTTTAAAATACAGTAAAATAAGAATTTTTTGCTTAATGCCTGTTTTACCTCAAGACTTTTTGTGTTTTTGTTTTGGCAAATTGTTTTTCTGAATATATGCCAAATGGTAGGAATTTTTTTTCCTCCTGGTTCAGCTGGCAATTTTAATTCTGTGTTTAATGCAAGAAGGTTTTTTTGTTGTGCTTTTTTTTTTTGTAGACCAGCTTAATCTTTTTTTTCTACACTGGTAAAAATCATCTTTTGCCACTAAAGTTAACTATGCCCTAGAACAGAAATGTGCATGTAGAAAAAAATGGCATCAATGTGCATTTTTAATGAATGTTGGTAGCTTGCCAGCTTTATTTTCAAGTTCCTCCCCACTCCAGACTTAACTATGTTGGGCTTATAAGGCAACAGCGGTATACATAGTTAATTTGCAAAACAAGAATAGTTTTTCTGGTTTTTCCCTTTTGCATGTTTTGAGTTAGGATTAATTGGACATTTATTATTCTCAATAGACATGCAATAAAACAGTTCATTTAACTAGTGCTTTCTGTTGAAACATTGGCTGACTTTTAGATAGTGAGCCTTGTGCAAGTTCATGAATACTACTGAATTTTGGGTGACATTCTTTACACAGTCTAAAAGTAAGTGTGAGCTAAGAGAAGGTGGGAATGAAACAAGTTTGACACTTTCTTTGCACTAGGAAGTGTTTCTTTTCCAAGTAACATGCCTTTGTAGGTTCAGGATCATTTTCAGTGAGTATAGCTGCTTAAGTACTTTTTTTCTTGTTTAAAGTAATTCATGTTCCATTGTGGCAAATTTTGAAAAGAACATAAATGTAAAGAAGAAATTGAAAATCATCTATAAACCCATCACACAGAAATAATTACTGCTGACATTTTTATGTACACTTTTCTAGTTCTTTCCTTGCATGTATAGATTTTTTAATTTAAAAAAATGGAATTATACTTTTATATATACTGTTTTGTTCCTACGTTTTTCTCTGAACAGGATATTGGTCTCCTAGCTTGGGACTTTTAGGTTGATTCTTTATAATACTATTTTAAGTAACACTGGAGCAAACATTTTTGTACATTTATCTTTGATTGCATCTCTGTTTTTTTTTTCTTCCTTTAGGATAGATTCCCAGAAGTGGGATAACTGGATCAGAGGGTGGTTACCCTGTGTATAAGAGTGTGTGTCTCACTGCACCTTCAATGGCATTGAGTAGGTCAGTTTTTACAATCTTTGCCAATTTGATAGATATGTTACAATACGTGGGTGGTGATCTCAGAATCCTCTTATTTTTAATAATCTGTAAAACCATCATAGTGTATGATTGGTAATTTGCAGTCATCTTTGAAAAAGTTGGTTGGAATGAATTTCTTTGGAAATATTTTAGGTGAAAGTAATCTTTGTGACAAAAAAGGACATTCCTTAAAATTGCAATTTGAGCATTGTTCTTTTATTGGAAAGAAATAGCATTTTAATGTTCTCCCTTTACTAAACTGGCAAACATGAGAAAGCTTATTGTATAGTATATAGTAAGTGGAGATAATCATGTAAAACTAAATTATTTCAGATAGATGAGGGGGGTAGTCACATAGTTCAGACCAAAAAAAAAAAAGCCAACTGACTTAGGGTTTAGAGCAATGTTTCTAGACTTAGGCAGCCTGGGTTCAAATCCTTGCTTTGCCACTTAACTAAGTCTATGAGTTGTGGCAACTTACTGAGTATATAATGTGAGATAACTTACTAAATGTATGATTTGATGTTTCTGAACTTTGGCTTTCTCATCTTTACAAGGAGAATAATAATAATACCTACTTCATAAGTTTGTTGAGAGGATTAGAAATAATATGTAAAACTAACTGCTTGGCACATAGTAGGCATTTAATAAGAGCCAGCTGTTGTTAAATTTGGGCTTGTTTTTTTTTTTTTTTTTTTTTTTTTTTGCCCGTTTGGGGGGTGTGGGGCAGGAGATATCATTTGTGTGTCCTTGTTTACATGAATAAATGCAGAGATGCAAAAGGGCCATGAGCAGTGGCAGCTGGAGGGGAGTGGTAGACATTCTTTATGGTAGGAATGGCATGAGCCAAGATAGAAAGTTCAGGACAAGTTGGAGGACAGGAGATTGATTTGACAGAAGCCTGAGCTTGTATAATTAGAAAATATGGTGATAAGGCTATAAAGATTTGTCGGGCTAGACTGTAGAAGTCATTGAATGCTAGATTGAGAAGTATAGGCTTTTATTTAGGAGCACAAGAAGTTTTGATATGAGGAAAATTACCCAATCAGAGCATTCATCTTTTAGAAGATGAATCTGGGTATAGAGTACAGAGTGAATCGAGGAAGAAAGGCACTGAGGGCAAGGAGGCTGGCTTGATAACAAAGGTAAGGCAAATCTGAGGGTTTAATGGAAAACAAGAGGGTAGGTTTTGGGGAGAGTTGCTGGGAGTCACTGTTGTGAAAGTCTCTGGGTCTTTAAGTGTACTCAGTTTGGAGATGAAATTCAAAAGAAATAGTCTGTGCCTAAGGGATTAGGTAAATGGAGTTAGGAACCACTGAAAGAAGATAGGACTCACCATGCTTTGGTTGTTGCTACTTTTTTTTTTTTTTTAATCGAAGGGTAAAAGAATCCTATTCTTTCACCTGTGAAAAGCATATGCTCACACTCTTTGACAAATGCATAGTCTGCAGAAATGTTATTTATTTAGCATTTTTGAGTTCTTAGTTAACAAAGACTCCTCAGTATTCAACATTATATTTCTGGAGGTATTATCTTAAAATACTTCACTGTAAGGTTAAATTCTGCTGTCCATGCAACTGGGCTTCAGAAGCATCAGTTATGTGAGCAGAAGTGATGAAAAGTGAAATACAGGCTTCTCGTTAAGCAGCTTAGAATATTGCCAGTGAAATATGGAACAGTGAAAAATAGGAAATCAACTATGTGATCTTTAGAGGAAATCCTACTTTTAGTACTTCTCTCCTCCCCTCTTTAATTTCTTAATTAAAAAAAAAAAGTTTACACGTGCCGTTCTTAGTCATTTTGGTCCCTGCTCTAGCTCTATGCTAAATTGTACTTTCCACTTGGCTGAATAAGTAAGCAGGTTAGCCTACAGACTGATATTAATGTTTTTTTGTGACTGGTAAGTAAACTCACATGGGTTGTGGATTATCTACTTGCTGTCTTCCTTTAATACCACCAGTTGAAAAAAGAAGCAACACCCGATTTTTAAAAAATAAATATGGGCTTGGGATACTTTCAAGGTGTTTGCATTTTTTAAACCACTCAGTTGTTATATCTTTCTTAAATGTTTCTTTTAGTTTTCAGATATTTTCTAAACTCAGAAATAAAGTTTTTATTGTTAGTTATTTTCATTTAAATCTCTTTTAAAAGTATTCTTGAAAATATTTTTAAATTAGCAAGCAAATGTAGCACATAGTATTGGGATTGTGTGTGTTACTTATTTACAAATACTATGTTTTTCTTATGTGAAACTGCAAAAGCCCGTTATCTTGTCAACCGAGTGATATTTCATTTGCTAAAGAGACCTCAGGTATTCAAAACAGTTATGTAATGTCGCAAACTATAAGATTCTAGTTGAGTCTCTCTTGATTTGGTTTGAAGATATTTCTGTTTGTTAACAGAAATCAGAACTACAATTATTCTCCTAGGTCTGATCACTCTATCCTTCCCTCCTTCCCAACACGTTATAGCTGAGAGCAAGATCTTCCCTGGTTTGGGCCATTCTGGCACGGTCACTGTTAGGGCAGCTATGGCCTTCCCAGTCTGTATGTTTTACATTCTTAGAAGCTGTCCTGCTTGCAGGAAAAATAAGTTATTAGATTGAGTGGCTGGTAGTTCATGGTATACGATTATAAGAAAATTCACAATTTTATGCATTATAGCTCAGTAAAACTGAAATAAAAAAATTCATTTTCTTTTTACATGAGGTGACATGAAGTGTGTGAAACATGAATAGACTTTCATATTCTATCCAAAAGGATAGAAATAAAATAAAGCTCACTTGTTGAATAGAACGTTGTATACATTTTTCTTATTCTTTATAGTCAAAAAACATTTTTTCTTATTTCTTTTGGATCAGCAATTTTGAATGCTAAATATAAGTTGACTAAGAAATCAGTCTTTCCCCAAAACATTCTTAAACATTTTGGCTAGTGAGCTAACAAATAGTTATTGCATGATTATGGGGTGCCTCATACTATTCTAGGAACTAGAGATAGAGCAATGAATAAGACTTGCTGTCGTGGAACTCTTTATACAGTGGGGTTTGGTGGTGGTGGAGAGAAATAATAAGTGAACAGGATAATTTCAGAGGTCACAAATGCCATGAAGAAGCTTTAGATTGAGTATTGAGGGAAAACTCTGAGATGATAATATTTAATTTGAGACCTGAATGACAAAAAGCTAGATGTAATGATCCGCAAGAAGAGTGAACCAGGCAGAGGGCCCAGTTAGTACAAAAGCCCTTAAGTGAGAAGCAGCAAGTTGTTTGAGAAGGCCATAGTGATAAGGTGAGAGGAGACCAGTAGATGGGCTTGTCAGGAGACAAATCACATAGGTCTTTGGTGAAGGGTTTGGATTTTGTCTTATAAATACAAAGGGAAGACACAGGATATCAGTACATACTTACCTCTATGGATAAATATGTGAAACTTTTGAATTTGAAGTTGGTGTTACTAATGATACTGGCTTAAATCTGTAGGGTAACCAGTAGTTTCTCTAGACATAGAAAATCATGAACATGGTACATAAATTATGTTTTTCTCGGGGTCTGCAGAGAAAGGAATGAGTTATTCTCAGTATTGTAAAAAGCCTAATGAAATTATATTTGTGCTCTCGATAGATTTAAACAGGTGAAATATTGTATATCTTTGCTTTGACCAATAATTATATTGACTCAAATCTTTGCGGCTAATTATCACAAATCATTATCATATATTGTGGTGATTTGCAAGCTGTTAATGAAATAAAACATCATGCTTGCACCTCAAGAACCTAACATTGAGTTTCATTAGTATTTATGTCTTTGACAGTTTGAGACATCTGATTAGTCATTACTTCTCTAGTTAATTAAATGTCAGTGCAATTGATAGACAAAAATCTGTAAAGATGTGGAATCTGGAGAAAAGAGATTTTTCATAGTAAGGTTGAGAAACACTGATCAATGTCCTAATCTGTAGAGGGCCCTACAGGGAGGAGGGAAGTAATATCTTTTTGAAGGTAAAATTACTACATCTCATTTAATCTGTACAACAAATCTGAAAAATAGATATTGTTCATTTTTTACAGATGATAAAACTCAGAGTAATTATATAATTTATAAAAATTAACAAACTAATTATGAAGGTTAATGCTGACAGCCGACTTCCAGAAGGGACTACCACATTACAAAGCACACAATAGGTGGTCAATAAATATTTGTATTTTGCTTATACGCAAACGTGAATGAATAAGTAGCTGAATCCCTGTATCCTTATAATCATTTCTTCAGTGTAACACATCATTTTTCTTCTAGATGAGTCTAGAAAATTACTCAGAAGTAATTGGCTTCACTTTTTTTTCCCTGCAAAATTCCGCCCCCCCACCCCGCCACCACAAGGTGTAAGTTATTTAGATCAATCACAGAGTACAGGTCCTGAGGAGGGAAATAAAGACCACAAACTTGGAAAGTGTAATTTTCATTTAGATTTTAACTGACTAGTTTGTAATGTTTTTAGCTTTTAAAACATTAAAGATACCATCTTTTGTATTCACATTCAAGATACCATTTTTGGTTCTGTGCTCTTAATTTTTTTTTTAACTTAAAAATTTATTATAGTTTTCTGAATTGAGATGGTGGAAAAACAGTAGTCAAAATGTTTATGTAGCCAATATAAGTTGTCCACCTAATCTCTGACTGTTTCAGTGGTGTGGGAGGGGGTATACTTAGGCAGAATAGTAGTATGAGATCTCTGAACTGCTTATTTACAAAGCTTCTTCTAATCCTTCAAATGAATTAATATCCAAATAAATTTAAGTTTAGAGTTCTTTCAAATGAATACCTAATAGGAATGGATGCCTAAGTGATGAAAGCAAATGCAGGTAATCTAGAGAGTAAAAGAAACTATTTTAGTGGAAGGTCTCAAAAGGGGAAGGGATTATGATACAGGATTAACTGTAGGAGAATGGGTAATACATGGAAGTTGCTATGATAGACTGGAAAAGAAATTTATTTTCACAAAAACAAAAACGAAACTGATGAAATGTGGGCTATGAGATAAATTAATGTTGAACAAGTAAAAGGAACACCTAGGTTAGATATGGTGGCCTGCGGGGACCTTCAGAGAGGATATGATGAATCTTACCATGTGTGGCAGTATCATCATTTCACGGAGTATGGGATCTGTCTTGTTGGTTTGAGTTGGGAGTACAGTACAATAAAATGAATAGGGTTGTTTTTGTGAAGAAGGAACATATTTTAAAATATATTTCCATTTGTCTGAGACTAAGGTTATACAATGACAGGTCCATAGAAGATAAGTTTGTATGATATTTTGGTTCTTGGTATCCTTGAAGTGCTCTTTTTGTTATTTTGGATTTTTTTGCTAGATTTCTATATGACAGCTTTTAGACTGCTTCTGCTGCTCTTTATTCTAATCATATAATCGGTTTAGTAATGGCATACATGACTCCTGGGATGAGATTTTCATGCTTCAGAAAATTGTTTTGCATATAAAGTACAAGTAACAATTAGCTCTATAGATGTGTATATCTAAAAATTGTGGGTGAAACGTTTAATTATTTGAGAATATCAGATTAAGAAAAACGATGGGCCGGTGAGCTTAGAAGGTGAATCTTATGTCTCAGACCCACCTTTGTTTAGATTTTCAGGTGGTAGGTTATTTTGATGATGTTTCTTTTACATTCAAATGGTAAGGCTGGAATTTAACTCAAAATTGGTCAAGTAGTATATACTCTTTTAAAAAAGTTTTTGTGTCTTTTGAATGGAATTTCACACTTAGAACAAACTCCATTGTAAAACATCCCTTTGAATTTTGAATAAATATTCAGTAACTTCTCATAGTACTCCAATGTCATAATTTTCACATTGGAATATGACAGCATATAATTCAAGAACCAACCAAAATCTGCAGTTGAAGCCATGAGTAGAGGGGTTTTAGATGACGTAGTCATTCTCCTATTCCCATTATGCTTTAGACTTGGACTACTGTCATCAATAGAACAAGCTTGAGATTGTGTCACCACTCAGTACCATCTGCTTGCATGTGTATGTAAGCAATAGGCCTTCGACACTAGATAAAAAGAATCATCACTTTGTGGTGTTCTTAGCTGGCTCTGCTTGGGTTCCAGTGTACTGGGCTGAGCTTGTGTCTACAGTGAATTGTCACAGTTTTGATCTTTTGCAGCCATAACACTTCTGTAACCATGTTTTCGATGTGTTGCTGTGCTGAAGATGGACATGTGAAGATTTTCAGTAATGAAAAGAAAATGCTTATTTAATCAGTGAAATTTAAAAATGATTTTTAAAAAATATTCAAATACTTGGAAGAGAGAGAACTCTTTCTATAAAGGACCAGCCAGGGCGCCTGGGTGGCTCAGTTGGTTGAGTGACTGCCTTCGGCTCAGGTCATGATCCTGGAGTCCCGGGATCGAGTCCCACATCGGGCTCCCTGCTCAGCGGGGAGTCTG
>NW_027397071.1:7730990-7859397 GCF_003265705.2 Callorhinus ursinus | reverse complement strand
TCTTTAAAAAAAAAAAAAAAAAAAGGACCAGCCATCTCCTCTCCACCTCGTGGTTAATTTTCGCAGTATAACAAACTACTTTTTAAGTCTAGTAAACCAAAGTATTTTGTAGAAAATCAATCATAATTTTATTTGTCTGCACTATTTTTAAAAAGTGCTGTATTGTTAAGAGAAAAATAAACATTACCAATGTTTATATAATATCAGTTCTTAGTTTTACAAAATGCCTATTCATATATAGGCTAAAAGGAAATACCAAAAGACTAAAGTTGTTATCTTGAAATTGTGATTATTAGGTGGTCTTTATTTTTCTCTTTAAACCTTTTATTTTCTGAATTTTTATACATCATTCATATATTTTATAATTTAAAATGAGTTCATTATAGAATGTGAAATGAAATTTAATGACATTTTTAAAGATGAAGATTCTTAGGGGATAAAATGAATTTAAAGGCTTTACAAATGAATTAATATAACAGGATGCATTCCTGAGATGGAATATATAATGATAAAATCTGTACTTTAAAACAAAAGCAAAATTAAGTTGTCATTTTTTGGGTGTAAGGAGTGAGAAAAAACTGGAAAAGTTTTGTACTACTTGATATGATGACTTGGAAAATTTTTGTTCCATTTTTCTAACTCAGGTTTGCCTCAGTTACATTCATTTATTTGCTCTTTTATGGATAATTATTTTATTACAAGATTTAAATTTATTCATACAGATGATGTGCCAAATCTCACCGAATATTTGGTCATTTGTTAATAACATATTTGTGGCCAGCAGGCAAAACACTCAGTGAAAGCTTGCCGATAGCACCTACTAGCTGTTACTTCTTATTTCTCAGTCTTTTCATCTGTAAAATGGAAAAAAAGAACAGTACCTATTTCTTAGACATGTTTGAGGATTAAATAAGTGTATGTGGCACACAAAAAGTACTTAAATATTATTGCTGCCACTATAAGGATTATCACCACCACCAAAAGGTGGTGTAGATGTCTGTAAGGAATTGGAAAAGATTGCTATGGACTGGAGCGGTATCTTACACTTTGTATCCACTACTTTGACTAATCTCCTTGTATTTTTCTTTCCTTAAGTAGAACTATTAGCTGTGCACTTAGATAGTTTCATTATATATGTATGCAATAAATCTTGGCATTGGTGGCTTAATGTTCTAAACCCAGAGTATTTAACATGGAAGATGTTTAATTTGGTGTAGGCAAAATGTTGAATTCTGCGTATTTCAAGGCTGACATGCTACTGAAGTTTTTTTTGTTTGTTTTTGTTTTTTGCCACTGAAGTATATTAACTAGAGAATTGAGTTTAGTGGATTGCATCCTAGTTATTATTATCCAGCAGTGACTTTTGTTCCTTACTTGTTTAATTCGCATAAGATTAGAAACTGTGTTTCTGTGTGACTAATGGTGCCTTGAAAAAGCCAGTGGTTAATGCTGGTTTTTGCAGATTTAACTGAAGTGAGTTTATTTTAGTGGCAAAATTTACAAATATTGCTTTTTTCTTTTATATTCTTCACAATGCCTTGTCCAGTAGAGATCGGGAGTAATAGGGTGTACTTGATAGTTTGTGAAGAAATTTGAATCTTCAGGTTCCTTAAAGGAAAAAGAGGAGTTTAGCAGGGATTCCTAGATTTCTGGGCTCTTAGTTTATTTTAATTTTATCATTTTAGTACATAATTTAAAAAGTATCTTAGACCAAATTAAAATATATCTGTATTACATATTTCTATGGAGCGGTATGATGATGTAAGTGTGCCTCATTGAATAAAAGCCACTAGCCCCATGCATAGAAATTTTGATTTTATTAGGTCTGCAGTAAGGTTGACTACCTTTCAGTAAAGGTAGTTTACTTTATAGTTGATTTAGTTTACTGCAGAATCTGTAGTTCACTTCTCCAAGTGATTCCAGATGATTCTGATGCAGTACTTTCTCATTTTCTTTATATTTTCATTTTAGTATTATATTGAATAGTCTACATTGTATTTTTAAAGACTTAGAGGAGTATAGGAATAAATTTTATATTTAAAAATGAAAATTAATGCTATGTCTTAACTTCCATTGTATATCCCTTTGTAATTAGTTCAATGTGTATATATATTACTATCCAAACTCATGTAATATCGGGACACCTGGGTGACTCAATCAGTTAAGCATCTGCTTTCAGCTCAGGTCATGATCCCAGCTCCTGGGATTGAGTCCCATATCGCACTCCTTGCTCAGGGGGTAGCCTACTTTTCCCTCTGCCCCCCCCACCCCCCCCCCCCCCCCGCTTGTGCACGCGCTCTCTTTCTGTCTCACAAATAAAGTCTTTAAAAAAAAAACAAACTCAAGTAATATCAAGTTCATTGTAGAAAAATTGAGATTACCAGTGAAGCAGTGTTCGTCAACCTTTTTAGCATTATTACTTGCTCACCCTGCCCCAGTCTTTAGATATTTTTTTCCTAATTGTACCCCCATGAAATTTTAATAGCACAGATATACTCTATGTTTATGTACTGTATGTTAATTTGTGTTTTATATGCTAAGAGTTTTACTTTTTTCTTTTCCTTTCTTTTTATTTTTGCCCCTCAATAGCCAATTTTCACCCCCTTGGGGGTGATATTGCCCCTGATGAGAATGTATGCAATAAGCTTAAAAAAAAAACCAAAAACCCTTAATTTTACCTCTTAGCTTATTAATATTTTGGTATACAACTTTCCCAATGGTTTTCAGTGCATATTTTTTTAAAAAAATGAGATCAGGTGCATAATATTTCATCTCCCTTTGAAAAAATATATTGTGAATTTTTTGTGAAAAACGAACATATTTTAATATCTAAGGATAAATATCAGTGCATTGTATTCCATTATATGAATTTGCCATCATTTCTTTAAGTGATTCCTTGTACTTCTCAGGTTTTTTCTATTATAAAAAACCCGATCTGAATATCTTTGCAGTTGAATTGTTCCATGCATTCTTAATTATTTCCTTAGGATAAATTCCAAGAAGTAGAATTATATTATTCTGTACATTTAAATATTTTTGGTATGTATAGCCTAGAGTGTGAAAGCCCTTTTCCCAAGGACAACCACCATTAATGACGTGCAGTAATTTATCCATTCTTCTATTGAAAGACCTTTTGTTTCCTGGGTTTTTTTTGTTTTTTGTTGTGGGCATGCATCTTTGTTTGCTTGTGTTTTTCTGTATAATAAATTCCCATTTGTGTGAGAGTTGTTGGGTCATTTAAGAATTGGAAGTACTTTACATGCTTGAATTTTTTTTCTTTAGGCTCTCCTTATTTGCCTGTTCTGATGTTGCTACTAGATTTTAGTTACTAATAACTTTGTAGTGTTGTGCTTTTATATCTGGAAATATAAAATGTTCCATTAAGTAAGCAAATGTGTTTGTATATTTTTCAGATTACAAGTTACAGTTAAGTTTGGCTAGCTTTTTGTTTTATTGTTTTTTAAAGACAAGTATATATATTTTAACTAGACTAGAATAATACAGATTTTTGAGGATTTACAGTTTTAGGCTTGAGAACTTTCAATGCCTAGCAGTGATTCAGAACTCTAAAAGCACCTCTCAGTTGCAAAGGAAAGAAAAAAACTATTGAGCTGTGAGCTTTATGGAATATTTGGAACTGCAACATTTTTTTTTAAAGATTTTATTTATTTGACACAGAGAGAGAGAGTGAGAGAGGAGACACAAGCGGGGGGGGGGTGGGAGAAGGAGAAGCAGACTCCCCACTAAGCAGGGAGCCCGATGCAGGGCTCGATCCCAGGACCCTGGGATCATGACCTGAGCCAAAGGCAGACACTTAACGACTGAGCCACCCAGGTGCCCCTGGAGCTGCAACATTTCTGTCAAATATGCCTTTTAATCTTTGGCTTATTGATGGAAGTATCTTGGACATATACTCTGTTTGCAATCCAACTTTTCTTCCTTTTAAAAGGAAATATATTCTCTTTCTCATTTTACGTTTCTGGTAAGCACTTATTTTAGGTATGCGCTGCTGTGCTGTTTCTGCTTATTTTTTATAGAATTCCTTTATATATTGTCTTCAGAGTTATTCGTACATTTTTCTGAGGTTTAGAGTCTCATAAAGTTCAGAATATATCAGAATAGTTATTACATTAGAATACTTGTGAATCAGCACCCGATTTTTACAGAATCTTAATCTGATTAGTGTTTTTTGCTAGATTGAAACAGGTTTCTTTATAGGAAACCATTAAACATTGCAAAAGAATTATACTTTGGTTTTCAAAGTAGAAATTTTTTTGTTTTTGAAAAATAGAGCTAATTTTGGGATGCCTGGGTGGCTCAGTCAGTTAAGCGTCTGCCTTCAGCTCAGGTCATGATCCCTGGGTCCTGGGATCGCGTCCAGCATCTGGCTCCTTGCTCAGCGGGAAGCCTGCTTCTCCCTCTGCCTCTGCTGTTCCTCCTGCTTGTGCTCTCTCTCTTTCTCTGACAAATAAATAAAATCTTAAAAAAAAAAATAGGGCTAATTTTTCTCAGGTAGTTTCATCTTTAAATTTGAATTTAATTTTTAAGTGCTCACACCATCACTAAAATCTTTAAATGTTGATTCTGACCCTACTGTTATTATATGAGCTAGTTTTTTTTTTAAGACACACTCTTGAGTGAGACTTTCAAATGCTCTAAGTGTTCTGGAAGAATTCATTGACCTTTGTAATGAAAAATCCCTCCCGAGGGTACTACACTCACCACTAGGATGAAAGCTAATTATAATAAATATAATAACCGATACTCTACCTCGGCAATTCAGACAGATCTGTTTTCTAGGAGTAGCCTCTCTTGGAGTTGAGTTGTCACCACAGCTAGCTTAGGCTCATTGCAGAGGTTCCCCATGCTTTGGATCACAGTTCTTTATTTAGTGAATTGAAAAACCATCTGTTTTCCCTCATAGTAGTAGTCTTTTTTTTTTTTGCATGGTATGTTAAAAAATTAGCATCTCAAGTGTGATTTTGTCTATTGAAGCTTACCATTTAACCAGGTGGGAGATTTTATTCTGTGGTGCAGAATTTAACTTAAACACTTTATGAATGTACACAAAGCTGGGTCCTTTGCTCAGAATCACAGCAGCAAACAAATGACAGCATATGTTTGAGCATTAACTCATTATGACTTTAGACCTTTGGCCAAGCCTTATGATTGCTTGGGTACTGCCTTACCACCCGCATTGCCTACTTCTTTGTTTTCTGAATCCTGAAGCCAAATGAAAAACTTAGAATTCATTTAAATGTATAGTCCATATAACGAGGATATTTTATCTTAACTAAATGTTATGTGAGATTACTATAAATGATTGTAAAAATTAGAATGTGTGATAGACGTTTGTGTTTGTAAAACTTCAAAATATTTCCATTTTATGGGCGCCTGGGTGGCTCAGTTGGTTAAGCGACTGCCTTCGGCTCAGGTCATGATCCTGGAGTCCTGGGATCGAGTCCCACATGGGGCTTCCTGCTCAGCAGGGAGTCTGCTTCTCCCTCTGACCCTCTTCCCTCTCGTGCTTTCTATCTCTCATTCTCTCTCTCTCTCTCTCAAATAAATAAGTAAAATCTTTAAAAAAAATTTCCATTTTATTC
Organism: Callorhinus ursinus; assembly: GCF_003265705.2. NCBI lineage: Eukaryota > Metazoa > Chordata > Mammalia > Carnivora > Otariidae > Callorhinus > Callorhinus ursinus. The sequence continues at coordinate 7,853,794 of NW_027397071.1, read as the reverse complement.
TTATTTAAAATATTTTCTCCTCACACTAAGTATTGTGATAAATTAGTACCAGTAAGACTTTAATTAGTAATAGCCATCTGGGGGTAAAGATTTGTTAATAGATTGTTAGGATATAGATCTCCCCTGTACAAGAGAAGTAGGGAGTTTCTGTGTTTTGTGCTCTGACAGAAAGTAAACTTTCAGGACAGCATTAAGTAGTTTTTACTAGTTTTTTATATAATTTTTCTATTCAAAATATAATTTAAGTAATCCTTGAATATCTTTTTAGTCACACTATTTTTAAAAAACTGATTGTTTTTAACTAAACAAGTAATACATTATAAAAAGAAATAACAGGTCACATAAAAATGTAGATCAAGTGAAAAATACAGATAAGGCAAAAGTAATAGTTACTAGTTTGCTGAAATTCCTGGTAAACATACGTACATGTACAAATATTGTTTTCATAGCTTTTTTTTTTAAGTTTTCAGGTACGGAGGTGACACATGAAGACTAGAAATGTTCTTTGCTATCATGCTGTGGTACTAAATAAAAATTCCATTCTTTAAAGACAGGTTTTGTCAAGTTCCCCATCTCCGTCCTTGCTCTTCCCCTCACCTGGATTCTATTTTCATTATCACTTTTGTCCTTGACAGGAGAGAGGTATACTGATGTGGTGCATCTCCATTCTGGCGTGGCTGTACATAAGAATTAACTGAGGAGCTTTGAGAAATAACCACATCCTGGCTCCACTATCCAGAGATTCTTATTTAATTGGTCATGATGAGGCAAGACATGGGGGAGGAAAATGTGCTTTATCTTGGCCTGAATATGGAAGCTTGCTGGAGCTTCTGAGTTCCAGTATGGGATCCAGGAAAGCAATGATTAGTCCAAGGATCTTCTTCCTCAGTTTCCTGTCTTTAAGAAGGGTGATAGGCATAGATATTTATAATCCCTCAGGTTCTCAAAGGAATGCAGTGCCACAAACTTCTTCATTTATTCCAGTATTGGTTCATCTACAGAATTTGTAATACTTGAATTCTAAGGAAAATCAGTTCATTATTACAGCACAGATTAGACAGAGAAGAAGGTCAGTGGTGAAGCAGTATAATGTTGTGGTTAACTGCACAGATGCTAGAGGCCGACTGCCTGGGTTTTAATCCCACTTCTGTAATTTATATCTGTTGAGCTTCGGCGAGTTTGTTTTCGCCTCTCTGAGTCATCAATAAAATGGGGATAATAGTCTCTACCTCATAGGGATGTTGTGAAGATTAGAAATACTAATGTATAAAGTGCACAAAGCAGCATTTTGTGTATGATAACTACTCAATAAATAGTACAATTGATGTGTTTCTTTTCTTGTATCTTCTTTTCTAACAATGTTACTCTTGCCCATTCCTCCTGGAGGTAAATTAATGCTTTCTTTGGTAAACTAGAGCAGGGATCGGCAAACTTTTTTCTGTAAAGGGCCAGATAAGAAATATTTTAGGTTTTCAGGGCCATATGGTCTCTGTTGCAATACTGTGGGGCAAAAGCAGCCAGAGACCATATGTAAACAAATGAGCATGGCTGTGTCTACTTTATTTATGGACACTGAAGTTTGCATCTCATACAATTTTCACATGTCATGAAGTACTGATTTTCTTTTGATTTAAAAAAAGACATTTAAGACTGTAAAAACCGTTCTTGGTTTATAGGCCACACAGAAATAGGCAGTGGGCCTTGTTTGGCCTGCAGGTCATAGTTTGCTGATTCCTGAACTAGAGTAAAGGAACCCACACATTCTGACTATTTTAGACACCCTTTCTTTCTTGAAGCATGCCTTCATTCTTTAACTTCCCTATACTTTGGAGGAATCTAGAAAATTATTTTTACTGCCATCAGGTTTAGAATTTAAAAATTCTACTTAGAGTTCTGATCTTAGCAATAAGCACGTGTGTGAAACAGGAGCTCTGTGAACTCTTCTCTCCTCAGGGACGTATATAATAGTACTGAGGGTTCTTCAGTTGCAAGCAACAGAAACACACTTTGTCTTGTTCTCAGCACCAGTATAGTAGGTGTTTGTATTAGGGTTCTCCAAAGAAATAGATCGGTAGGATACATACACAAATACTATACATTTTGTGTGTATGTGTGTATAGTGAGAGATTTATTTCAAGAAATTGGCTTAAATTGTTTTGTCCAAAATCTATAGGGCAGGGCAGCTGGGAACTCTCTGGCAGCCTTGTGGTAGAATTTCTTCTTCGTGGAACCTCAATTTTGTCCTTAAAGGCCTTCAGCTGATTGGACAGAGCCTCCCCCACATTATTGATAATTTCCTTCACTTAAAGTCGACTGGTTATAGGTATTAACCACATTTACATAATACCTTCACAGCAACACCTAGATTTTGTGTGTGTGTGTGTGTGTTTTTTTTAAAGATTTTATTTATTTATTTGACAGAAAGAGACACAGCGAGAGCAGGAACACAAGCAGGGGGAGTGGGAGAGGGAGAAGCAGGCTTCCTGCTGAGCAGGGAGCCCGATGTGGGACTTGATCCCAGGACCCTGGGATCATGACCTGAGCCGAAGGCAGACGCTTAACGACTGAGCCACCCAGGTGCCGTTGTGTGTGTTTGAATAACTGGGTACTACTCTATCCTAGCCAGGTGACACATACAACTAACCATCACATAGTTCAGTAAATATTTTTCCAATAAAAGGATGAACAAATGGCTAAAATGGTTAATGTAAGCAGAAAAAGACATGTAATTTGAAGGATGTTGAATAATAGAATTTAAGAAATAAGCGTTCAGACCTAAGGAAGCCCCAAGAAGCACTGGGACAGTTTGTAGGGTTTGAGACCTAGGTAGCAGGAATAAACAGTGTCTTTAGTGTAGCACAGTCAGAATGAATCTGCTCTAACCTTCTCCAGTCCTCACGTCATTCTGCTCAAGATTCAGCTTCTTAAGAGATTCTGCCTGATTGGCCTACCTTGAGTTTGGGTAAGAGAGCTCCTTTGCCCAGTAGAGGGTGGGACACCTTGATTGACATTTCCACCAAAACTACCGTGAGGGAGTGAGGTTATTTTCCAACAGAGTGTTTGGATGCTGTTACCAAAAGGAGGAGGAAGGGATACTAGACTAATGCAAAAATAACAGATGTCTGCTTCACCAATTCTTGATATCTGCCCACATAGAAAGACAGCTGGTGAGGCTGACATGGACAGGGGCCAGATCATGAACTTTATAGGCCCTGGTAATCAGCTTGGGCCTTAATCCTCTAGAAGAAGGAACTTTTTTGGAGTCATAGACTCCAGTGAGAATTTGAAATTTTTGAACCAAATTTTGGACCATCTTCCTTTCTTCAGAAAATTACACTTAGGCTTTAAAAAAGGTTTGTTTTTGGAGCGCCTGGGTGGCTCAGTCGGTTAAGGTCTGACTCTTGATTTCGGCTCAGATCTTGAATTGACAGTTAGGAGATGGAGCCCCACATTGGGCTCCGTGCTCGGCGTGGAACCTGCTTAAGACTTCCTCTCTCTCTGTCTCTCCCTCCTCCCCACTTGCTCATGTGTTCTCCCTCTCTAAGAAAAGGGGGGGGGTTGTTTTTGTTTTTTGTTTTGCATAGGATTTCAGAAGATCCTCCTACCTTTTGAAGTACATCTGTGGTTGGTGGGAAGAAGGGCCAGTCTCTTAACCAGATGGTTAAGAACTCATAGGGAGACAGTGGTATATACTACGTAAGGATTTTAGGCATGGGAACCACAATATAGAGTTGCATTTTAAATAAATCATTCTGGCTTGAATTGTGGGGTGGATTCGAGGGGTCTGTAAGGCTGGATGGAGGCTGAAAAACAACCACAAAATTACATCTCTTCCCTCAGCTTCTGATAGTTGCAATTTTATGATTCTCTTTAATCTCTAATTGCTCGTGGAAAGATTTGGTTAAGGGATGACGAGGGCTTCAATTAACAAAGAAGAAATAGGAATGAAAAGGGAAACAACTTTAAGAAATATTTGGGAGATAAAGTTCACAGGACCTAGCTATTGATCATATTTGGGGAACAGATTGTCTATGACCATGTATGTCTCTAGCTTGCATGACAGAAAATTGCTGAGGGAATTAGTAGAGAGCAGGTAGAGGGATTGACCTTAAAGGTGAGGAGGGACTTTATCCTCTGAATGGGACTTGAGGAAAAAAGATCATAGTGACTGGACTTGGTAAGTTTACCAGTGAGAGGAGGGAATGAGGGAGGAAGTAAAGCAATGATTGGTAAAAGGATGATATGCGGTACTGAAGGTCCAAGTGAGATTTCAGACCAGGAATTTGTAGTAGTGACATGAGTTACATAATGCTGTTTTCTCCAGCAATGAAGAGAGATTTTTAAGATTCATTCATGGTTGGGGCACGTGGGTGGCTCAGTCGGTTAAGCATCCGACTTGATTCCATCTCAGGTCATGATCTCAGGGTCTGAGATTGAGCCCTGAGTCCGACTCCGCGCATAGTGGGGAGTCTGCTTCTCTTCCTCTCCCTCTGCCACTCCCCTCTGCTCTTGTGTGCCCATGTGTGCACTCTCTCCCTTTCTCTCTCTAAAATAAATAAATAAATCTTAAAAAAAAAAGATTCATTCGTGGTTGTTACACTGGCTGATTTTGGGGGAAACACAGGAATATATAGAAGTGGCTGGGCAAACAGTAACTCAGACAAAGAGTGTGATAATGATAAAGAGGAAACACATATAGAGCCCTTACTCTGTGCTAGGCACATATATAAGTATGTTTTGAAGATACTAACTCATGAACTCAAAATAACCCTGTAAAGTAGGCACTGTGATCCCAATGATGAAACTGAGACACAGAGAGGTTAAGACGTTGCCTGGGATTATAGAGCAAGTTATTAACAGCTGGACTTCGGACCCAAAATTTAGTTTCCAGAGTCTGTGCTTAGCTACTAAGCTACACTGATGATCACTCTTGGAATCCAGGTTTGGGAGAGAAGGAGAGGAGATGATAGGCTAGGAGATGGTAAAGGCATCAAAGTGTCTGAAATTTTAGTGCGGCGGAAAACCTGTGCTGTAGGATTTTCCTCAGATTACAGACATACACAAATACACACTGATTTATACCAGGCCAGGTATTGCAAAAAAGGAAATTAATTTAGACATTTACTAGTAATTCTTAATGATCAGGAGCCTTTTTCATGAATTATATTTGGACTTCACAGTTCTTTTGCTTCATTTTTGCGTGCTGACAATAAGATATTCTTGTAAAAGTAAACCTCTGTGTTTCCTTTTGTATGCTTCATCACCCCAGTTTTGACAGAACCTTTAGTAAATGACCAGATTTTTTCTACTCTTTTTCTTTGCTCTCATAACATTAATGTGGCAGGCTTTTTCATTTTAGTGTGTTTGTATCCACTGCACTGCTGCTGTTTAGTAGGGGAGCCCTGCCAGTTAGAGCTAGAGATGTTTTGTTCTAATTTGGAGAGACAGCATGTGTTTAAGTTCTCCATCAGATTTCCTTTTCTTTCCTTTTTTTTTCCCCCCTCTTAATTTGGTGCCCAATTTGTAAATACATTTCTGCAAATGCAGACTAAGGAATAAAAAAATGAATGCATCCCTCAGGATGGAGCACCTTTTCAACATAGAACTAGTTTGCTTTTTCAAAAAATGTTTGGTTTTGTCCAGTGGTGTTGTTACCTAAAGGCCATACAATTGATAAATTAATCAAACTAACACTTTGACAAAAGGCATTATAATATTTTTATTTTACTAAATTTTGACAGCTGGTTTTATTTTCCTATATTTCTCATTGTCTTATATTCTTAGATCAACATAATGGGTTTTTGCAGTATTAGAGACCAGTGGAATGCTGTTGTTGTTTTTTTCTTTTCCCCCCTGTATTAATCTAGATACCAAGTTAGGTTTGATGTTTGCTGTGCTTGGTGTGCTTTACATATTGATTTGGGCTAATAATTTCAATTATTTGCTTCTAGCCAATGAAAGGCATTGTTAGAAACAGGACTCTAGATCTAGTTGTTGAGATTTTAGCCTCTAGAAAATTTAATAATATATGTTTAATTATAGTATCGGCCTTTGAACCCTGACCCTCAAGGCTTTAGTGATAAACTTTTTTCTGTAGTCAGGTGGCTTTCGATTTGACTATAAATACTTTTTCCCAGTTAACAAGCTTAGTTCAAATCTAGGCCTCAAAGTAAACTCTTTTTATGCTTAAGAGAATTTTAGTAGTTATTATTGATTGGTATATTTTATGTGAAATTATTTAAATTGGCAAATCATGATCAACAAAGTATTGTAATAATTCATTTTTGTAGAACTTTAAGGATTAGGTGAGTCCAAAAGTATTAGACTCAAGCACAGTTTTAATAGTTGGTAATTTTGTAATTTATTTGTATGTAGCGTTGTCCAAATTTCACAGTTTATATATGCCTTTGTTTGATACTTTCATACATACCAAAGGATTAAGATAACATTTAGATACTGAGAAATTTCTAATAAATGTGAATGTGTATGAATGTTGTAGATAACCTATCAGTCTTTTAATTTGTACTATATTGAGAATTCTCTTCATTGAAAATAGCTGGTATACTTGTTGTCAAGAATTAATTCTACATAGAAATTCCTCTATAATCATATTTTCAGGTGTTTTATAACAAAGTCACTACTCAACTGTGCTATATAATTTCTGTTTGTTGTATTTTGTGTTTGTGGTTACTTGGAAATTTTATCATATATCATGGGAATAATTCTTTTATGACAATTTAAAGATTGTTCTCATAACCCCTACATTTTATTTTTGTAGTTTTAATTATTTTATTAAATGTTGGGGTTTTTTTTGGCAGTTCTTCTAATATCCTTAAATGTTTCCAGGCTTGTGACCCTTGGTCACTGTCTTTCAACATATTGATGTCAAATGCGAGATTTTGGGATTATTTTCCCCTTATACAATGTTCTTTAGATAAAAGAATGATACAATTCATTCAGACATAACTTTATTTTTTTTATTTTTTTTTAAGATTTTATTTATTTATTAGAGAGAGAGCGAGCGAGAGAGGGAACACAAGCAGGGGCAGAGGGAAAGGGAGAAGCAGGCTTCTCGTGGAGCTGGGAGCCTGATGTGGGACTCTGTCCTGAGCCGAAGGCAGACGCTTAACGACTGAGCCACCCAGGCGCCCCCAGACATAACTGTAAAAAATAGAATTAGATACTATTATTGAGCAGATATTTTGCAGGATTAATATTCTTTCTAGTTAGAATTTTCCTGGCAAAAATGTTGTAATTTTCAGAGTTTAAAGTATTTTAAAGCTTTGATCAGAATTTTCAAGGAGGTTGTTGTAATATATTGGTTTCTTAAAACATGCAAGAGTCATTAGGTACCAGAACTTACATTGATGTATACATAAGTAAAAATGGGAGTAGGGAAAGTGGAGGTGGGATTAGTTGGTTATGCTGATGGAATGTGGGTGGACCTGGATGATGACAAGTATTTCCTGGTGATCATTTCTGTCAACAAATAGGATTTCAAATATTATTCTCTGAGGCAAGTATTCTAGCACATTTCAACCACAGTGACTTAGACTTATAGTCAGTGGAATGGGTTTTCTTTAAAAGAAATGTAGCCACTGTGAGCAATGTAATCCACTGTAAATTTGAAACCAAATTTAATTGAATTAAAAAAATTAAAAGCTGATATTAAAATAAGTATATATAGGATATGTTATCTCAACCCTTCATTCATCACCCTATTTTGTTGTGTAGGCTTCTGGTCATTACTTTTTATCAGTTTTGTAGTAATTGGACAAGGAAAGAAAATGAGATGAAATGCACATCTGGAAATTTTGCCTTTTTTTGGATTTTGTTCTTGTTTTGCTTTTACTATAGAAAATAAAATCTGATAAACAATTTAGGAAGAGGGCATAGAGTTAGGTTAAGAATGTGGGCACTAGAGTCATATTACCTGAATTCTGATCCCAGCTATGCAAATTACTATGTTCAGTCTTCAAAATACTTTTCTTAGCCTCACTTTCTTTAGCTATAATATGACAATTATAATTGTAACCCTGCTTTATGGTCATGAAAATCAAACAGTATGGTCCATATGAAGTACTTAGCATTGAATATTAAATATTACTGTTTTATTATCCCTTTTCTGTTGATCAAAACTTTACATGGATTCTGACTTCGTTTTTGAGGTTACTGTTTGGTTCCCATTGAATTTTTACCAGGCAGTTTAGTGTTTAAAGGAATATTTAATACATTTTTCCTTTTAAACTGGAATAAGCTAAGGATGCAAAAGATTGAATGTTGTCTTAGATTTCTAAGACCTGGGGAACCGGTCTGAATACTTTTATGCACTTGGTTAACCTTTATGCCATTCAGAATGCGAGACCAGTTTGTGCTGATTTCCATTCCTCTGTTAGTCTTAAAAAATGAATCACCATTGTCTTCAATGATGTCATTAGGACTATTAGGAAAAATATCTGTTATAACTATGAAGATCCAGGGAACTCTTGTTTTTACTTATTTTAATAGTGATAGCTTGGTTTTGGTTATTTCTTCTAACAATATATTAGTAATGTTACTAGTAGAGTGCTTTTTATAGACTTTTATAAACTTTGTCTCATTTGATCTTCACAATTTTGTGAAAAAGGTAGGACAAATGGAATCACTCCTACTTTTAAAGATGAGAAATCTGGGCTTCAAAAAGTTCAGTGACTTTCCCAGAGATAGTGATGTCTGCTGTCTCTTACATTAGTTTTCATTCTACCATATCAAAGAGTTTCTATGTAGAACCAATTCCTTCTATATGATCAACCTATAATTTCCAGAATGTAATACTCAAATTGTTGAAATTACTGGATTTTCACATTTGCCAGAAGTATGTACCTTTTGTTTTGTTTTGTTTTGTTTGGCTATATATCAAGTTAGAAGAATAAATAAAGTTCTGCCATAGTATATTAGTATAATTTTAATCTTATTTGTAGCTGTAGGATTTAGAGATACTTGACGTGGAAGAATATCCTTAAAATGCATTTGGTGCTAGAAAGTTATTTTAATAAGTTAATTAACTTTCAATATAATTTTGATTCAAAGGGCACTATGAAAGATTTTTTTTCTCTGATTCTTATGATATTCTTAGCCAAGTTGCCCAATTTCAAAAGAAAGGTGACTTTACTTTTAGCAGTCATTTTAAAAACTAGTATACTTTATATTGTGTAAATACCTATGGGAAGATGCATATTTCTTTTGATTGGGGACATTCTTTGTGTAAGAAGTTCAGATGAAGTATTTTTATATCCTCTGCTTTTGTATTCATGGGCTCTATGCACATCACTATGAAGGAATATGAAATAATCCTTGCCTTGCTTTCAACAAAGTTAAAGCATTGATAGAGAAGGTAAAGCTCATTATGACACAGAGTAGAGGCTGCCAAACTATAATCTAAGGCCTGATTTTATATGGCAATCAAGCTAAGATGGTATTTGCTTTTGTTGTTTAAAAAAACAAACAGGAGACTATGTAACATAGACCATGTGTGGTCTGCAAAGCAAAAAATATTAACTGTCTGGCTCTTTACAGAAAAGGTTTGCTGACTGTGAATTAGAGGCATATGTATCACATAAGATATAAGGAATGCAAACCAAAACCACAATGAGATACCATTTCATACCCATTAGGATAGCTGTAATTAAAAAATGGACAGTAACAAGTGTTGACAAGGATGTGGAGAAATTGGAATTCTCATGCACTGCTGGTAGGAATGTAAAATGGTAAAGCCACTGTAGAAAACAGTCTGGCAGTTCCTCAAAAAAGTTAAACATTCTTACCACATGACCCAGCACTTCCATTGTAGATATAAGCCCAAGAGAATTAGAAACATATGTTCACGTAAAAACTTGTTCATATTATTAGTCACAATAGCCAATAAGTCCATCAGCTGATAAATGAATAACCAATATGTGGTACAGCCATACAGTGGAATATTATTCAGCCATAAAAAGAAATGAAGCACTGATACATGCTACAACCATAGATGAGCCTTGCATTATATGTGAAAGAAGCCAGACACAAAAGATCACAAGTTCTGTTATTCCATTTATAAAAATGTCTATCTAGAATAGGCAAGTCTATAGAGACAGTAAATTAGTGGTTGCCAGAGGCTGGAGAGGGGGAATTGGGAGTGACTAGTACTGGATATAGGGTTTGTTTTTAGGGCAATGAAAATGTTCTGGAATTAGTGGTGGTGATTGTACAGCCTTGTGAGTATAATTTAAACCACTGCTTATACACTTTAAAACGGTGAACTTTACGGAATGTGAATTATATCTCAAAAGAAAATGTAACTAAGTAGTTTTATAAAAGTAATGAGAGATCAGATAAAGAAGACTGCAGGCATGAATTGATTGATACAAACTTTGAAGTTTGGGCTTGAAATGCTTCTCAAAGGGCATGGAGAATTTGGATAGAAAAAGAGGAAGTAGGTGGGTATGGCATTACAGATCTTAGGAACAGGTACAAACTAAAATCTTCCTGTTTGACAGGAGAGGAAGAAGTGGCAAGACTAAGGAAGAAAGACAAGCTGAATTTATTTCCATGAGATTTCTAAACTGTCATTTAACTGAATTGCACTGCTAGGGATCATGCTTTGCACTATCATTTTTATGGAATAAATTGTGTATTCTTCTAGGCCAAAGCAGGAATTTTTTATTCCAGCCAGAAAGCAAGAGCCATGGTACTTTTAACAGGTTATTGTAAGGACTTCAATTCTCAGTATATGCTTTGAAGAATTTGCTACCATCTTTTTTTTTCTTCTTTTTCAAGTTTTTATTTGAATTCCAGTTAGTTAACATACAGTGTAATATTAGTTTCAGGAGTAGAATTCAGTGATTCATCACTTAAATATAACACCCAGTGCTCATCACAAGTGCCCTCCTTAATACCCATCACCCATTTAGCCCACCCCTCACTCATCTCCCCTCCAGCAGCCCTCAGTTTGTTCTCTGTTATTAAAACTCTGTTTTTTTGGTTTGCCCTCTTTGTTCTTTTTTTCCCTTATGTTTATCCTTTTTGTTTCTTAAATTCCACATATGAGTGAAATCATATGGTATTTGTCTTTTTTCTGGCTATTTCCCTTTACGTAATACTCTAGCTCTATCCATGGCATTGCAAATGGCAAGATTTCATTCTTTTTGATGGCTGAGTAGTATTCCTGTGTGTGTGTGTGTGTGTGTGTGTGTGTGTGTGTGTTCCACATCTTTTTAATCAAATTTAAGTCATACAAAGTATCTATCTGATTTTTTGTTATTTGAAACAAAAATCCTTAATAATATGCTTCATTATACTTGCTGCTTTACACTTACAAAGTTCTTTCTTGTGTATTGCCTCATTAAATCCTCTCACCACACCTGTGAGATAGATGGTATCATTCCCATTTTTTTTTTAAGATGAAAGAGGCCATATGATAGAGTGATTTGGAGCTACAGTGGGGCCACTGGAGTCAAAATGCCTAGGTTGGAATCCTGGTTTTGCCGTTTACTAATTGTGTGTGAGTTTTGAGTTATTCTAACCTCTCTAGGTTATATGTTTTCTCTTATGCAACATGGTGATTATAATATCATAGAGTTGTATTTATATAAGTTATAGAAGTAAAATTCTTAAGAATCATGCTTAATGCATAGTATTATGCATTAAGCCCTCAGTGTTATGCTGTTATTTATACATTATAAGAACTGAGTGAGATTAAGAAGTCCAAAGTCTTCCAGCTAATAAGTGGTAGAGCCAGCACTTAATTACAGGTGTTCTGAATACAAGTCTTGTTTTTTTAGTTGCTTTTACCAGATTTTTATTATATACTTACTTATTGGCCATACGTTTACAAACTTTCTAAACTTTACATTTACATGGAAACCAGACAATAAACCAGATATTGATAACGCAGGGAGATTTTCTACCCTCTTTACAACAGAACTTTCATTCAAAATCCAGTCTTTTGCTTTAATCCACCGATACCCAGTTCTTAGCTGTTATAAACCCAGTTATAAATGGGTTTATGGGAACTATGGAGGGAAATTGACAAAGGAAAACATAGATTTAACATAGTTAACAAAAATCAACTTGAATATGATAAAAATGAACAATTAACAGCAAATAACACCTGGGGGGAAATCTGGAATAATCAAAAGGGTGGCTGTCCTTAATAAATAAGCAGAAAAGACTGATTGATAGGAAAAACAACTTTTTTCAAAGACGAATGCGAAAAGACTAGGCAGTTTGCAAAAGAGAAAAGATGTGACTGATAAATATCTGAAAAACAGTTTAACTTCACAAGTTAATCAAAGAAATTTAAGTTTAGGATAATACATTTTTGATGATACAGTTAAACCAAGAACATTTAAGTTAAAATTTAAAAATTTAAGTTGAAACTCTGTGCTGTTAGGGATATAGTGAAATTAGGATCCACATATTCCTGATGAGAATGTAAATTGATAAATTTAGTAGTCTCCATGAAAAACCTTAAGAATGTTCCTAATCTTAGACCTAGTAATGATCCAGCTGAGAATGTAACCCAGAGAAAAATGGTAACTTTGGATAAAAATTTATGCACAAAGATTCATTGTAGCATTATCCATAATAAAGAACATTTGGACATATCTGGTGAAAAGATATTATTGTACATTTACTGCAGTATTATTTGCCAAAAGTTTTCATTAAAAATCTTAATGCCCTTAAGAAAAGATGATGAGAGAATGTTTGGACGGGGAGAAAAGCAAGATTCAAAATTACAGCACTAACCTCTGTGTCAAGTGGTAAACTGAAGTCTTGAGAATAAATAGTTCATCCTGGACAAACATATACTGAGTAGCTCTTAAATGTTTGATGTACTGAATGTCCACCCACTATAAAAATAGAATAAATAGGGCACCTGGGTGGCTCAGTTGGTTAAGCGACTGCCTTCGGCTCAGGTCATGATCCTGGAGTCCCGGGATCGAGTCCCGCATCGGGCTCCCTGCTCAGCAGGGAGTCTGCTTCTCCCTCTGACCCTCCCCCCATCTCATGTGCTTTCTCTCTCATTCTCTCTGTCTCTCAAATAAATAAATAAAATCTTTAAAAAAATATAGAATAAATAACACAAAATACCTCTTGAACCCAAAACCTCTTTCCTTGTAGTAGTGAACACTCATCTCTATTCTTTAAGCAAACTCCTCAAAAAATTTTCTGCAATTCTGTTTCTAATTTCTCACTCTTTCCTGAATTCAGTCAGGCTTTTGTCCCTAGGTTAGTCCACTGAAATGAGCTCTTCAAGTCTCCAGTGACCCCCAGTGGTCAGTTCCCAGTCCTCCTCTTACTGGACTCATGAAAAGCATTTAGCAGTTGATCACTTCTTTCAGATGTTTTCTTCTTTGTCTTCCAAGAAGCCACACACATGGTTTTCTCCCTCCCTCACTGGCTGCTGCTTCTTGTCCTCCTTTGCTGACTGCTCTACTTATGATTTTTTTTAAGTTAATATGATGAATTACGTATTTTTAAAAATTGTAAAATACACATAAAATTTACCATTGTAATCATTTTTAAGTATACAGTTGAGTGGAATTAAGTCTTTTACATTTTTGTAAACTGTTCCCACCATACATGTCTAGAATTTGTTTCATCTTCCCAAACTGAAACTGTGTACCCATTAGACATTTAACTTCGCATTCCCCTCTCTTCCCAGGCCCTAACAACCACCCTTCTACTTCCTGTCTATGAATTTGACTATTATTGACTGCTCTAGGTGTTTCATGTACCTTGGAATCATACAGTATTTGCCTTTTTATGACTGGCTTATTTCAGTTAACGTAATATTTTCAGGACTCATCCATGATGTAGCACGTGTCAGAATTTCCTTCCTTTTAAGGCTGAATATTCCATTGTATGTATATGCCACATTTTGTTTTATCTGTTCATCTGTTGATGGACACTTGGGTTGCTTCCACTTTTGACTACTGTGAATAATGCTGCTATAAACACACATGTACTACAAATACCTATTTGAGTCTCTGCTTTCCGTTCTCTTGAGTATATACCCAGAAGTAGAACTGCTGGATCATATGGTAATTCTGTATGTAATCTTTTGAGGAACTGCCATAGTGTTTTCCACATTCCCATTAGCAGTGCACAAGGGTTCCAATTTCTCCACATTCTTACCAATACTTGTTATTTTCTGGTTTCCTCATTTGTTTGTTTGTTTCGTTTGTTTTGGTAGTAGCCATCCTAATGGATGTGAAGTGGTATTTAATTGGGGTTTTGATTTGCATTTCCCTGATGATTAGTGATGTTGAGCATCTTTTCCATGTGCTTATTGACCATTTGTGATTTTCATACCTTCTTTGGAAAAATGTCTATTCTTAAAGTCCTTTGCCCATTTTTTAATTGTGTTGTTTTTTTGTTGTTGAGCTGTAGGAGTTCTTTATATATTCTGGATATTAACCCCTTGTCAGTTGTATGACTTGCAAATGTTTTCTCCCATTCTATCAGTTACCATTTTACACTATTGGTCATGTCCTTTGATTCACAGAAGTTTTAAATTTTGATGTAGTCTAATTTATCTCTTTTTTCCCTTTGATGCTTGTGCTTTTAGTGTCATATCCGGGAGATCATTGCCAAGTCTAATGTCATGAAGCTTTCCTTTATGTTTTCTTTTAAGAGTTTTATACTTCTGTTCTTACATTTAGGTATTTGATTCATTTTGAATTAATTTTGTATAAACTGTAAGGTAAGGATCCAACTTAAGTTGCATGTGAATACCCAATTCCCAACACCATTTGTTGAAAAGACTGTCCTTTCCTCATTGAATGGTATTAGTACCCTTGTCAAGTCATTTGACCATTTATATAAGGGTTTATTTCTGGGCTCTCTGTTCTACAAATTTTGATATGTTGTATTTTCATTTTCATTCTATTCAAAATACTAATTTCCATTTTGGTTTCTTTGAATCATGGATTATTTAGACATATTATTTTGTTTCCAGATATTTGGGGATTTTCTTAATGTCCTTTTCTGATTTCTAGATTAATTCCACTGTGGTCAGAAAACATACTGTGTATGGCTTAAATTCCTTTAGATTTATTGAGACATATAGTCTAGATTCTAGTTTATCTTGGAAATGTTCCATGTGCACTTGAAAATGATGTGTATTTTGTTGTTGGATGAAGTGTTTTATAAATATGAGTTTGATCCAGTTGATTGACGGTATTGTTTAGTTCAAATATGTCCTTACTGATTTTTGCCTGCTGGATCTGTCAATTACTGATAAAGGGGCGTTGAAGTCTCCATGAGTCTATAATAGTGGATTCATCTATTTCTCCTTGCTATTGTATTTTTTGTCTCATGTATTTTGATGCTCTGTTGTCAGGCACATACACATTAAGGATTGTTAGATCTTCCTGGAGAGTTGACTCCTTTATCATTATATAATGTCACTCTTTATCCCTGATAATTTTCCTTGCTCTGAAATCTGCTTTGTCTGAAATTATATAGCCACTCCAACTTTTTTTTTTTTTGATTAGTGTTAGCATGGTATATTTTGCTCCATTTACTTGCTTCTTTACTTTTAATCTATCTGTATTCTTATATTCAAAGTGGGTTTCTTATGGACAGCATATAGTTGGATTTTGGGTTTTGGTCCACTTGGCAGTCTTTTATGGTATATTTAAACCATTGATGTTTAAAGTGATTTTTGATTTGTTGAATAAATAGCTACCATAGTTGTTGCTGTTTTCTGTTCATTGCCCTTGTTTTTTTTTTTGTCATCTCTTTTTCTGCTGCCTTCTTGTCTTAATTGAACATTTTATATACTTTCATTTTTTTCCTCTCTTACCATATCAGTTATATCTTTTTTAGTAGTTGCCTTTGAATTTAAAATACACATTTACTGCTGATCCAAGTCCACTTTCATATAACACCATACCACTTCACAAGGTTGTACATGTACTTAATAACAGTATTCCCAGTTCCTCCCACCAATCTCTTACAACAGTGCTGTCATTCATTTCAGTTACCCATAAGCTATAGTCACCTAATGTATTATTATTATTCCAGATGAGATAAGGCACGTTCAGGGTGGTATGGCCGTAGACTCTTGTTATTATTACAAACAAACTGTTTTCTGTTGATCTACTGATGATAAGAAAAATAAAAGTTTTTATTTTACCTTCATACATTCATATTTAGTTCCAAGTACCGGCCCTAAATCGTTTTCCTTCCTTCTAAAGAACTTCTAACATTCTTTGCAGGGTAGATCTTCTGACAACAAATTCTGTGAATTTTTGTTTGAGAAAGTCTGTATTTATCTTTCATTTGAGAGATAATTTTGCTGAATATAGAAGTGTAGCTTGGTGGGTTTTTTCTTTCAACACCTTAAATTTTTCACTTCCCTCTCTTTATGCTTGTGTTACTTCTGAAGAGAAATTGGACGTAATTCTCATCCTTACTCCTCTGTAAGTAGGGTGTTTTTTCCCCTCTGGCTTTTTTCAACATTTTCTTTTTGTTTTTGATTTTCTGCAGCTTGAATCTATGCCTACGTGTAGATTTTTTGGTATTTATTCTACTTGATGTTCTCTGAACATCATGGTTTTGTGGTTTGGTGCCTTCTTTTTATTATTATTTTCTTGATTATTATTTATTAGTTACTAATTATTTTTTCCTTTCAACTCCTCATTCCTTTTGGCCCTGAATTCAGAGTATGTCTGGAAGATAACTAATTCTTACCACTCCACCACTACTACTTTCGTCCATGTTACCATCTTTTGAGTTGTTTCATTTGCTTTCACATAGTTCTCCTTACCTCTGCCCTTCACCTCCTCCTTCCTTTCACCACGTAACAACAGGATAGCTGTTTAAAATTTCAGTGGGAACCCGGCATCCTTTGCTCACAACTATCCAGTGACTTCCCATCTCATAGCAACTAAAAGCCAAAACTTTACCATGGCCTGTATTTAGCTGTCTCTTACCTTATCTGCGACTAATCACACTGTACTCCAGTTAGGATGCCCTCCTTTCTCCTTGGAAGTCGGCATACATCTCAGAGGTCTGCACAACTCTCTTGTCTAACTTCCCATTGCCTTTAGGTGCTCTTGAAATTCAAATACCAATTTTTCAGATTATAAATTTTCATGCCCCGTGAACTCCCTGTCTTCCTTTCCTGCCTAATTTTTTTCCAGAACACTTTCACCAGCTGACCTGTGTCTTTGGCAGGAGAGAAAATAGCACATTAGAGAAAATTAAAGAAAGCCAGTTGGCTGGAACATTGAGAATGAGAGGGAGCATATTGTAGGGTGAAGCTAGAGTAGGAGTTAGGGACCAAACTGTGGGGAACCTTGTAGACCATCTTAACATTTTTGATCTTTATTTAAAAGTAGTGCGAAAGCACTGAAGTATCTTTTTTTTTAAATTTTTTTATTATGTTAATCACCATACATTACATCATTAGTTTTTGATGTAGTGTTCCATGATTCATTGTTTGTGCATAACACCCAGTGCTCTACGCAGAATGTGCCCTCTTTAATGCCCATCACCAGGCTAACCCATCCCCCCACCCCCCTGCCCTCTAGAACCCTCAGTTTGTTTTTCAGGTCCATCGTCTCTCATGGTTTGTCTCCCCCTCCGACTTACTCCCCTTCATTCTTCCCCTCCTGCTATCTTCTTCTTTTTTTTTCTTAACATATATTGCATTATTTGTTTCAGAAGTACAGATCTGTGATTCAACGGTCTTGCACAATTCACAGCGCTCACCATAGCACATAGCACTGAAGTATCTTAACTGGAGGGATTTGGGACGATAACATGGGTCAATAACATGATTTGATAATGATCGTTCTGGCTTCATTGTGGAAAAAAAGATTGGAGGGGGAAAAATTGGGTGTGGGGAAACCAGATGAGAGGCTATCGCAGTAATCCAGGTGTAAGCTGATGGTAGCTTATCTGACCAGAGTTGATGGCCATATGGAAAAAATGTTTGGAACTGTTTGATTCTTATGAAGAAATCCACTTATAAGCATATATGGTCAGCAATTTATAACTCCTGATTGCCAGGTTAAGATCTCCCATTTATGTGATCTCCATCGGATTCCGTTATGAGAAAATAAAATTGTTCACCCGGTGTAACTCTTTAAAATAGATCCTAGAAAATCAATAGTTTTATATCTTTTTATATATTTCTTTGTGGTAAGCACAAAAATCAAAGATCCCTAATTAAGTTATTCTTATTTTAATGGCCAATTTCTAGACCTGATCAAATTGATTTCTCTGTCATGAAAACAAGGCTTTAAGTAATTTTATTATATTTTTTCTGACCTCCTCTTCTCTCAAAATTTAAGAAGTTGATTAGGACTAAGATTGTTCTCATCGGGATTTTTAAAAGACAAAGATGTCTGCCTGTGGTATTTCTTGTCACAAAGCCAGTAACCTCTGTCAACAGGAACCTGGGTAGAACTTCAGAGTTTATGAGAATCAGAAACTGAAGACAAACTCTGGCCATGCTAAGATAGATTTAAAGATCTTAAAGCAAACAAACTAGTAAACTAGGATCCTAACAGTAGTTTTCTAATGTGGCAATATTTTCATCAAACCAAAATGTTGGTCCTATATTTGTTTGAGTTTTAAGAGGGAAAAAGCATTTAACTTCTCCCATGGGAGGCATTTTATTTTATATGTGCCTAAAATATGTTGTTTAATTATCAGAACCAAGTCAAGTTATCTGAATCCAGCTTTGTTTTGTTAATAAGAAAATTGCATATTAATGAGGGCAAATAACTTGTCCAGGCTCATGCAATTTATAGAGTTTGGTTTTGGATCCAGATATGCCAGCAGAAAGATCTTTCATTTCAGTCAGGGGTGTTAATTTGGGTTCCTGGGCCCTACTTCCCCCTATGTGTTTATGGTTTTCAAAGAGCTGTGGGCCCTTCGATTCAGTAAGGTTCAGAATCAATAAATTTTGTTAATCTGCCTCCTGATTTGGGATTCCTAATCTGACAGTGCGGTCCACTCTTGGCTTATATTACCTTTTCACAATTCTTGTCAGAATACCAGTAACACCCTAGTTACAGTAGGAAAGCAGTGATGGTAGTTATTTTTTAGTGGATAATATTTGCCAGGCATTATACTAAGGGCTATATAAGCATTATCTTGTTCACAGCAACGTTGCTGAACTCTGTCCTTTACTTTAAGATTAACCCTCCTTCTATCTCAAATCCCAGCCCCATTCCTTGCTTTCCTAACTGATTTCCCTGCTCCAGCTTCTCATTCCTTTGTTCCAACCTACACAATTCTCATAGAGCTTTTTTTTTTCTTAACTCAAATTATCTGCTCAAAAGCCTTAGGTGGCTTTCCCCCACTGTTAGGAAAGGTTCAGGTTCTTAGAATATCAAACAGGGCCTTTGGTAGCTTGCTAGCGTACTGTTAACGTCTGTATTCATTCCTTTCCCACTGCCTTTCACTGAAAATACTCAAACCACCTAGTCTTCTTTCTAAATAGTTTTTTTCTGTTAGACTCATTTTCTTGAGTCTGCCTTTTTAAATGGAATTCCATGTCTACAATACTGCTTCTATCTCTACCCCCTTCCTCTGCCTCACCTTCAAGAAATATATGCAAGGCATACAGTGAAAAATCTCCCTTTTTTCCATGTCCCCTCATTCCTCAGTTTCCTTCCAAAGGTAGTCTGTGCATTTACAAGTTTCCATGTACATACATGAGTATAGAAGGCAGTTAGCATGTTGGTTAAAGAATGTGAACTCTGGAACCAGGCTGCCTAAGGTTGAATCATGGCAGCTCTTCCTAGATGTGTGGTTTGGGCAAAGTACTAGTTCCTGCTTCATAAGCTTTTTGTGAGGATTTCTTACAACAGTGCATGGCATGTGATAAGCTCTCAGTAAATGTATGCTATTGTTATTGTTGTGTTGTTTTATAACAGAGCATGATACATTGAAAAGAGAATGGCCTTTAAAAACATCCTCTTACTCTTCCCTCTCGTGCTTTCTATCTCTCATTCTCTCTCTCTCTGAGAAATAAATAAATAAAATCTTTAAAAAAATAAAATAAAATAAAATAAAAACAGCCTCTTAGTTATTTTGTGCCTGAGTCATTTAACCCAAGTTAAACCTTGTGTGGTTTCTTCATTTTCATAATTAGGATAATGATGTACAGTTTTGATTTTGATGAACTGAACAATAAAAGGAAAGAGCTTTGCAAATAACAAAATGCTATATGAAGTTTAGTTGCTGTTGGTCACATCATTTTGTTTTCTCTTCCAGGAAACGTCACAATATTTCAGCTGATCATAAGAAGTGAAATAGTCTTTAAAGGATAAAGATATCACAAATTTAATGACAGTTCTGCTGTTTTGCTTTACTAATTCTAAATTCATACTTTTTCATTAGCTGTGGCTTGCTTTCATATTAGTCTTACATTTTTAAATTATGATTATATAGTTTATGTGTCAGTGCCATTAAGGGAATAATGTTAAATACCTCTATTTGTGCAAATGTATCAATATTTCAGAATTGATATAATTAGCAATACTTAGCATAAATTAGTAAACCTAATTTGGTAAGCCTTATCTTTTAAGGAAGAAAATTTTTGTCAACCTAGAAAATATTAGTCACTGCCTGTAACATTTTTTCATGGTTTACAAATGTGTTATTTGCCTGTGATGATAACAGTTGCTGAAGAATATTCATTTTACTAAGTATGTGGTGATACATGTAAAAAGAGGTTCCCTTTGATGCATCTTTTGATGTTTATGCTGTTGTTAAAACAAGAGAGGCATTCACCTTTTTTTTTTTTTGATAACTCCT
Source organism: Callorhinus ursinus (assembly GCF_003265705.2). Classification (NCBI taxonomy): domain Eukaryota; kingdom Metazoa; phylum Chordata; class Mammalia; order Carnivora; family Otariidae; genus Callorhinus; species Callorhinus ursinus. The sequence continues at coordinate 7,832,989 of NW_027397071.1, read as the reverse complement.
GGATTGCACAGTGCATATCAGTACCCAAAGACACACAGAATGGCATATTTTTGAGTACTCTGATATTCTCCCTTTCTTAATGAGAGGCATTTCCAGTATCCAATGTTTAGGAGGAAAAATGTAGTCAAGTGAGTAGGTGGTAGAGCAGAATTCTAGCCAGGCAATATGGATGCTAAGTTCAGGCTTTAAACATTTCCCTGTATTGCTTATGAGAATGAGATCACAAAAAATTACCAGTAGACAAAGGGAGGGGGGATTTCTAGAAATAGTATAAATTAAAAAGAATATAAGCTTAAGCTTCATGGATCACTTTAACAACAGATTAGTCTAGAGAATTGGTGAAGTGGAAGATGATCTGAAAAGTAAATTAACTAAAATAAAGAGGCAGGGATAGGACATGTAAGAGAAGAAAAGAAAAGTAGAAATTTCTAGTTTTCTTTAATTCCTGTCTCTCTCTAAGTAATGGATGTATTAGTTGGATGCTTTGCTGTCCCGCTACAGCTTCCCCTTTGCTGCCTTTCTGATAGTGAAGTTTGACTACATGACAGGGTTTGGGCAGTTGAGATGGAAGTGGAAGTTATGCGTGCACAGGTTTTAACCTTATAGGTTATGCCTATCAAAGGAAAGAGATATGCCTTTTCCTTCCTGTGGACTGGAATGTGTACATGGTAGTGAACTATTTTTAGGTTGTGGAAGAGGGCAGTACTCCAAGGACAACAGAGCAACAAGATATAAGAACTTAGCTCTCTGACTGCTAAGCTGCCCCCTGGACTGTATCCACTCTGACTGTCATATGAGAGAGGGAAGAAATTTGAATTTTGTTTAAGCCCTCCTAGGGTCTCTTACTACAGTAGGCTAGTCAGTGTCCTAACTACTAGAAGAAGAGCATGAGAAAATCTAACAAATCTAAGCACAATCCAGATATGAAGAAAAATGAAATAGAATATTTGAGGAGATTATGATTGAGAATTTCTAAAACTACAAAAAGACCCAAATTTAAGAAGTCAAATAAAGGATAAATAAAAATATAATTTGCATACAATGAGCGATCTTAAAAATAGCCAGAGGGGGAAGATAGATTATTTTTAAAAGATCTGCAGTTTATTGAAAGGAAAATTGAAACCAAAAGACATGAGGATAATAACTACAGTGGGCTGCAAGTAAATAACTCTTAAGGCAAAAATTTCTTTAAGAGTATAGGTAATACAAAGTTTTCAGATAAATAAAAATTGAGAGATTTTACTACCAATAGAACATCTCTAAGACAACTTCAAAAAGACATACTCTAAGATGTGATCCCTGATGGAGGGTTTGAGATATTAATTAGAAAAGAAGAAAGGCTGAAAATTAAAGAGCCAGGCATCCAAACTAAATTAGAAAAAGAACAGAATAAAGAAGGGGATGAAGAAATAGACATAAAATCAGATATTAAAGAAATAAAAAACAAGCTTAAAGGATGAACAAAGCCAAAGTTGATTCCTAGAAAACGACAGACCTGGTAAGATCAATCAAAAAAACCCAGAGGATTAAGAATGAAAGAGGAGCTACAACCACAGATGCTATAGGATTATTATAAAAAAGTATACCTAAGTAACTTTTTGTTTAAGGAATAATTTCAATGGTAGTTTATTGCATGTGTTGTCATAATAGTATATTAAGCTTTTCAAAACCACTTGTCAAATTTGCTTTCCTGAATAAGAGGGTTGGATTAAATATTTTAATCCTTCACTTGAATTTTTGGAGAATTTCAAGGGTGCAGTGAATGGGTTGATTGTCTCAGTCAAACCTTACTTAAGTCATACAGTATTAAGATTTTGGTAAAGATTTACTTGGGCATAATTGACGGATGAGTTTCTTTTAAAACAGAATTTGTGTTCCTTTTTAATATATAAAAAAGTGAGGAAGTGTCATTCAGCAGGAAATGCAAGAATATAAGAAACTGTAGAAACCTTGTATTCTTAAAATTGTTTTTTTAAAACGTGTTACTGGGGTGCCTGGGTGGCTCAGTTGGTTAAGCCTCTGACTCATGATTTTGGCTCAGGTCATGATCTCATGGGTCCTGAGGTTGAGCCCCCATGGTGGGCTCCTCGCTCAATGAGGAGTCTGCTTGAGATTCTCTCCCTCTGCTGTACACTCCCCCCCCCATCATGTGCTCTCTCTTTCTCTAAAAAAAAAAAAAAAAAAATCTTTTTTTAAAGAAAAGAAATATGGAGGAGAACATTCAAAGAAGTTAGAAGTTTGAAGTAGCTGTTGTAAGTTAAAGGGGATACAGTGACTGCTTTTTTTTTTATTTTAAGCTTTTCAGTAATGCCTGCTAATAGTACTAATTAGCACATAATACTTTTAAGAGAGAGTAAGAACTAAAACTTTTGCAGAGAAGACGAGAATGACTATAGAATTTGAAACTTTACCATTTGAAAAAGGAAATAGGATTGCTATTTGAAAAAGAGGATATTAGAGATGGGGGAAAATAACTGTCTTCAAATATTTGAGGGATATGGACTTATGAAGAGGAATTCTCTTTATTCTGTTTAGCATCAGAGGACAGACCCAGTAAATGGCCACTACAAGGAAATAGAATGGTGAACGGTGTAAAGAACATTATAACAATTAGGTTACCCAGAAATGGAATGGACTATTTTATGAAGGTAGAGTTCAAAGGGCTTAGATGACCATATCTAGAGATATTTTTAGACTGAATTTCCAGAAAAGAAACACCTACTATAATTCAGGCATGCTGTTGTTGAATACTGACTTCAGTATGTAAAACAAGAAAAGACAAAACCAGCTATTCATACAACATGTCATAAGATTTGCTACATGGAAGTTAAATGTATTGTTTAACAGGTCTTATATTTGTCATCCTAGACTTCATAAAATAAGGTTTTATCATTTGTGGTTTGTAAACTTAGGATTTAGGAGGACTTCTTTTTATTGTATCAGGACTACTGATCTCTTTTGTCTTATTCCTGTTATCTTTTGTTTACCTTTCTTTCCTGTTGTTTATTTTTCATTTTCTAACTTTTGGTTGAATTGGTCAGGTTTTCTTGCCCATTTTTCCTTTAGTGATTTTTAAATTATATATAATCTAGTTGTATTTTTCATCTGTCTAAATTTATATTTTTTCAATATGTAGAGAGATTCAATATCTTATTTTTTTTTCCCCAAGCAAGAGAAAAACTTCAACATGCCTTAACTTTCCTTCCTAACTCCTCTCTAACCAGTGTGGAGATAATCATGGAGTTTTATTTCCAAGTTTTTGTACATATTTTACAGCAATAATCTTGACTAGCCATAATTTTGACTGCTCTGCTTGCCATGATTTCTTATTCTTAACGCCTTTTTGTTTCTTGAATCGTTTTCCTTTTTTTGTTGGCATACCCATACCTGTAAGTTTTAATATGTATTTTTTATTGTCATTTAGTTCTAATTGCTTACTTTCCATTTTGATTTCTTCTTTGACCAATGTATTATTTAGAACTGTGTTGTTTAGCTTACAAACATTCTGTGATTATGTAGTTATATTTTTGTTGTATTGATTTCTAGTTTGATTGCATTATGGTTAGAATACTCTGTGATTTCAGTTCTTTGAAATTAGTTGAGCCCAGCATGTCCTTACTAGTAAGTGATCCAGGCACACCTGGCTGGCTCAGACTGTAGAATGTGTGACTCTTGATCTCAGGGTTATAAATTCAAGCCACACATTGGGTGTGGAGATTACTTAAAAATAAAATCTTAGGAAAATTAAAAATAAAAAGTATGGGGAGCCTGGGTGGCTCAGTTGGTTAAGCATCTGACTCTTGGTTTCAGCTCAGGTCATGATCTCAGGGTCTTGGGATTGAGCCCTGCTTCTAGCTCAGCAGGGAGTCTGCTTGAGGATTCTCTCCCTCTCCTTCTGCCCCTCCTGCTGCTCACAGGTGTGCACTCTCTATCTCTCTCTAAAAAAAATGTCTTCTTAAAAAATTAAATAATAAATGATCCATGTACACTTGAAAAAAATGTGTCATTTGCAGTTGTTAGGTATGGTGTTCTATATATATATATATATATATAATATATATGTATATATGACTATTGGGTTAAGTTGATTCATTATTTGGTCAAATCTTTGTTACTGATTTTATCTTCCTCTTCTGTCAGTTCCTGAGAATCATGTTAAAATCTAATCATGGCTGTGTATTTCTCTAGTTTTCCCTTTAGTTGTGTCAACTTTTACACTATGTATTTTGCCTTGTGTTTTAATTTTCTTTCCTATTGAATATTTATTAATGTAATTACTGATGTATTTGCATCGTTTGACATCTTTCCATTTCAATTTGTCCGTCTGTTCTTTGTTCCTTTATATTTTCTTTTCTTCCTGCTATATTTAGTTATTAAACCATTCCAAACTGTAGTGGCTTAAAGCAGTAACCATGTATTCTCACCCATTAGTTTTCTAGAGTATGGAAATAGGAAGTGGTTCAGCTGGGTGGATCTGGCCTAAGGTTTTTCAAGGTGTTGCAGTCAAGATGGTGGCTGTCTGGGATCATCTTAAAATCTTTATTCACAGATCTGTGGGTACTGAAACTTTGAGGGCTCCTCACGCAACTCTCTCTGTCCCGACAGTCTCTAAAGTGGTGGCTTCAGGGCATCCTGACAGCTCTGGGCCCAATGGCATGGCTCCCAAAAGAGAGATCCAGGAGGAGGCTCTGGCCACCCTTTCTAGCATCAGAAGTCAGACAGTATCACTTCTGCTGTATTTTATTTAATAAACCTGCCCCTGATGTCATGAGCACTGGGTGTTATATGCAACTGATGAATCACTGAACTCTTCCTCTGAAACTAATAATACAGGATATGTTAATTAATTGAATTTAAAATTTAAAAAATAAACCTGCCCATATTCAGAGGGAGGGGAATATATTTTTCCTCTGTAGAAGCTTTTTGGGATTTTGTCTTCACTTTCAGTGGTTTGAAATTTCAACTCCTGTATGTTCAGTTGTGAATATCTTGTTGTTATTTATTATGTTTGGCATTCACTGAGCACTTTAAATCTGAAGATGCCTAATTTTCTTAGTTTAGCTCGGGAAGTGTCTTTCTATTATTTCTTCAATTCTTCTGTTTCTAGATGTCCTGTCAGAGAGCTGGTGGAACTTTGAGATTTAGCCTTCTTACCTCTTTCTCTCATATATTCCATCTCTCTGTCCTTTTGTTCTGCACTCTTTGGGTAGGTTCAGTATATTGCTTCACTGACTTGCTTTTCAGCTATATCCATTTTTCACTTCAGCTCATCTACTGAGTTCTTTTCTGATGGTCATATATTTTATTTCCTAAATCTCTGGTGTAACTTTTGCATAGACTTGATAACTTTCTGAGTTTCTTTAGGGATATTTCTTTTACAGTGCTTTTTAGGTCCTCTTAACTGTTTTCTTTGGTTTTTGTTCTTCTGTTTGTTGAATTCATTGCCTCTGTCAAATTGTTTTCCTCGAATCTGTGATTGTCTCCTCTTCTTGAGAATCCCTGTTGGCCTCTTCTATTTATAAGAGCTTATCTCCTTTCATTATGGGAAGGGGTAGGAATGTTGTTAGGCTGAATGTGCCTGGTTTTAGACTGTGAAGACTAATTTATATACTTCATTTACAAATACGTGATGTCTGATCACTTTATATATATCCTACCCCCAAAGTGCTAATCTTGAGAAGAACAAGAAGAGAAAGTATCAAGGAAGAGATTCTTGCAATGAGATAATAATGTGATTTCATGTTACCAAAAAAGTTGAATTTCCATTATGATGTAATGTGAAGAACATTGTTCTTTATTTTAGGAGATTAAATCTTACCATGATTTCCATATTTACTTAACCATCACCCCCAGCATGTGTAGTCAGTTGTCAGTTTTAAAATATTCATGGCTTCTGGGGCGCCTGGATGGCTTAGTTGGTTGAGCTTCTGACTTTTGTTTTCAGCTCAGGTTGTGATCTTGGGGTCATGAGATAGAGCTCCGTTGGGCTCCAGGCTCAGCAGGGAGTCTGCTTCCCCTTTCCCTCTGCCTCTCCCCCCTCTCTAAAATGTGTAAATAAATCTTTAAAATAAAATAAAATAAAATATTCATGGCTTCTGTAAATATAATCAACAATATAACTGCTTGTTAAAAAACTACCTTCAGTGTTTCTCAATGTAAAACATTTTTTCTCTGAAATTTCTCATCACAACCAAATTTCCTTAAATGAACTTTGTTTTGTAGGTTCATTTGTGTAGGAGAAACTATTTCATCTTGTAATTAATTAGCTTACCTATTTAAAAACTGAAACAAAATTGGGATTGATTTGTGTTACAAAGACAGTCATGTTATTCTGTGAAATTTAAAGTTTTACTGAAGGAAGAATGAAAAAATTGTATTATAGCTTAGACTATAATGTTAGGAACTCAAGATTGACTTAAAATTTAAACAAAGTGTAATGTTTATTCTTGTCCTCCTTATTTGTCAGAGAATCTTAACCAGAGTGAGAAATTTTCTGGTGCTGTGTTGGGAGTGCAGGGCACAAGAGATTTCCATAAAAAGGCATGGGATTTGCTTGGAAGAACATAGTGGTTTTCTAACTTGGCAGTAATGAGTTAGAACTAACCCCTTTCAAAAGAAAATATTAATCCACGTTATTCCTTATTGGGTATTTGTGTGTGTTTTCTTATCTGAGCTATATTATTTTTGTATTTGCATGTGTGTGTATGTGTATACATTCATGACCCATGGTATTTGTTAGGTGTAAAGAAAATAATTTTCTGTACATATAGTATATATGAAAAGTAACTTTGGGATTTGAATATCTTACTACTTGATTTGAGGAACAGGGGCCAAATATTTTGTTGTTGCAGAATACCCAAAATAATTTGGCCATGTCTGAGTGCTTTTCCCAAATTCTGTTGCCCTAGGAGGCAATTTGGGAAATATAAATGAGCCTTGCTATATTAGGATTCCCTCTTGAAAGATAACACATTTTCGGATTAGAGAGATGATGTATTTACATCTTGTTAAAATGACAGTGGTTCCCAGCTAAGAATCACCAGGGACCTGAGGAGGGTTATAGAAAATTGTAGATCTGCCTGGATATATATATGCTCTTGTGTTTGATAATCAAGGTGTTTGTTTTAATTTCGTTTTCATAGAAATAAGAGAACCACCTGATACAGGTATAGGTATAGGATGATCAGTGTCCGGCACAAACCTCTTCTAGCTCATGTTTTCGTCTGGTTTCCTGTACATCTACATTGTAAAATGTGGTCTTTTTTTCAGGGCTTAATTCTTAGCTTTCTTCTATTTTCACCGAATAAATTCTCCTTGGTTGATCTCATCTGCTGTGGTTTTAACTACTAACATTGCTTACAACAACTCCTAAGTCTGTACCCTCTAGCCCTTTGGTTTCTACTGAGCTTCCAGACTTAAGAGTTTTAAATACCACATATTACCTACTTTTCCCCATAGGAATTTCAAACTTAATTTTGGGCAGGAATATTAACTTTCTTTTTAAACCTCCTTTTGGCCACCTAATTTACCCAAAGTAGATATTTAGGAGTTATCCTTGATTCCTCTACATTCCCATAAATAATAACCTATAACTAGCTATGGAGGCCTGTTGGTTTTACCTTCAGAAAACCACTGTCCCCTCATCAGCCCTGGTGCCACTATGCAGGCCTGTGTCATTTTCCACCCGAGCTATTTCAATAGCTTCCTGACTATTCTCCCTGCCTCTGGTGTCTCCTTCAGTCCATTTTATATACTGTTAGCAGTTGTCTTTCTGGAATATATATCTGACTGTATTACTTAAAAAAAAAAAACTGTTTTCTCCCCATTGCTTACTAGATAAATTGTAGACTCTTTTACATAAGTGCCTTTGCAAGCATAACCCAGTCTCCGTACCCTGCTCCATTTTCCATACCTTGCTTTTTTTTTTTTAATTTTATTTATTTATTTGACCGAGAAAGACACAGCGAGAGAGGGAACGCAAGCAGGGGGAATGGGAGAGAGAGAAGCAGGCTTCCCGCTGAGCAGGGAGCCCGATGTGGGGCTCAATCCCAGGGCCCTGGGATCATGACCTGAGCTGAAGGCAGACGCCCAACGACTGAGCCACCCAGGCGCCCCTCCATACCTTGCTTTTAAACAAGTTCTGTTCTGGCCACACCCAGCTGTGGGGTATTCCCTGGATCTTGTGTATTCAGTGATTTAGAGTATTTGCTCAAGCTGTTTCCTCTCCTTAGAATGCCCTTCCCTACTTACCTGGAACATTCCTATTCAGTTTTTCATTTAGTTGTTATGTAACCTCCGTTGAAAAACTAACTGCTCTCTCCTCTGTTTCTCCATCCTTCCCCAACCTTTTAATCTCTGTTCTGTAAAAGCAGAGAAGCACACACACACACACACACACACACACACACACACACACACACACACACAAACGTGTTCACATCATATTGTAGTTACTTATTTTTTCCTCCTCCATGAGCTCTTTGAGGATGGGAAACATACTTTTCATTTTTGTGTCCCTTGCACCTAATACAGAACTGGTACCTGGGAGATACTTTGTAAATGTTTTTTGATTCAGAACAGCAATCATAACCTGCTGCCATGTCTGTTGCATAGTCTACTATAATTTATCCTTACTATGTTTCTTAGTAAGGGCTGCTGGAACAAATTAGCATAGACTAGGTGGCTTCAACAACGAATTTATTTCTCATAGTTCTAGAGGCTGGGAAGTCCAAGATTAAGCACTGGAAAATCAGGTGTTTGAGGAGGACCTGCTTCCTGACTTACAGGTGGCTGTCTGTTTCTTCACTTGGTGGAGAGTGAGAGAAGCAAGCTCTTGGGACTCTTATTAAGGGCACTAATCTGGTCATCTAATCTTCTTCTAATCCTAATTACTTCCCAAAGGCCCCACCTCTTAATATCATATTGGGGGGCGACACATTCAGTTTATAAAACTGTATATGTAATGTATTCTGAGAAATTTCCCTTTTTCCGCATTGGATTTTCTTAAATTAATTCTATTGAGCTACAATTTACATGTAATAAAATGTCCCTGTTTTTTTTCCTTTTAAATTTTTAAAATTTTATTTATTTTTAAATTTTAATTCCAGTATAACATACAGTGCTATATTAGTTTCAGGTGTATAATACAGTGATCAACAATTCTGTACATTACAGTGCTTATTGTGATAAGTGTACTCTTAATCTCCTTTCCCTATTTCCCCCGTCCTCCCACCCACCTCCCCCCTGGAAACGTCAGTTGTCTATATTTAAGAGTCTGGTTTGTTTGTCTTTTTTCCTTTGTTCATTTATTTTGTTTCTTAAATTCCACATATGAGTGAAATCATATGGTATTTCTCTTTCTCTGACTTACTTCACTTAGCATTATACTCTGTAGATCCATTCATGTTGTTGGAAATGGCAAGATTTCATTCTTTTTTAGGACTAATATTCCATTGTCTATATATACCACATCTTCTTTATCCATTCACCTATTGATGGACACTTTGATTGCTTCCATAATTTGGCTATTTGTAAATAATGCTGCAATAAACATAAGGGTACACATATCTTTTCGGATTAGGGTTTTCATATTCTTTGGGTAAATACCCAGTAATGGAATTACTGAATCATATGGTAATTCTGTTTTTAATTTTTTGAAGAACCTCCATACCGTTTTCTAAAGTGGCTGCACCAGTCTGCATTCCCATAGACAGTGCATGAGGGTTCCTAAAATGTACTTATTTTAAATATGCAATTCAGAAAGGGGGCACCTCGGAGACTTGGTCAGTTAAGCATCTGCCTCCAGCTCAGGTCATGATCTCACCCTCTTCCTCTGCCCCAGCTGCCGGCCCCCTGCCCCCCTCCCCTGCTTGTGCACGCTCTCTCTCAAATCTTTTTTAAAAAATGTACAATTCAGTAAGATTTGATAAATGGAAATACCTATGTAACCACCACCATTGTCAAAGTACAGATCATTTCTGTCACCCAGAAAAATTCCTTTATGCTCCTTTATAGTCATCACCCCTGCCCCACTACTGGCCTCAAGTAACTTTCTGGCACTATAACTTGGTTTTGTCTTTTCTAGAATTAATATAAGTGGAATCATAAAGTAGTCACTCTTTTGTGTATTTTGCTGAGTGTTTTTTGAGATTCATCCATCTTATTGAAACTGTCAGTAGTTTGTTCTTTTTTATTACTGAGTAGTATTCTATTGATTGGACATACCACAATTTATCCATTCACTTCTTGATGGATACTTGGGTTGTTTCTAGATTTTGGCTATTATGAAAAAGGTAAGAGTTGAAATTTATTTTTTTCCAGCTTGACTTGTTCAAAAGACTGTCTTTTACATACTGAATTACTTTTGCCCCTATCTTAAACAATCTATTCCTATGTAACAGATTAACATAAATCTTACTGGGCTTAAAGCAACATTAATCATTTATTGTCAGTTTCTGTGGATCAGGGGTTGGGAGTGGCTTGACTGTAAGGTTCTGGCTCATGGTCTCATAAGATTGCAATCCTCTAAATTAAGGCTTGACTAGAACTGCAAGATACCCTTCTGAAGGGGGCTCACTCACATGTTTGGTAAAGTGTGCTGTTGGTAGGAGTCCTCAGTTCCTCTCCAGTTGGGCCTCTCTGAAGGGCTGCTGATTAAATGTCCTCATGACCTGAAGAGTGGCTTCTCTTAGAGAGAATGATCCCAGAGACCAGGGTATAAGCTGCAGTGCCTTTTAAAGGAGGTCACATATGGTCACTTATTCTATTGGTCACACAACCAATCTTAGGAAGAAACTATACAAGGATATGAAAACTGAGAGTGAACAGTACAGGTTATGAATACCAGGAGGCCAGGATCCTTGGGGGGTTATCTTGAAGGATGGGTATGACAGTCCCTCGATCAAAAATGAACTGAAAATATATATGTGGTTTTATTTCTGGATTTAATTTGGTGCCACTGATCTGTTTGTCTTTATGACAGTAACAATGTCTTTATTACTGTAGTTTTATATTATGTCTTAAAATCAGGTTAGTGTAACACTTTTTTTTCTTTTTCAGAACTGCTAACTATACTAAGTTACTTGCATTTTCAAAAAAAAATGTTAAAGTTATCTTGTCAATTTTAACAAAAAAGAAACCCGCTGATTGGGATTGCATTCAATCTGTAGACCCAGCTTGGAGAGAATTGACATCTTAACAATAATATGGACATATCTTAATAAAATATGGCACATCTCTCTAATTACTATGTCCTAAATTTCTCCGAGCCATGTTTTGTAGTTTCAATATATAAGCCTTGCACATATTCTGTTAAATTCATCTTTTAAGTATTTTATTTCTTATTAGATACTATGGTAAATGGTATTTTTTAAATGACATTTTTCAGTTCTTTAAGAATATATACAAATATAATAGTTACTATTTTTTTTGTATCAATCTCTTATCCTGAAATCTTGCTAAATTCACCTGTAAGTCTGGTAGCTCTTTTTGTGTATTATGTACATATGGGATCATGTTATCTGTGAATAAAGACAATTTTACTTCTTTCTTTTGCATAGGCTAGACCCTACTATATCTAGCTTAGAACAGTGTTGAATAGAAGTGGAAAGAGCAGACATATTAGTGGGAAGAAAAAGAAAAACTGCATAATACCAATAGATGCAGAAAAAGTATTTGGAAAAAATCCAACATCCATTCCTGAGAATCCATGTAAATGTAAACTCTTAAGAATATAAAAGTGTATAAAGAAGATGTGAAACCAAAAAGTTTGAGTTTGATTAGAGTAACCAAAATGTTAACTGCTTGGAGGAGGTAGGGATTCATAATCTAGGGTCCCCAACACTTGTATAGAAAAAAAAAAAATCTTTATTTTTCCTTAACCTCTAGTATCTGTTTCTCTTTTGAGTGCAGGCAACAAACCACAGTAGTGATATTAGCAGCAACTGTTGCTTTGTCACCAACAAATACTACTTTTAACTTTCCTTGTATCTTTAAAGTTTGTTTCTTGAAGACAACATGGTTAGGTCTTGCTTTCTTATCTTGACTTTGAATTGGAATTTTGGAATATTGGAATAGATGATTTACATTTAATGTAATGGTGTGGTTGCCTTTTAATTCTGCTCTCCTGCTGTTTGCTTTATATTTTTCACATCTTTTCTTTGTTCTTTTTTGCTTTTTTGTATTTTTTCTGTTTTTTGGATGAATCAGTTTGTTTTCATTGGCTGCTCTGGGTTTTACAGTATGTATCTTTAACATATGACAGTTTATCTTCAAATAATACTATACTACTACAAATACACTGTAAGAACCTTGAACAATATACTTCCAGTCCCCTTCCTTTTTTTGTGCTATTATTGTGGTATTATTGTACTATTACTTCTGTGTGTGTTGTAAAACCTTGTAGTACATTGTTATTTAGTTTTGCTTTAAGTGGTCAAAAAGGTCTTGTAGATTTACTCTCATTCACCATTTTTGGTACTTTTTATTCCTTTTGTAATCTTCATTCCTTTATATAGATCCAAATTTCTGTCTGTTACCGTTTTCTTCTACCCGAAGAACTTCCTTTGCTTTTTTTTAAATGGTACTGGTAAAATTTTTTTCCCCAGCTTTTCCTTCTTCCTTCTCTCTTTCCTTCTTTTGTTTCCTTTCATTTCCTTTTCCTTCCTTCCTTCCTTCCTGAAAAAAAAAAAAACTTTCACTTTCATTTTGGAAGGATAGATTCATTGTATTTAGCATTCTAGATTGGCCATTTTTTTCTTTAAGCATTTTATTTTATTTTTTTAAAGATTTCATTTATTTGAGAGAGAGCACAGGGGGCGGGGGTGAGCAGAGGGAAAGGGAGAAGCAGACTCCACACTGAGCACAGAGCCTGACACAGGGCTCGATCTTAGGACCCTGAGATCATGACCTGAGCAGAAACCAGGAGCCTGATGCTTAACCGACTGAGCTACCCAGGCACCCCTTCTTTAAGCATTTTATTTTTATTTTATTTTTTTTAAACTTTTTTTTTTTTTTTTTATTCGTGAGAGACAGAGAGAGAGAGAGACAGAGAGGCAGAGGGAGAAGCAGGCTCCCAAGGAGCAGGGAGCCCAATGCAGGACTCGATCCCAGGACCCTGGGACCATGACCTGAGCCGAAGGCAGACACTTAACCATCTGAGCCACCCAGGTGCCCTTCTTGAAGCATTTTAAAGATGTTCCTTTTTCTTCTGTCTTGCATATCTTCTCAAGAAGTCAATGAATCTTCTGGGATTTCAAGTGAATTGCCTGTTTTTCAACAAGGGGAACTTTCCTGACCAAAACTCCCAATATTTCTCAGCACCCTGGAATTGTTCAGCTTATAGATCCATATTTATTCTTTGCCTTTACCTCATGGAGTTTCATCCTGCATGCTCTGCTTAATGTTTGGTCAGAGACTCAAGTGAAGCCCTGTGCAGATTTCTGGAATTTTCTGTGCTTAACTCCCTCTTCTCTGATACACATTCTGGTCTCTGCTTGAGTTCTTCCTCTGTGTACCACAGTCTGAAAAGTGCCTCCAAGCAGAAAGCCAAGGCAGGTGTAGGCCTCACTTCATTTTGTCACGTCACTCAGAGATCGTAATCCTATACTGCTTATTGTCACATGTCTGAAAACAGTTGTTTCACGTATTTTATCTGGCTTTGGTTTTTACTGTGGGATAGAAAGTCCATTCGTACTTATTCCATCATGGCCATTAGAAATTCTTTCCTGCCTTTTTACCTCTTAAGATAACTGGAGATAAAAAAAAAAAAATAAAGTTTATATTTCTTTTTTTTTATTCTTTCTAGCAATTTGGGCCTTATGGAGTATATTGCTAATACCTATGTATAGAGTTTTAACAATTTCATTAATACTATCCCTTTCGTATCCTAATAATTTTCAAGGTAACATTTTACGTGGTTCAGCTATGATAGAATAATGATCAAAATAGTATATAATTACCATGATATTTTAAGCAAATAAAATAGCATATACTTTAATGCTAATGAGTGAATTTTTCAAAAAAGTGTGTTAGTCGTTTAAACAATAGCTTTATAAAGAATTAGGTTCGTGATTGTAGTTACAAGACAACTACTAGTTTTAATCACCTTATTTTCTGGTCAGTCACTTATAAGTAACAGTTACTTACAAGTAACATGAATAGGCTCTAATGGTGATTGATGCCTAGTCAAAGATGATCTTTAATGAATTAAAGTGCCTGGCAGTAGTCCTATAAATTTAGCTTAGAATCTGCACACATCTACTGTGTGCCTGTCTTCCTCTTAATAGTCTTAAAGGAAAAAGCAAACAAAAAACAGAATACCATATATTTCATGTAACAGTTGCACATTCTTGGCTATTCTTAGCATGTTTATTAATCTTTAGGTTTTTGTTTTTTTCCCCAGATTGTCAGTATTTAAACAGACCACATCATGCGTGAGTACAAGCTAGTGGTCCTTGGTTCAGGAGGCGTGGGGAAGTCCGCTCTGGTAAGTTAGCCACCTAACTAACTTAATTAGTATAGTACAAGAAGAACATTGATATTTGCTTGCCTTAGACATTTAGTCATCAGTGAGAAAAGGTGGCAGTATTTTTTATATGCTTAGTGTCTGGCCTACAGGGGACAGAGATTCATTCAGTAACCACACACGTGTACCGTGTGTACAATGGTGGCTCATTCATTCTTTCACTTAGCAAAATAGTTACTGGCTGCCTACCATGTTCTAAGCACTCTGTGATTGTGATTCAAAGAGGAATAAGATTGTTCTCATTTTTTAAGGAACTTACATTCCAGGTGAGGAGGACTGATTATTTCAGATACTAGTAGATAAGTCCTACCCTGCTCCCACCCCAGACTTAAGTGAAATGAAGTTAGTTTTTGTTTATTTAGTAAATATTTATTGAACTTCTACACTGTCAACTCTAGGGTTACAGCCTAGAGTGAACAAAAACAGCCATAGTCCCTTAGAGCTTACCATATAGTGAAGGAGATACAATAATTACAAAGTTAAATGAAGAACTGCCTCATTATAATTGTGAGAGAGATACTTTGAAAGAAAAGTACAGACTGTTAAGAGAGACCCTTATGACAAATGAACCTCAATTAGCATTCGAACAACTGAGAACAGGTCACAATTGCCAAGGCAGGAGTGAACTGGAAGGAAAGTAGAAGGAATGAAGTGAGAGGCAGGGACCACGTCATGACTTGAAGACCATATAACAACTTGAAACTTACTCCTAATGACAGTGAGAAGCCATTGAAAGTGTTTTTTTCGGGGGTGGGAGGGGTGTTGACAGAATTGGATATATGTTTTAAACAGAATACCTTGTTCTGTGTGGAGTAATTTAGAAGAGAAGCCGAGTGGACATGGGAGACCAGTTGGGAGTTAACGCTGAACCTGATTGTTTGTGGAACCTTATACTGGGGCTGTGCCAGCGAAGAAGAGAAAAGTAGATGTTTTGAGAATTAAATAACTTGGTGCTGGAGTGATGTGAGGACTAGGAGAGAAGGAGCTGTTGAGGATGATTCCCAAATTTCTAGTTGTTGAGCTACTAATTTTATGGATGGATCATTTAAGTAAAAGGGAAACACTGGAGAATGAGTAGATCTGAGAGTAAAAATCAAGAGTCATGTCAAATTTGGTTATGTGAGATGTTAAAGTAAATACATCAAATAAGTAATTGGATCCTCAAGATAATAAGCTTAAGAGAGACTTGTGATATGATTTGGGGCGCCATGAATATATCAGCGGTATTTAATTTCATGAGAATTATGTTACTTTTAAATTAGTACCTGTAAGTTAGTACCTCTGTGGTGAATGAGAATATCTGTCATTTTAGATGCATATATTCGGGGTACCTGGCTGGCTCAGTCAGAAGAGCATGCGACTCTTGATCTTGGGATCGTGAGTTGAGTCCCACATTGGGTATAAAGATTACTTAAAAAAAAAAAAAACTTTAAAAATAAATATAAATGCATATAACTTTCAATTCAGCAAGTCTCTTGAAATTTCACATATAAGTTCATATATACAAAATAACATGGTCAAGGATATCAATTGCAACATTCCATACAGTGGTAAGAGTTTGGAAACAACCTAAATGTCTACCAGTAGGGGTTGGTTGAAAGTAAGTTTTTCAGTATACATTTTGAGTAGAATAATATATAACTATTAAAAAGAATGTAACAGCTCTGTATATACTGATATATAGTGATATCTAAGATGTATTATTTAGGGGGAAAAAAGGTACCAAACAGTGTAGACTATCATTTGATAAGAAAAAAAAGGAGGCTAAGGGGGAAGATAGTATAAAATGTAGAGACTATCTCTGCAAGGTTAAATAAACTACAGATAACATACTGGTTACTTGGGGGTGGAAATGGATAATTGGGAACAAAGGTGATAGGTAGAGTTGGTTACCACTGCATACTCTTTTTTGTCTTTTGTATTTTGTCCTATGTCCATGGGATTACCTTTTCAAAAATAAATAAAATAATTGAAAATGAAAATCCATAGGAATAAGTGAGATTGTCTAGGAAGAGACTAGAGAAAGAAGAATTCAGGACTGAGCTCTGAGTACCTCTCAACCTTTAAAGAGTAGGTAGGATTGAAGAATCCAGCATAGAAGAGTATATCTTATACTTGAATGTAAGGAAAGCCGCTTTACTTTGAAGTCAAGTAAAGGAGAGGTAAGAGATGATACAGAAACATGGAGGTAGCTGGACTTGGTAAAGGCAAGCTTCAGTAAGGTGATAGTGCCATAACCATGCTGGGGTGGGTTAAAGAGTAAATGAGTGCTGAAGAAACAGAACCATGATTGTAGACAGGTAAAGTTTGATTATGAGAGGGAACAGAGAGGGGAGGTGAAGCTGGAGGAGTTGTGGAGTTAAGGGAAGTTTTTATTTCTGGGTGGGAGAGGGTAGAGCAAACGGTTTGTGTGCTGGAGGCAGTAATCCTGTGGAAAGGACAATGATGACATAGGAGAGGAAGGGAATAATTGTTACAGGGGTCAAAAGTTCAAGAAATAACAGAAGTAAAATTAATGAATCATTGAAGTAGTAATTAGTTTATTGTGCACACACCAAAAAGACAGTTTGCAAACCGGGAACGTTCAAAACCAGAACAAGGAATGAGGCTCAGGGGTGTATTGTTATAAAGCAGCTTATAGAGTGAGAAAGCAGTGACTTTATTCTTCAGTGACTGGTTATAGTGTTAGAATTTTCTTTAAACGATAGAGAATTGATTAGTGGTTACCTCAAATCAACCTTGGGAAACTGTAAGTTTTGCTTTTGATTTCCAGAGGCATAAGCAAGAAATGACCACCAGGTCAATTTAGCTTTGCTAAATAGACTAAATTAAGCTTTGGTTTACATGACTAAACTGGTTTTATCTGCTCAGGGAATTTTCAGGCTGGTCTCTGTTTTAGATTCTAACACAGAAAGGACAGTAGGTAAGGAAGGAAGAGGAGGCTCCAGCAGGAAAACTGAAGGTGTAAAAGTCGGTATGAATGAGTAAGATGTCCCTGAGAACTGAGGAGATGAGATTCAGAGAAATAATGAAAGCTTGCTTTAGGAAGAAGGAAGTGAAAAATGGGAGATTGTTTTTCATTTTTGCAAGTCTCTAACAACCGCTTAGAGAAAGCACTTGGGTTCTCATACCTGCTTCTGCGTCTAGTATCTAGCTGTAGCATGTTATATACCCTTTGGAAAACCCTGTACATTTATGAGAGAAAGCAAGTATGTCATGCTATTATGAGGACAATAGGTTTTTTCCTAAACATCTGCTCTGGACCACATTTTGAGAACCTCTGTTCTAGTATAAAGCATATTAGGAAGTTTTCCGTGTTTGACTTCTGTGTAGTGCTAAGAAGATGAGGTGATTAAATCCTTGATAAAAATAATGATTAAAGTTTTTGGTGTAATTATATCCTGAGTCTCCTTTGAAGAACAGGAGCTTAGAGGAAGAAGGGTGAAGTTTACTATATTCCAGCTAATGTGTTTAGCTCAAGCTTAAAATCGTGCATAATTTAAGTGTAGGTGACCTCGGGCCACATTCTTACCCTTCCTTGCTTTTAGGTGACAGTGTGCCAGACCTTGTTTCAAAACTGTCCAGGCAATATTTCACAACCATCTTCCGTACTTCTTTTTATTTACCAAATGATAAATTACCTAGTTTCAAGTTTGTATTTATAGAAATCTTAGAGAAAGAAGTACATAACCTGAAAAAGATGAGTAGGCATGAGTTTCCAATGAAAAAAGTAAGGCTTTGGAATCAGAAAGGTTGTATATTTGAATCTCAGCTGGCAAATGGGAAAAATAACTACTTCTAGGGAGAACATGAAACTTGAATGTGACTGTAAATTTAGTAAATTCGGTACTTTCTAATTTCCTTTTCTCTTTGCCCCCACAATTAGGCTGTTTAAAGATTTTCAAAGATTTAGAACCTTTTGTTTATTCCTTTAAGAGCATGAAATAAAAGTTCCTATAGATGCGTAAAGAGGTATTTGGAGTTTCAATACTGATAAATTTTCATTTTTTCATTCATTTGGATCTGTGTCCTTATTTGTGTCTTCATTGTATTTTGAAACTTAAGAAAATATAGTAATTATTTCACAGGGGGAGTTGGCTGCAGCATTGTTGACAGCTTTTTAACATGACCGCCTCCTTTCTCAATGTGCTCTCTTAGTTGTGGGTGTATCCCTGTATTGAAAAATAACGAGACCGTACGTCTGCATGTTTACCCAAAATTTTCACATAATTTCATTTAGTCTTTATCACTTCTGAGGGTGTAAGTAGCATTCTAGAAGAGTTGATTTTTCTGTGAAGTTCTTAACTTTTCTCTGCTTTTTTTTTTTCTAGACAGTTCAGTTTGTTCAGGGAATTTTTGTTGAAAAATATGACCCAACGATAGAAGATTCATACAGAAAGGTAAAATGTGAAACTTGTGTACACATGCTCACCAGTAGTTCCTTAGGACTTTAAAACTTGACCCATAGAATTGCTCTTTAAAAATACATTTTGAGACGTGATACAAATGTTTCATACCTGTGTTTACAAATTTCACGAGGACAGACTATTTCTCATTAAATACTACTTAGCTACAGAGAGCCCTGTACTCTGTGACTGATTAGTAGTCTGTTCTTTAGTGTACACATTTTCCTGGCAGAGGGGTTTTTTTTTTTAATTTAGAAAAATTGCATATAAATAGGTACATTTTTGACAACTCTTTTTGTGAAGTAAAATTAAGATCGCTTTTATTCTCAAAGTTATCCTGTGACCAAAAGTTTTTATTTTTGTTTAGTTTTAGAATAACTTTAAGGGATTTCATCTTTAGACTATAAGAAATTAGATACTGGATTCTGTATGATACTATAATGGTAGATACATGTCATTACACATTTTCCCAACCCATAGAGTGTACACCACCAAGAGTAAACCCGTAATGTACACTGTGGAGTTTGCATGATAATGATGTCTCTACGTAGGTTCATCAGGTCTAACAAATGTGCCACTCCGGTGTGGAAGGCTGATGGTAGGAGAGGCTAGTGGGAAGCAGGAGAAGGGTATACGGAAACACTGTACTTTCTGCTCAATTTTATTGCGACCCTAATGCTAAAGTTCTGAAACATAAAGATTATTCAAAAGAAAAAATTTCAGTAGTCTTGACAAAATACTATTTTATTTCATTATAAGACTGACATTATGAGGAATTTTCATGATTTTATTTCCCAAGTACATTAAGGGGGGAGGAAGAGGATTAAACCTACCTTTCAACAAATAGGAAAGAATTACTTTGTTAAATGTTGTAGAATTTACCTTTAATAGTGTTACAAGTTTTGTTAAATTATGTAAGCTCATCCAGCCATACTGGCAGAGCAGTTTCGTTATCTGCAAATTGGAAATAAAGTTGTGTTCCAGGTACATTGAGAAACTACAGACCTAATTCATTATTCCCTGAGCATGCCCACTTACTGATTGTGCAGATTACTACAGCAGTCCTGTAAGTGGTGTGACAGTGAGTTTGTAGGTCCATCAGTGGTGCATCTCAGCAATCCCTGATCTGACGCAGAAGAATTTAAAATAGGCCTTATGTTTAATACACTTATTTTTAGAAGACAGTGTTGCCGTACTAAAATTGCTCCCAAACAAGTTGCTGGCTAAAGCTGTAACTACAAACAGATCTGTACCTAGAATGTTGAAGATTGGACTTTTCTTAATCACTTCTTTATTAAAAATTTTCCACACAGTTGATAGTTGATACTTCTTTTAGGGCAACCTTCTCTTACTTTATAAAACACTGGGGAAATACAATTCAGTATATACAATTTCACCTTATGCACATAGCTTTTCCAAAGACATACCTTTTCCTTAAAGCCTTGAGGACTGTATGAGCTTAGTATTACTCATTTTAGCACCTCTGCTTTCCCCTTATCTCTTAAAATTTTCCTATATTAAATTTGGGGCATATTTTAGTAAAATTTTCTTTAAAATCTTGTCTGCATTTTGAGCTATTTAATACTTTTGTGCTTTGTTTCCTTTGAAGATAATACAGATATACATATTTTTATACATTTTTATTTCTGTTAGAACTATACCTGTTTGTTGCAGTTTTTCTTAAATTGGAGACTGTGACCATTACCTTCTAATAATAGCAAAAATCATTGCTCAGTTTATAGTGGTCAGAAAATATCTAAACTCAGCATTAACAGTCCTGGCTTCTGTAGTATTAATAGAACATGCTTGAGATCTCCTGTTCTTTATTATAGTACCAAGTTAAGTCTCAGCTAATATAGCAAACTCCTAGAGAAAAGGCTTTGTAGTTGTTAATAGGTATTTGGAGTGAAGAGGTGGCAGGAAGACAGACTGACATTTTGATTTTGATATTACTCTTTCATTTTTCCTCCCTTCCCCAACAGCAAGTTGAAGTAGATTGCCAACAGTGTATGCTCGAAATCCTGGACACAGCGGGAACGGTAAGGATGTTTTCTCTTTTTCTGATAGATTTTAGTTAGTGAACAGGTTTTGTCATCTGAATAATTCCTCTGAGTAAAATTAATTATTCTGATTAAGAACAAATTATCTAAATGTAGGGCTTCTTAAATTTTCTTATATGCTTCCAACAACCTGTGATGTACTTCATGCCCACATACCACTCTTACGTTGTATGTCAGGTTCACCTACAGAATGTGTATGTTGGGTATCTTCTCCCTATATTGAGGTAAGGATTACCCTATTACTGCTTTTTTTAAAAAAGGTATTTTAAATCCAGAATTTTAGTTAAAATGGGTATTTCTCTGGGTTTATGTAAGACTTTGTCTCTTGGCACCATAGTCTTTAATTTTTATCAAAATTGTTTTTGCCTTTTATTAGTATTTTAACATATCAAGGGGCTGTTGACAAAAATCTTTAGGATTATTTTGAGCCTTATTTTTCTCATCTTTAAATGACTGCTGTGTGATGACATTAGTATATCATAGGGTGCTTGTAATGATCAAATGAGGTAATGATTATAAATCACTTGGCATAATGCCTGTTTTATAGTATGAGCTCCAAGTATTTGCTTTTATTTTCATTGCCTTCATTTGTCATCTCCTTTATAATTTTGTTATTAATTTCTGATGATTTCCTGTTATACTGCCATAAATGCACACCTTAAGTGATTTTTCTTTTTTTCTCCGTACATATAGACTTTACCTATTAGATTTCTCAGCTTTAGAATGGATGGTATTCTTAAATGTTATAAGTTGTTGAAAATTTAGCACAAATTTACCACATAATTTTAAAAATGATGAGAAAGTTTCATGTCATTGAGAAAAGCATATAAGTAGACTGGCGCAATTGTAGTGCTAATGATACTATATTTTTCCATTCTTTTGTGGGAAAATGGATCTTGATTCCAGTAGGAAGCTTGAGATCATTAGAACTACATCTTTCTTATATCTGCTGACTCAAAATATCTCCCTCTTTTGCCAATCCAACCTCCCCTAATTTCCTTAGCCTCTGAATCAGCAGTCATTCCCCTCTGTTCCCAGATACCCCAATAGTTAAAGAGCACTTTTCTACTTTTTTCTTTCATCACCTCCACAAGGGTGAAGGAGTTTTTTGTTCTTCCTCTTGTCCAAATTAAGGAAGTTCTTCCCTACTGTAGAGATCTTTCCTTTGTGCTCTTAAATATCTTGTCATTCTCCCATCCTAGTGCTCAGCGTACAGTGTCATAATTGCCTGTTTAGTTGTCTTTGTCCCCAGTGCCTTGCATAAAGCTTGGAAAGTAGTTGATGCTCATTAATCGTGTCCCAGATCACTCCTTACTCCTTGAAGAGTTTTGCTCACTCTCTTCATCACTGCTTCAGTCAGAACTCTTGGTGATTTTAGAATTCAAATAGAATCTATATGGATATTATAGATGATCCATTTCCTCGGCCTACCAGTTTATTGACCTCCATACTGCTTCAGCCATTCCCACCCATGGTCTTACCTAGACTATCTGATTACCAATAACTGTGATACCACCTTCATCTCATTTTCAAGCATGCTACTCTCTACCTCTTGTTTTTCCATCTCACTTCCTTTTATACCTTCAACTTCACTGGAACCTACGGTCCATTTATCCCACCATCTTTTGATTGTCCTCATATCCTAAACCTCTCTTCACATGGCTTCAAGTCCATGGCCTGTCATTCATGATCAGTCCTCTGCATGTATCCTCAACTCCCTTGGACTTTTCAGCAACCTCCAACTCGGTTGATCACTGTCCTCTGTAAAAATTTTATTCATTTGGCTTCCAGGAATCAACACTTGCTTGGTTTTCTCCCTCTCTCATTGGTTACTCCTAAGTCTCCTTTCCTGATTTGTCTTCATCTCCCCAATCCCTTAATGTTGGAGGGCCTCAGGATTCAGTACTCAGGCTTCTCTTTTCTAACAGCACTTTCTTGGAGGTCATCTTTAGTAGCATCAGAATAATTTAATTAGGATCTATATGTATAAAGGAATTATATACAGTTTTCTAAACCACACAGAAAGCATGATATTGCATGATAAGGTGGTTAAGATCTCCCTTCCTTTTTTTTTTTTTTTTTTTAGATTTTTATTTCTTTGAGAGAGAATGAGAGATAGAAAGCACGAGAGGGAAGAGGGTCAGAGGGAGAAGCAGACTCCCTGCTGAGCAGGGAGCCCGATGCGGGACTCGATCCTGGGACTCCAGGATCATGACCTGAGCCGAAGGCAGTCGCTTAACCAACTGAGCCACCCAGGCGCATTGTCATTGCTTCTAGTTGTATAAGTAGGGAACAAGAACATTTACCTCAGAGTTTCTAGAAACTGTGTAATAGGTCTTATATTTCCGGTCATGATCGCGTGGAAGAAAAAATTGAGTAGCTTACTTGTGATTATTCAGATGTAAATTGTTCCAGTATACATTCAAGAAATCATACTTATAATTGTACATTTTTTATTATAGGAGCAATTTACAGCGATGAGGGATTTGTATATGAAGAATGGCCAAGGGTTTGCACTAGTATATTCTATTACAGCTCAGTCCACGTTTAATGACTTACAGGACCTGAGGGAACAGATTTTACGGGTTAAGGACACAGAAGATGTAAGTATTTTTTCTATTTGTTTTAAAGATTGTATTTATTTGAGAGAGAGAAAGAGAGCACGAGCAGAGGGGGAGAGGCAGTGGGAGAGGGAAAAGCAGACTCCCTGCTGAGCAGGGAGTGGAGGTCTATCCCAGGACCCCGAGATCGTGACCTGAACTGAAGGCAGACGCTCAACTGACCGAGCCACCCAGGCACCCCTATTTTTCTCACTGTAAGACATACTGCTATCTCTCTGTGGCCAAAAAGTGTTTTTGTTTTTCTGTTAAGAGGATTTGGAGGGTATCTACCACAAACCTAAAGGTGTCTCTGTGATCAAAAAATTTTTACAACTTTCTGAATTTACCTACAAATTAATATGCTAAGATAGAGGGCATGTATGATAAAGTGCTCATTGTGCTGTGTGTTAATAAGTGCAGTAGGGAAGAGAGAAGAGTCAGAGTACTTGGGAGAAGTGGGACTCGAATTGAGCTTTGAAAGGTGGTAGTTATGTCAGAAACAGTGTTCAAAGAACATTAGTAAGAACCATAATGGTATGTTCCATTTCTAAAATTCTCTTGGTATAGTTTGTACTGAACAGTTTTTTTGCTTTGAGTTATGTTGAAGATTTTAATTAACTGGGCTTTTGTATTTTTTTCATTTTATTTTTGTTGCAGAATTCTTATTTGATGAATAACATCATTGCTGTTGTGCCTTTTTGCAAAGATGAAATGTATATTTTACATGTTTACCTCAGTTTTGAACTACAGAGAGTTCCTTTTCAGTTGTATAAATTGGGATATTAAATTTCATTTGTACCTTTCTTTCTGTTTTTGCGTGTTCTCTCTCATTATTAATGGGAACATATGCACCTGCTCAGGACCTTAACTTTGGGTAATACCGTAGGCGGAAGGGATTTCTACCATATGACTCATGATCAGCGTAACCTAATGAATAGTTCTCTTGCTTCCCATGAGTAATTTATCTAAGAGACTTCTGTTTTCATAGGCAGTTATATACAAATCACTGAATTCTGGTGATGTTAATCTCTTTATCTCATGTCATAACTAAAAAAGATGGACTTGTAGATGTCTAGTATGTTTCATCTAACTTGTGATAATTGCTTATTTTAGGTACAAGATCCACCATGTCCCTTAAATCCTTTCTTGTGTGTAGTGTGCATCACCTCACAAATGACTTTGTTCTGTGGACACCTTTTATCTAAGGATGTTATATAGTTTGTTAGCAACTTGTTTTATTGCAAGTAGGGGCAGCGTTTCTGGTATGGAGAAAAAGGGAAGGCATGGTTGCTTTGTGGCTGTATTTTGTGGGTTGTTGTTAAGCTGTTATTCCTTCTTAACATCTCACCTAAACTGGTCTTCAGATCTAATGTCAAACATAGAAGTAGAACCTGTTACTGTGTTGGTCTTGCCAACTACTTTTGGAATTTGTTGGACCTGTGAGATGAAGCACTTAAACCACAGTTAGGCCCAGTGAGTACATTCTTCTCTGCATTGCAGAAGGTTCCTTTTCCTTCAGATTTTTGTACTTGGAATTCAGCTATTAGTAGTAGTCCACATGAGAATTATGTGATTATATCCTTAAAATAATTTAGCAAATGAACGTAGTAGGATCTCTTCCATATTTTTTCTGTCTCTTCCCCCTCCGTCTACCTTCTTTCCCGCATTGTGCATACACAGAATTTTTTTAAGCACTTGGTGAAGCTTATAGTCCTAACTAATACATTTCAATTGGTGACAGACAGGTAGTTGCTTACTTAAAGGAGGCTAAGGAACAAATATGCTAGTGCTCATATTACGTTTTTTCCTTCCCACAGGTTCCAATGATTTTGGTTGGCAATAAATGTGACCTGGAAGATGAGAGAGTAGTTGGCAAAGAACAGGGTCAGAATTTAGCAAGACAGTGGTGTAACTGTGCCTTTTTAGAATCTTCTGCAAAGTCAAAGATCAACGTTAATGAGGTAACTACAGCTGCTAGGCAGCACAAACAAGTGCCTTTTTAGATACCTTTAAGTTAATAGCCAAAACCAAATTTTCTGAAGAAAAAATTTTGTTCTTCTAAGTGGTCTTGATTTTCAGTGTACAGAGAACAACACTAAGTAATTCCTAGAAATCATATTCCCTCACTTGCGTAAAATCACTTTGATGGCTGTGATGCAGACACTGATATTTACCTTATAGGCAAAGAGAAAGTTTAAGTTAAACAATGTGTTTCAAGTCCTGCTAAGCTTCTGAATGATATGCCAGAAGGTGGTGTGTGCACATGGTTCTGTCACCCTTGCATTGTAACAGTTACTATGCACATGTGTGTAAAGAGGTTGTAAAGTCAAGTAGGAAAATACAAAAATCAAAGTAGTTATTTAGCTTGTGAACCTGTGTTATACAGAAAGATAATACCTCATGGATACCATAGAATTTGGTGTTTTGAGTCATGCCTGCCTTTGGTTTCTGACTCAGATGGAGGAATCTGTGAGCATGGGCATGGAACTGGAATTCACCCGCTCTTTGAGACCTGGTGCAGCAGGTGCCCAAGGCTTTTTTTGTCTGTGACTTAAGCCTTCCACTATCCTGAGAACGTAGCTGCGACAGGAAATGCTTAATAAGCATGCCTGCTGCCTGGGTGTCAATCCAATACCCTCCTGGATGCCTGAAAGATCCGTGTACTTCACCTGCCGCCACCAACCGACCAAAACCTCAAGAGGTTCTCTTTGCTTTTGTTTGTTTTAAAATATTTAACGTAAGCTTTAAAAAAAAAAAAAAAAAAACACCAACCAGCCAACCAGAGTAGGCTTCTTTCCTTTCCCCGTAATGCAGAAGTCTTCACTTGACAGTTTGCATGTCATTTGTGGCGTCACAGGTAATGAATCAATTTAGCTCACTTATAACATAGGTGAGAGTTATGAGTGCCTTAGGTTATCAGCATCCTGTGTTTTTGTTTGCTATTCCTCTCTGGCCTTTGGGTCTGTAGGTCACTTTTCCTTGACTTAATATTATGGTTGTAGGTCACTTTTCCTTGACTTAATATTATGATCATGACTTTTAAAATGACTAAGTTACTTTAAACATCTGATAGGCAAAAAAATTAAGCTTGCTACAGATCCTCTGTTTTCAAATAACCAAGAATGTTAAAGCTTACTTCTTTAGATAAACCAATTTTTATAAGTACATAAAAAATTCATAAATTTCATTATTCAGCAAATATTTATTGCATGCCTGTGTGTCTAGTAGTATCTGGCACTTTATTCAGCAAATATTTATTGTGTGCCTCTGTGTCTGGCAGTGTGTCAGGCACTGGGGTAACAGTGATCCAGAAAGACACTATTCCTGTCCTAGAGAAGTTTGCATCCTAGTGGGGAACAGTCCTACTGAGATCTTCAACAGTCATTTCTTTTTCACTGCCAAGTAAATGAAAGGAAGTATGATACGCTTTTAGCTTCATCTTTCTCTGTTGTATAATTACAGTTTTATAGATGTTATTTTGAAAAATGTGACTAATCATAAAATTTTTAAGTTTTTTTTTTTTTAAGATTTTATTTATTTGAGGGGTGCCTGGGTGGCTCAGTTGTTTGGTGTCTGCCTTTGGCTTAGGTCATGATCCCAGGGTTCTGGGATCAAGCCCCACATCGGGCTCCCTGCTCCACAGGAGGCCTGCTTCTCCCTCTCCCACTCCCCCCCCCCCCGCTTGTGTTCCCTTTCTCGCTGTCTCTCTCTCTGTCAAATAAATAAAATCTTAAAAAAAAGACTTTATTTATTTGAGAGAGAGAGAGTGTACAAGGTGGGGGGACAGCGGGAGAGGGAGAAGCAGACTCCCCTCTGAGCCGGGAGCCTGATATGGGGTTCCATCCCAGGACCCCAGGATCATGACCTGAGCTGAAGGCAGATGCTGAACCAACTGAGCCACCCAGGCGCCCCTAAAATTTTAAGTTTTACTATAGTCTTTTCTCAAAAAAAAAAAAAGAAACAGAAAACAGATAAAAAGCATGGTGGGGGGTGCTCATACATCCTCGCATGCTCGCTGTCTTGTACATAAGTAAATCTTGGGGAAAAAAAGCATTAGGATTGATGCATGAGCTTGGTTAGGGAAACAGTAGTACAGGGTCACCATCTGCAGGATGATTGGCCTTAGGGATCTGGTTCTTTGCTGTCCCTATTCTCACCCTCACTGGTACCTGCCGGTACCCTCCTGCCAGGTTCATAGGACTTGGCTATGCTGGGGCTGGGTTGGGCCAGGGTCCAGTGAGCACCATGGCCTGGAGGTGTTCCTTACTTTTAAAAAGCATTACATGTTTGTGAGAACTCACCTGCTACTTGCTGAGCCTCCTGGGTTATAGTTTCCAGTGCCCCAGAGCTCCATTTTCACAGCAGTCTTGTTAAACTTTGATGTGAGGGTTTATTAAAAACAGAGAACAGTAAAACAAAATGGAATACGTTAGCTATTTAAGGATCTTTACTCTTTTAAGGGACATACAGACTTTATGCTAGAGTATAATATTTGAGTTTCTTTTAATGTTTCTCTATAGCTTGATAATCCAGCTACAGAGTTCCTTTGATAGTTAATAGTTCCTCAGATAGCTAATGCTTTGTAAATATACATGTGATTTCTGTTGGACTGAAATTTCAGATCACACAGGGACGTACTGCTTGGCTAAATAGCCCTCTAATTCCCGATACCTGTAGCAGAATATATATATTAAACTCTTATCCAAACCATTTTTGCTATGTTTTGAAAGTAGGACTGACAGTACCAGAATCACATCAGTCTTACTCAAGAATTAATTGTTCTTTGCTGAGGCTGGAATAATAATTGGAATCAAGACATCTCCGTTGAGTAATGGCAAAGGGATTGAGAAACTATTCTGTGTTCCCTTTAGATTTTTCTGTAGTTCAGAGAGATGAGGAAGAACCTAGGCTGAGGCCTCTGAGCGTATCTAACCAAATACTATAGTTTGAACTTGCCTTCATCACTGAACCAGCTGCTGCTGTGAGGTGGGCAGCGTTTGCCAAAGAAGTCATTGAGGATATTACTACAAAATCAGTTAGTGTAGTACCAGAAACCCAAAACTGGCTGGCATGAAGAAATATGTGGTTTTGATTCTTGGACTATTTTTGTTTGTCCTTTATTTTTTCATCTTCTAGCTTATGCATTAAGGCTAGGGAACAAAAGAGAACTTGTTCGTGGCTTATGCATATTAAGTTCTTGAGAGAGTTTCAGAGTTGTGAAACTGCTGTTTTGTTCATAAATCCAGTGTTTTCAACTTTCTTAGAAATAAGATAATAGAGAAGTTAAATGGTTTGAAGAAGATGGCAGTGGGGAGGATGGAGCAGAAAGCACTTAAAGCTTTGGGATAAAGCTTTTCTTTTTAATAATTTAGCCTTGTAATCTTAGGACCATTTTAAAAAATAAATAGAAGTTGTTTTATCTGGGCACCATCCTCAAGAAATGATTTTAAAAATATTTTACTTTTTAAAACTTACTGGAAATATGTAAGAACAGTGGAATTTGTTCACTCTTCATCCAGATTCACCAGTTAATATTTTGTCAGTGTTTAAGTATCACACTCCTTTACTCCTAAATATTTAGTGTATGTATCCTTAGATCAAAGACATTTTCTTACACAACCACAATTATTAAAATCAAGAAAATTGTTATTTATACAGTCCCTGTTCAGTGCATATTCAGATTTTGTTGTTTGTCCCTATAATGCCCCTAAAAGCTAGGACCTTTTGATACACTTCTACAAAGCACTATTTATTACAGATGAGTGATAGTAAAGAAATTCTGCGATATTTGCTTCTCAGGTCATTAGTAAGTAAGTATTTGCATTTCATAGCAAAGAACCAAATTCAGCTGATCTGTTGTTCAATTGTTCCAATACTTGGACATACTTAGCACTATGAAACATATAAACATATCAGTATTAAAACAATCTGCTTCTGTGAAATAAGTACTATTGTATTTTTGTCTCTGATGCCTTGCATTTTTCATCAAAAACGAATCCAGAAGTTGTAGTAACAGAGATTGTTACTTAAAATTGGGGTCACACACTTTTTCTCTTTTTCAGTTTAGCCAAAATTAATATCACCAAAAGCAGCAAACAAAAATCATTTGCTTTTACATGTGGTATCTTGAGGGGAACACGGTTGTCCTAGTCCAGCCAAAAATATATAACATGAATCTACTTATGAGGAAACATCAGACAAACCCAAACTGAGGGAAATTCTATAAAGTTACTAGCCATCCATTTTCAGAAATGACAATGTCATGAAAGACAAAGACTAAAGAACCGTTCCAAATTTTAAAAGATTAAAGTGACAGAAAAGTAAATGCAGTATGTGATCCTAGATGGACCCTTTGGGGGGGCGGGGCAGGAATTCTATATAGGACATTATTGGGATAACTGATAAAATTGGGATCTGTGCTGTAGATGATACAAAGTAACGTATCAGTGCTTAGATGTACTCACTGTGTAACTTGTAACATGGGTATGGAAGAATATCCTTGTTCTTAGGAGATACACACTCAACCATTAATGTATGCAGACTACTCTCAGATGGTTTAGAAAATAAGAGTGTATTTAGAGAGAAAAGATAAAGTACACGTGGCAAAATGTTACTAATTGGTGAGTCTGGGTAAAGAATGTACACAAGTCCTTGGTATTCTTGCAACTTTTCTGTAAGTTTGAAGTTTTTATTTTTATTTATTTTCCTTTAAAGATTTATTTAAGAGGGAGAAAGCAAGTTCACACGAGAGCAGGGGAGGGTAGAAGGAGAGGGAGACAGAGACTCCCCGTTGAGCAGGGAGCCAGTCACGGGGCTTGATCCCAGGACCCTGAGATCATGACCTGAGCCGAAATCAAGAGTCGGACACTTAACCGACTGAGCCACCCGGGCGCCCAAGTTTGAAGTTTTTAAAAATAAAATAAATGTGAAGATTCAAGTTGAGCATTAACTATTCCCTTAATAATTATGTTTTGAAGCATAGACGAGTCCATGACGAATATAACTTCACTATCTTGTTTTTCACTATGAACTTTTTTTCTTAAGTTTATATTGAATATCTAAGAGCAAGTTATTTCCGTCACAGTAAATTGGTAAGTCCTGCTTTACCACCTGGGGCTTCTGAGAAACCTGCTGTTAGAATAAAGCAGCAAAATACAGATCCAAGAGCAGAATAACATTTAACAGAACCAAGATGGTTTTGTGGAGCAAGATCTCAAGTGTTTGTTGAATAAGACTTTTTTTCTTGTTTTTATTTAGATATTTTATGACCTGGTCAGACAGATAAATAGAAAAACACCAGTGGAAAAGAAGAAGCCTAAAAAGAAATCATGCCTTCTGCTTTAGACCCACAGTGAGCAGCAGCTCTGAGCCAGGTAAGGTCTGGAAAGCAGAACAAACGCCTTGCTCACGCTCTAATTTTGGGCTTTCCCCACCTCTAGCCACTTCCCATTCCACCTGTTAGGGTATTTCCTTTCTTTGTCTTGTAAATGTGATACATGGCTTGTAGATGTGCTCATCTGTTGATAATTTATCTCTCTCCCCATGAGATGAGATTCTAAGCTGTCCAAGGGCAAGGACCATAGATGTTTTGTTCACCACCGTGTCCCCAGTGCTAGCTACAGAACGGGTATTCCAAAAATAGTGGTTGAATAGGTAGAATTCCTTCCAGGGTCACTCCTGAGTTCCTGCCAAATTAAAGCCAAACATGGGTCATCTGAAACAAAATGCTTAAGTGCACATTTGATGTGTTATTTCAAAGTGAACACACCTCTGTGTATCAATAATAGTCATTCCTCCCCCAGGGTAATCCCTGCCCTGATTCCTAACACCATAATTGGTTTTGCCTCTCTTTGAACTTAACATTTAACAAAAACAGATATTCTGTCTGCCGACTTTTACTCAAAAATATGTTTTCGAGAATTACCCTAATAAGGCTACTACTGCAGTAGCATATGGCAGCTCATTTGCATTGCGTGACTGTACTAGCAGTAGACTTACATGTTTTGCTACTGATGGACATTTGGGTTCTTTTCAAGAACTAATATGGATAATTCTATGCATTCTTGCATGAGTCTATATGCACATGTGCATCATTTCTACTTGGTATGTACCTAGGAATGAGATGGCCAGACTATACACTATATATATGGATAGCTTTTAGTAGATACTGCTAAAAAGTTTTTCAAGGTAATTGTACCAGTTTACACACCTGCTAGCAGTTTATGAGTTCCATGTCCTCCCCAAAGATGGTATCGTCAGTCTTTTTAACTCAAGCCATTCTGCTGGGTATATGGTGCTATGTTTTGGTATTCATTTCCTCTCGTATCTAGGTTGACTTCTTTGAATTGTTTTGTCTATAGGCTTCTAAGTAGTTGACTTTAAGTACCACTTAAGTTTTCGTTAAAGTGAACCTATTGGAGAGAAATTAGTGGCAGCATTGAAGCTACCTATCAAGTGAGAAACCAGGCCCTGTGGGACCGTTTGTTTCTTTTTATCTAATTGTGTATATGAAATCCCTTGAACAATTTCTGCTTATCTTCACAAACACTATAAACTATGCCGTAAGAGTATTTTCATGAAGTTATTTTACGAGGTAATTTGGTGCTGGTCATGTGCATATTACTAATCTTGGTTTGGTCAGAGGAAAGGCTGCTGTTCCCACTTAAGAGTTGCTTACACTAAGTATGCAAGTCTCTTGGGTCCATCGAGCAGATTACCTCTTCCAGAGCACCAAATTAACTAATATGTGCTCCCTAGGAGACTTGGACGAATCTCTCTCTTCAGGGAAACAACTCAATAATTGTACCCCCCTTTTAAACGAAGGTCAAGGAAAATGGGCAGAAAGAAGAAAACAGCATGGGGTTGCCTCTGGTTGGATTTAAGAAAGACAGCTTCTGGTCAAATGTTTGCTTTAGGCTTTAAGTGAAATCTTGATTCAGTAACTATAAATCATTAGCTCCGTGAAGGTGATTATGTTAAAATTTGCTGGTGTGTTTGTTTAGGTAAAGGTGCAAAGGTAAGGAAAATAGTACTTCAGTTCCTGTTCTGAACTATTATCATTTAACTCTCCAAGTTAAGTCAGCTGTAGTTGACTGTCTCGTTGATGCCATTACCTTAGCTGAACCTAGTTTAATTTCCAATTCTCTAGAAAATGTTTAGCTTATGTTTAAAGGAAGAGGTGCCATCTTCTGGCCTGTTATGAAAATTCATTCATATACACCCTGCAGTGTATTGTGTTTTACCTGAGAGGAGAGAAATCTTGGCCTACATCTAGAAATAAGACTTTCATCCTGGTTGTATAAATTCTTAGGCTCTGATATGTAAGTCAGCCTAACAATATATTTAATAAGTCACCTGAGATCTCTGTGGATGTCTGGAAATACCAAATAACGGGTCAATTAGCAGTCAGAATACTTGGCAAAGCAAAGAAATCACAGAGTGATTATAGACTGGAAGTGCCATTTTGATCCCACTTGAAAAGTACCGAGATACGGGGTAAATTTAAGTAGCTATATATGTTTTTAGTAAGAGTACATGAACCTTGAGGGCAGTGTATCTGACCCTACCCTTTAAGTAAGATTGTATTGAAACATGTTAATCTCTTTCTAGTGTGTCCCACTTCTAAAGACTAGAAGAGAAATTCATCTTCAGGAAATTGTTCCTTTAACCTAATTCTTTTCTGCTGAGTAATACAACTAACGTGGATTCTTCTGCCCTTGCATATGGGGGTCAGCTCTTTCTGTGTCATCTTTTCTGGTCCTAACCTGTATTAGAAGTGGTAATCCTAGGGGCGCCTGCATGGCTCAGGTGGTTAAGCGTCTGACTCTTGGTTTCGGCTCAGGTCATGATCTCAGGGTCACGAGATCGAGCCCCCCAACGAGCCCTGTATCAGGCACTGTGCTCAGCTCGGAGGATACTTAAGAGATTCTCTCTTTCTCCCCTCCCCCTCCCCCCACTTGTGCTCTCTCTCTCTCTCTCTCAATTAAATAAATAAAATCTTTCAAAAAGTGGTAATCCTAATATCCTGTAGTCCTGAAATGGTTGGATAAAGAAATTTTACGCACAGGTATCATTTCCTTTTTGGAAAAATAAGATGATGATGAGATAGAAATAATTACTGTTTTCCTTTTTACAGACAGGACTGTCAGATTGTGAAACTAATAAAACTATTTTTTAAACATTTTCTAAAGGAGTTTAAAATAGCCCTGTTACTGTAGCTGTTTAGTGTAATTTAGTTGTCTAGTAACACTCAGCCGATATGTTTCTTTGTATATGATTGAGTATCTCCTTGTTCACTACCATCTTCTGACACCAAGAGATTAACCATATATGTGTGTGTGTATATATTTTATATCTATATATAAATATAAATATATATTCAATGTTCTAGATTACAGGAATGAAGAACTGTTGCCTAATTGGGAAGTGCCAGCATTCCAGACTTCAAAAATTAAATCTGAAGAGGCTTCTCCTGTTTTATATATTATGTGAAGAATTTAAATCTTATATTGGTTTGCACAAATTCCCTGGAGAAAAAAAAAAATTGCTCTGTGTATATCTCTTGGAAAATAAGACAATAGTATTTCTCCTTTGCAATAGCAGTTATAACAGATGTGAAAAATAAATATACTTGACTCTAATATGATCATACAAAAGAGCATGGATGCATTTCAAATGTTAGGTATTGCTAGTATAATCAGATGATTTCATACTGACCTTTTTATCATGATTCCTCCCTGTCAAGAACTCAAAGTTGAACCATTATACTTTATATCTGTAATGATATAGATTATGAAATTTCCCCTCAAATTCATTGCAGCAGATAACTTTTTGAGTCATTGACTTCATTTTATATTTAAAAATTATGAAATATCATTCTGTCATTATATTCTAATTAAAATTGTGCATAATGCTTTGGAAAAATGGGTCTTTTATAGGAAAAAAACTGGGATAACTGATTTCTATGGCTTTCAAAGCTAAAATATATAATATACTAAACCAACTCTAATATTGCTTCTTGTGTTTTACTGTCAGATTAAATTACAGCTTTTATGGATGATTAAATTTTAGTACATTTTCATTTGGTTTGTGTGTTTTTGTTATTGTTTATAGATTTAAGACTTTTATTTTATAATGGCCACATTGTTTTAAGTGCAACAGTAGCTCCTTTCTGCCTGTACCTACAGAACACTTGGCTTTAAACCCCTAAGTCATTGGTAATTTCTCTAAGAACAGACCTCACACTTTCTGTTCTAGATGTATTTATTCCTACTATACAGCAAACTACATCGGACTACATAGATTAGTTTTGTATATTCTCTCTTGATCTTAAAGATTGTATCTTATTGAATAAAATATCCCACTGTGTATTATTTTTATATGTAAAAATAAGTTTAATACTGTATCAGGGGTTAACTTTACTATTTCAGATCTTCCACAGCTTGTAATTCCATCAAGGGAATCCTTTTGTCATCGTTAATAGGTTGGGTATAAGCCCACCAATGAAATGTTATGTAAAAATTTTCAAATTTGCTTTATAATAGATTGAAGAATTTGAGAGAAGTGGGGAAAAGTGAAAACGCATATGGAGAATGTGTCAGTTGCTTTTGCTTCGACTGTATATGAAGTAGTGTGGTCGTCAGAGAATGGAAAAGATCGCCAAGTTAAAATTTTAGCTGGCTATATAGTGGTGCTTTTCTTTACCTTCCCAGTTGTTTCTGTTTGTACGAAAATGACGCTTAATGAGGACATGGATCTAGGGTATCGATACGGCTTACGTGTTCTCCACAGAGGTAGAGCAAAACAGCTTGTCGGCCAGTTAAGTGCTGGCGAAGGCAAGAAACAAGCTGAGAAAACCCTGTGCCTTGTCCCCGAATACTGAGGAGGAGACTAGTCCTAGAAAGTCTACATCGCTGCTCAGGGATCTAGATACTGTCTCGTTGCAACTAGGTATGAAGTAGCGTTCATGCCTTGCTGAGACTTTCCAGGAATGTGGTCAGGCCATCGGTGACTAAATTGAGATTTAGGAATAAGATTTCAAATGTAAGCTCTGACCAACCTGAGAAAATGTTAAAATATTGTAAAAAAAAAAAAAAAATTGGAAATTGTATTCTTTTGAGTTTCTAATAAATGTAGTTAACTAATACTTTCCTTCAACTGATCCAGTTACACAGATGTCTGGGATTGAGGGGCCAAAAATCTAATAAATGCAATAAATTAAAAATAAATAAGTGAAGCATTTGGGCCAGTCTGTCCAGGTCAAGGTGGCATATTTTAAGGTCCTCTACAGCCATTCTGCTTGAAAACTCACCTCTCAGACATGCCTTTGGACTTAAAATTATAGACAAACATCTCACACGTAAGTAAAAATTGCTAAATATTACCTGTTACATAGGTTGTATGGTTATTTGCCAGATAGATAAGAAATCATTAAGAGTAACTCCCATCTGCTGGACTAATAGCATCAGTTTGCCCTCCGTTTTAGAACATGGGAGAGAAAGATGACAGTGCTGGATTCCTTGGTCATATCTTACACAGTCCACTTGGGATCCAATAGGACTGTGAAGAGACGTGCCCCGGTGCACACAGCAGCATGCAGAGCAGGACCCACTGAAGTCAGGGAGATGCATTACTATCCGCGAGGAAATCTGCCGTGCTGAGTGAGGCGGAAGGGTAGCCTGTCAGAAAGGAAGATAGGTGTGCTTTCATCTTGTCCCTGTGGACTCTGTAGTCTTGGTTTCAGAGGGGAGGGTGCCCAAAAATAAGATGTATTTGATGTATTTTTTGTAGCTGAAAAGTAAAAAAGCCCTCAAATATATTATATATGAATTTCATATGATAAATATCCAAGAACTGACCCCATGTTCATATTTGTGACTCTTTAAAGTAGAACGCCTTTGGCCAGATAAGTAACATATCATTTAAAGGAGGCTTGATATCATAGTTGATAATTTTTTCCCCATTAAAACACAAATGATTTTAATAGCTTACTAGTGCCCCCAAACAATCTAGTTTTAAAAATTAACAGTAGGGCGCCTGGGTGGCTCAGATGGTTAAGCGTCTGCCTTCGGCTCAGGTCATGATCCCAGAGTCCTGGGATCAAGTCCCGCATCGGGCTCCCTGCTCCTTGGGAGCCTGCTTCTCCCTCTGCCTCTCTCTCTCTCTCTGTCTCTCGTGAATAGATAAATAAAATCTTTAAAAAAAATAAAATAAAAAAAAAAATAAAAATAAACAGTAAATACATAATCTATCATTTTACCCTCCACCAGGGGGAGCTTCAGTATCAGTTAAATACTTCTACAAGCCTTGCATGAACAGTATGAATTCAGTCCATCTGTTCTTGTAAATAAACACTGCTTGCTTCACAAAGAGGCATAAAGGCCTTTCCTCAAGAATTCCAATCTACCGGGCAGGAAAGATATGTAAGAAATTCATCAAAGATATGAAAATGCTGTAATTTATTAAACTGGTCACAGAGTTCTCAGGAATGTTTGGAGAAATATGGGTGTTGGTATGTTATTCTCTTTCCCCTACAGCTTTGAAGTAATCTCTCTTTGGCATCTTGATCTGCCATCATAACTGACCGCCTTTTACCCCTCAGTGAAACAGCCTGTTTCTTTGAAGTTAGAATGTACTTGGGAAAAATTAATCTTTGGGAAGGTACTGATCTGTTTTATTACCAGCATTATTAAGACAGGCTACTTGGTCTGGAGCTATTTTTCTCTATATAGGAACGTTCTCCGTTATCTGGACCTGCCCGAGTTCAAATATTTTGCCTCATTTTCCTCATTAGGTACACATATATTTGTCAGTTCATATATCTGGTTTTTGTTTTTAGGACTGAGGGACAGAAAGAAAGATTACCTCAGTTTTTTCCTTGTTATGCAGTCACAGTAGAATGCTAGAAGACCTAAAATATGCTCTTAAAAATTATATGTGTGTAGTGAAACCAGCGTGTGAAGAAATTGGTATTTGGAGGAAGAAAATAGCTTGTAATAATAACCTTTTGTTTTATTTGGGTCTTGTACTTATTTAAGGTGCTACTTAAATGTGTATTGAAATAGCCCATCTTGACTCAGCTCCAAACTTAAAAGGGTAGAGTGGTTTGGGTGCTTGTCCAGGACCTGGAAAAAGCCCATCTTGTGCAGGGAAGGAAATGAATGTGAGCTTTGAGGTAGTCCAGCCACCAAGCTTTTAGTATTTCTGTTCCCCAAAAATGTAAAAAATGCAAGTTATTCTTGAAAATGTAGTACAGATATTACATTGAATATGAAGTTTTTTTTTAATTGTAGTTTCATCTTGGGTTTGCTGAATGCACAGTCCATTTATTTAATGCCATGTCTTACTAAAATTTGCTTGTTGAGAACAGCTGGAGACTTTGAACTGGATGCCTAGTTCTGTTTTCTGGGAAGGCGACATCGATTGTTTTGCAGACATTAAGAAGAGCTTTAAAAGGGAATTGGGGGATATAGCTCTGGCTTTTTAAGAAGAAGCCTCCTGTGATTCTGGGCTCAAGGTGTGACATACATTTCCTGCTAATTGCTTCTCTTAAGAAGCATGGGCTTGGCTGTTCCTCTTGAGGAAAAACCTTAATAAACCTTCCCGTTTTAAGCAGTGATGTGACTCTTATTTTGAGCTGTTGTTTTCAGGGTATTTTTTTGGTAAAGTTTAACCATGTGCAAGTTCTTGCGCTTGCTTTTAAGTGTGTAAAAATTCTTGTAGGGCATATAAAGCAGATGATCCTTAGGGGCCTATCAGCAAATGGTTGCTTCTACTCTATGCCAGGTGCTGATCTGCATGTTGGGAATACAGCAGTGAATAATACAAAACAAAATCTTTTCCCTCGAGGAATCTTTGGCAGGAGGCAGAAAAATGTGTGTGTGTGTGTGTACGTATGCAGTGAGGAGTGCTGTGGAGAAGAGTTAAAAGGCTAGGAGTGCTGGGCGGAGAGAATGTGGTGGTGGGCTGAAGGTTTATATCCTTGCTGAAGTTGCTGTTTGTGTAAATGTTTGAAATGTGCAGCCATGCAACTGTGTGGGGGAAAGAAGGGCCTTCAGCGCATTGGGAAGGGTCTGCAGATGCCATGAGATGGACGTGTGCCTACATGTTCAAGTACAGTTCAAGCATTGGCTGCGTGGGGTCCACAGAAGGGACTTCAGCAAAGGCTGTAGAGAGCGTGATCTAAAAGCCTCTCATCAGGACACTCTGGCTGCTGGTTGAGAATAGCCTGTGGAGACCAGTTAGGAGAAAGTGGAGCCGGCAGGACATCCTGACTCAAGTGCAGTGTGAGAGAAAGAGGAGTCAAGGATGACCCCCAAGATTTCTTGCCAATAATCAAGATAGTGAAAATTGTGGCAGGAGCAGGTTTGGGAGTTCCATTTTGAACAAAGTGTTGGGAATGGGTCAGATTCTCGAGTTGCACTGTAGGCAGTTGGATAGGTGTCTGGCATTCAGACGAAGAGACCTGGCCAGGAGGTTCACACTGAATGTTTAAGAACGTGGAGCTGAATAGGACCACTAGTGTTGATTGTAGATGGAGAAGTCAGGTGTGGACTGCTCTGTTAAGACGGTTGCCACAGCACATGTTGGTGCACTAATAGGAGTGGCCCACTGAGGAGCAAAACTGCGTAGGCTACATGGACGGAATCTAGCATACAAGTAAAGGGGCTGAGCCAGATAGGAGCGTGGGCAAGCCTGGAGGTGGGAAGAAAGGATGGGATTGTAGAAGCTGGAAGGGCACAAAGAACTAATAAAAAGTACCATAAAGAAGTGTTCGGCTGAGTAGTAGGAGAGAGAAGGGACTGATGCTTTCTGTTCTGGGAGAGCCGAAATGCTTCAGGGAGGGGAGTTTGAACTGGCCTTAAAGGGTAGAATTTTAATAGATGAGCATGGGGGAGAGTGTCACAGAGTTGCAGGAAACGGGAGCAAGAAGTTGGCAGTAATGTGGAAGCAATGGGCTAGGGAGTAGGGTGGAGCCATATTGTGGCAGGCTTTAAACGAGAAGGTGACCTTCCGGTAGGGTGAGCTAGGAAAATAGGGCCTGGTGCTCATCTGGGGGCCACGGAGAAGGGGGGATGGGGAAATTTCAGAAGGGATCTGGATCAAAACGCCAGGGTGGCAAGGGTGACCC
This sequence comes from Callorhinus ursinus, assembly GCF_003265705.2. Lineage (NCBI taxonomy): Eukaryota > Metazoa > Chordata > Mammalia > Carnivora > Otariidae > Callorhinus > Callorhinus ursinus. The sequence continues at coordinate 7,793,270 of NW_027397071.1, read as the reverse complement.
CATGGACGAATGGTCTTTCCAGTCTGCATTTCTCACTTCCATTTCCCTCCTTTCTCGAATGAAGCTGGTCTCAGTCATGTGGTCGTGATCATTCGCAAACAAAAGCTCAGTTTAGAAGGGAACCAGCATTAATACTCTGGCAGGCAAAGATACTCGGATTGAAGAGAAAAATCTCCTTTATTAACTCTGCTGCTCCACTCTACCTGACACGATTCTGCTCCCCTTAGGCCTTTTGGCACCTTGGGGGGCATGCAGCAACTCTGGCTTCCACCCTCACACCCTCCTAAGTTCTCCTCCCCCTGCTGTTAGCTCACAGTGGGAGACCGCAGCCTCTCGCCCTCCCAGCCCTTGCCTCGGCACCCACCAGTGATTGGGAAGTCACTAGGAAGGGGGCTCTTTTCCTGAATTCACTGTTGGGTAGCTGCGAGCCTCCCCACCAAGGTCCCGTCATCCAGGCCTTCCCTTGTGGGTGAGAGGGAAGGCACAGGCCACACTGTAGCCCCTGTCGCATCACCAGTGTCCCCAGTTGGGTGGGTTAAGCAGTTTGAAGGGGCTGCCGGGATTAAGGCGATGCTAAGCACGCAGCCTTCCCAGTTGGGAAAATTAGGGCATGGAATTGTGGGACAGGCTCTTGAGCTCTGCCTTTCCTGGGAAAGGATACCTTTAATGGAGAAGTTTAAAGGTACTCGATCCCCGAACTCCCAGCAGGGTCCTGAAGCCAAGGCCAGAGGATTTGGAATTCTTTGGGCCCATGAAATCTCGGATGCAGAGCCTACCCCCTTATTTTCTGCTATATAAATGGACTTATCTCAACAGATGCTTGGAACCTCAGACCAGGGATTCTAAGACCTGCCTAAGTCAGTCTGGCCCAGTGCTCCCTGTGGTAATGAGCAGGCTCCCCCGGCCGCCCCTGCGCTGTGGCGGTGCGCGTGGCAGGCTTCGAGCGAGTGCTCGCAGGCCTGCCGGCCCTTCTGGACCCACGTTCCCAGCCTGAGTCCATGTAGGGATTTCAGGTGCTGCACTTGGCCCATTGGGAAGAATCTCTGTTGGGTTTTTTTGCTTTAAAAAAAAAAACATGCCTGACATCCTCCCCCTTCCCACCACTTTATACAAATGCGGCCTGTGGGCTACTCAGCCCTCCCCCCCCCCCCCCCCGAGACAATGCCTGGAGTGTGGCCAGTAGCGGGGCTGGAGGTAGGGAAGCCCAAACACCCAACTCTCAACTTCCTTCCCCGTTGCCCCGCCCTGCCTGACCCTCCATAATCACAATAGGGGAAGGAGAATCTAGCAGACTCAATGTCCCCAGGAGGGGTGGGGATCCCTGGCAAGACAGGTTAGGAAAAACTCCTCAGGGAGAGTAAGTCCGGGGCCAGAGGTCGTTGCCAGAATGGACAAGGAGATGAGCCAGGTCAGCAAGACTGGTGTAGAGGGCGCAGGCAGAAAGGGGGACAGTTTGGAGGCTGGGGTAAAAGCAATGTCCTCTGGGCTGGAAATGGGGACCCATTTGGGACGGATCCGGCCTGGGAGAGAAGCGGCTGTGGTGGCCATACAAAGGGCCCGAGCTCTGGGCGGCCCAAGGACACTGGGGCCCCCAGGCAGCCTGCAGGAGAACAGAACTGGCCTGGGAAGCGAGGGTGGAGTAAGCCAAAGTACCAGGTGGCACAGAGGGGACCGCACCACAGCTTGGAGACGGGGCCAGGAAGGAGCTTGTCAGCTGTCCTGAAAGTGGGCCTTGGGAGCAGCTGAGGAGGCCTTGACCGCTGGCCTTCCTGACGCAGGAGCCGGGCTCGGCGGAGGGCTCACTGTGACGACGACGAGAGGTCACAGTCACACCAAGATACAGAAATGCATAATGAGTACTTGCCACCCCGGAAGGGCTCACGATCTAGATGAACATGCACGGGAGCAATTTCAAAGTAGGTCCTGTGGTTGGGTATACGGGCACAGGTGAGGCCCCTGGGGAGGGCTTCTCAGAGGAGGTGCCCTTTAAACTGCAGTGAAAGCTGAGTAAAAAGCCAGTCTGGGGCCTTGAGGAACCTGGACTCTGCGAGAACAGCCCATGGAAAGACCTAGAGGCAAAGAGCCCACGCTTGGAGCGCTCAGTAACACAGCTGCCTGGAGGATAAAGAAGCAAGTCCCCCGGGGTCTGAGTGGGCAGGGCTGGGCCTCCAGACCTCTAGAACAGTGAGGCCAGGTGAGGATGAAGTCACAGTACCTTGAAGACATTTCCTTCCCCTCTCCCTGTGCTGGCGGGCAGCATTTCCTTGCAGATGCAGCCTCCAGTCAGGAGGAGAAGAGGAAGAGGGCTAAGGGAGAGGCACAGGAGGAAAGGGAAAGCAGCCAGACGGGGTGACAGCAGAGCCAGAAACCAGAAAACAAAACCGGACTCTTCCCTTGGCGGGAGACACCCCCCCCCCCACAAGCAGTGCCCCTGAGAGCCACCAGGTAGCCTCAGCTGGTGGCATCTGCTGTGTCTGAAGCCCCCCTCCCTGACCAGTTGGAGGCTGCTAGGGGGCTTCTTTCTGGGACTGGAGAGGGCAGGAAGAGGGGCAGGGAGGACAGCCCAGAGTCTGGGTCATGGGCAGGAGAGGGTGGAGGTGCCGAGCATGCGAGAGGTGATTTTTGGCAGGGATTCCTAGATCCCTGGAATGGGGCGGGCTTCTTGGGCGCCATGCCCAGAGGGGCAGATCCAGAGAGAATGGATTCTGTGGAGTGGAAGCCAGGGAGTGCAGCAGCTGCGGCCTGAGGCCTTAGTATATGGAGCTGGAGATCCTGCTCCCTCCTGCACCCGGGACCCGCCAAGAGGCTGCAGAAACAAGTATGGCAGTCCCTTGTCAGATTATGATTGCCCCAAGCACTGTGTTGAGGGGTAGGCACCCCCAGGAGGGCTCCCTGCCTCAGTGTTCCTCAGGGGCCTCTCTCTGACCAGAAACACAAAGATGACTTTGGAGAGACCTGGGGGGGGGGGACCCTAGAAGGGGAAGAAGAAAGAGGAGGGCTCAGGAGGGGATAGAATGTGGACCCTGGGAAGTTTCAGGCAAGGCTGACTTCACCGTGACCCCTGTGTGCGGATGTAGCATAAAATTTGGGGGGGTACACCTGAAGCTTGGAGGCGGTGGGCAGAGGGCGTGTCCGGGCTGATTGAAGAGCAGGGGCAGAGAAGCAGGTTCTAAGTCCTTTGTCAAATTCAGAGTGAATCTGGGAGAGTTCTCTTCATTGTCTTTGTTCTAAGGATTGGGAAGAGGAAGTGAGAGGGAGGCAGGAACATCCTAATAATAGTACCCAGGGGGGTGACTGCTGTCTGGGACGCCTGACTGGCTCACTCAGTATAGCTTGCGACTCTGGATCTCAGGGTCCTGAGTTCAAACCCCCACGTTGGGTGTAAAGCATAGTTTGAAAATAAATAAAAGTAAAAAAAGAAAAATAGTACCAAGGGGGTAACTACAGTCTGAGGTGCTTATCTTGCCCTGTGCTGTGGATCTACGAGGCTCTTCCTCCATCTGAGCCCCGAGACCTCCTGTGAGAGAGGGTTTCAGGGCACCTCCAGCCCCATCGGGGGGAGTGGATCCTAGCAGGACAGCCACTAGCACCTTTAGGCCATTAGTCCCCAGGGTGACGGGGGGGGGGGGATGGTAGGGGGTGCGGTGTGGAGCTTGGCAGGGACTCTAGGGACCAAAGCCTTAAAGAGCGGAGAGCAGATCAGGGGCTGGACTCTTCTCAAAGCCTTCAGAACTTGGCTCATTCAACTCTCCAGTCCTTGCCAGGAATGTGAGGGCCCGGGGGTTGACTGTGAGGGACAGCTGGAGACAGAGGGACTGTGAGGGACAGAGGGGTGGCAGTGTTCCCTGGAGCACATCCTCAGGCACTGGGGTCCTCAAGCACCATTTCTGCGCTCAGCCCCCCTGCTGCTCTCTCCACACCCACCCTCCACCCCCAACACACATCATCCTCTATGAGAAAGTGTAAATTGTTTGCCATTTGGCAAGTAATAGCCCACCTGGGTTATATTTTTACCATGTACAAAAACATTGCAGAGAAGACAATAGAAGACAATAGAGAAACCTGTTGTCTTCTCTGATCCTTGCTACAGTCTGGTGAGGTAATAGGGCCAGTATACATTTTTTTTAACAGAAGAGGAAACCAAGCCCCAGTGAAAGTTTTTGTTATTTTCTAGCAGTTTAGCTCTGGTTCACATGGTTAGTGCCTGAACCGAAGGTCAGGTGGCCCAGTAGAGAGCTTCTGCCGTGTTCTACATGGTGTGCATTATGTCCTTTAAAGCTCCAGCAGCCCTGCATTATCCCCACGTCAGACAAGAAAATGAGGCTCAGAGAGGTCAAGCGACATACTCAGGCTGACAGGGCCAGAAATGGGTCTCATACCCTGTTGGACTCCTAATCCCGTGCGCATTTCATTGTACTGGCAGAAGTGCCTTAACTGCTCTGGTTGGAGAAGATGGGGTGGTGACCCAAGGTGCGTTGAAAGCTGGAGACAGGCCCCCGCTACCCAAAGTCACAAGCTGTGCTTTTGCTTTTATGAAGGCCCTGTAGGAAATGGTGTGACTTGGGAAAGATGGGGTGCCCCCTCCCCGAGGGGGAGCAAGGGGGATGTCATGGGGACAGTCAAACCAGGTCTCTATTCCTCTGGGCAAGTTTGGGTTCAGATCTCAACCTGAGGAGTGGGTGCAGGGGAGGTGCTTGGGGGGGCCCTCTGTGAAAGAGGGGCCCCCGGCCTGAAGGGTTGGAAAGAGAAAGAAAGGAGGGAAACCAGGCAGGCCCAGCAAGGACTCTTCTAGCTCCTGCTTATGGTGGGGGAACCTCTAGAGACACACTCTGGCCACAGAGCCACAGAGAAGCAGGTGGGGGTCTGGGCAGATGCCTGGGCCAATCAGGGGGCCCCTGTACCTGCCAGGGAAGTGGGCCAGGTGTGAGGCAGGGCTCCATGCCAGGGAGAGTATTAAATGAGCTTCCAGCTTATTTGCATGTCCTAATTAACCATAAAATGAGCCCCAGGGGCAGAATTAAGCTGTCAATTTCCCTCTGCTAACTTCCACTACCTCCCCCTCATCCCGCTGCTTCCCACCCCTACACTTTTCCTGCATCTCTTAGGCCCCAGGCATTCCCATTCACCTCTCCCCTCAGCTTCAGTGAAATACAGTCTCCGTCCTGTCACAAAAAAAGCCCAGAAAAAGAAGGAAAAGGAAAAACTAGTGGTGGTGGTGGTGGTGGTGGGTGTGTGTGTAAATGAACTGGCCATAGTCTTTCATTAGCAAAGCATGACCTAGTGATGAGGGCATTACACCAGCCCAGTCAAGACCAGGGCAAAATTCCCCCACCGGACAGTGAGCATTCCATTTACTATCCATGCATGGATAATATGGGGAGGACAGGTTTTGTTGTTGTTCCTCTTGACTTGGCTTTTGGAGCAGAAATGGACACTTTGTGGGGTAGAGTGCAAAGCACAAGGCTGGGAGTCTATCGCGACCAGTTCACTCCCAGCTCTGACTGTTTTGTTCTGGCCCGAGTTAAGATGAGTTTTCCTTCCCTTGGATCCCTTCTGGCCAACCGATGGGTTAGGAGTTGCTGCTTCTCACTGAACCCCTTGAGCCAGGAGCCAGGTCCTTTTCCTTGCTGTTCTGAGTTCCTGTCGCAGTGCCTGGCACTGGGAGGTGCGCAATAAAGTTCGGTTCAGTTGGTCCGGATTGCGATGGCCGGTCCACGGAACACATGAGTCACAGATGAATGGCCAAGAGGGGACTTGGTGGAATCATTCCGGATTGAGAGCTTGGTGACTTCACCACGGCCCAGTGTGAGGACCCTTCTCTCACACACACCCACACACACCCACACACACGCGCGCGCGCGCACACGCACACACACACACACACACACTCACCGCCCCGCCCCCAGCAAGGCGGACACAGCCAAAGGGCCTCCACCCTGCCCTGAACTACCCCAGTTCCCTGGGGAGACAGAAAGGATGAGCGGGGGCTTGCTCCTCCAGAAAAGGGCTGGCTCTACTGGCAAACTCCAGGGAGAGGAGAAAAGGCCGTTTTGCAGCCAGACAATCCTGTTCCAAATCCTGATTCCTCCATTAGCTCGAAGCCTGATCTGGGCAGCCTCTCTGACCCCTAAAGAGCCCCCACTGATTTACCAGGAAGATGGTACTTTCTAGGGCCATTCTGAAGTTTGGAAGGCATGGTTCTGCACACTGCCGGGCAAATAGCGAGCACTGGAGAAAATACATAAAAGTAGCACCTTCCGTCCGGTAGCTTCCGCCACCAAGAACTAAACATCTCCCCTGTGACTGAGTGGGGGTCTGACAGTGACCCTAACTGGCCCCACCTCAAGCTGTGGAGCTGCCGCGCGAAGCCTCCTCCCTCCTCCAGCTTGGTCTCCAGGGGTCCAGGATGCAGGAAGCGCCTCGCTTGTTATTCTTCTCCTCCAATTTGCTGTTAATGCTCCGAGGGCGGGAAGGCTGCTTGCGTCTAATTGCGCTGTCACCCCCCATCAGGCGGGAGGGGAGCTCAGCCGGGAGGGGCGAGGGGAGGAGAGGGGGAGGGCCTGCAGGGCGGGGCCGGGCCCAAAGAGGGACCCGCATTGTCTCTTCCCAGCCAGCGGGCGTTCCCTGCGGGGCGGGAGGGCCACGTGCGCCGCTCCAGGAAAGCTCTAGGCGCCGCGCGATGGGAGCGGAGCTGCCTGCCCGGCCCTTCCCCTTCCCCGCCGCCGGTCTGGTCCGGCCAGACGGGCCTCCGCTCCCAGCGGGGAGGGAGGCCACGGGGTGAGGCTGGGAATCTAAAAATGAGTGCGTCCTTCGAATGGGCGCACTTTGGCCGCGCCGACGGACGCCCGTGTGCTTGTGTCCCGGGTGCGGGTTCTGCTGGAGGCGGGGTGCGGGGGAAGGAGCGCGTATGACTCCAGGGCCCAGCCGCGGCCCTTCGGGCCAGCCCTGCACTGGTGTGCCTCCTGCCCGCAGGGGGCGTATCTAGGCCGGCTTCCTCACCTGGGAAATGGGGATGGTAACTGCCCTACTTGCTTACTCAGAAGATATGAAAAGGCTTTCCAACGTTTAAAGTGCTATACAGATAAATATCTTTCCTGTGCTTTTGAAAAGACATAGGGCTATCTCAAGTACTCCTCTAGGTACACTCCTTATTCGGCCCATGTCTCAGGACACGGGTATGGGCTGAAATCTTAAAGGCAACAGGGAGTGGGGGTGGGAATCTGCTGATCCCAATCCCAGGAGGGCTGGGGTTTCCATGCCTGTGCCTGGAGCAGGGCTTTGCCAGGGAAGCCAATGGTTTATAAGGTTGGGGCCAGATCGGGGGCCTCTCTGGGGGAACCTGAGACCCCAGGGCCCTAATCCATACAGAATGTTCAACTGAGGTCTTTGGGGGCCCTGAAGGAATGTCAGGATTGCCTGGTCTCCTCCCCCGGCCCCTCACTGTCACCTGCAGTCCCAAAGTGAGCGCCACTCTCTCTCTCAATGTCTCTCTTTCAACCCAGGAGCTCTCACCTCTCCACCAGCCAGCCCCCACCACAGCCTCTCTCAACCACACACTGGTCAGCCCTGCTCCAGACACTCTTGCTGCTTCTCCCTCCTTTCTGGAGGAAAGGAACTCGGAGTTAGGCTTTTGAAAGCCACAGTGCCCACACCCCATCCTTCCCAGGGCCCAGCACTGGGACCCGGTCATGTTGGGTTCAGTCAATGTTCTGTCTCTAGGACTCAGACCCAAACAGCGGTGTTAATATCAAAGCCAGAAGGTGAGGGTTCCAGGGCCTTGGGGCAGCTGGTGGAAGGACGTTCTCCCCTTCTGGGCTCTGCAGTGCCCGGGAAGGGGAAATGCCCAGAGCCCTTGGAATGGCTCCGCTTCTTGACCTTGTGTGAGCGGGCGGCTCTGGGCTCGGAGACCGTGGGCGTCACCCAGCCTGGCTTCTCCTTCAGCAGCCGGTCTCGGTCAGGCCGCACGCTGCGCAAAAACTTCCTAAAGATGTTCGCTGTGAGGGCAAACCTGCGGCCCAGCTCCCGGGGCTGGCCCCTCTCCCTTTTGGGCTCCCCCGCCTCCCCCTTCTCCCCACCCTTCTCCACTTCTGGCAAGTCCAGCCAGTTGCCCACCAGGTCTGCAAAAACGTTGTCGCCTAGCACCAGAGGTTGTCGGTTCCGGCCCCGGGACATCAAGGTGGAGGTCCAGTCTTCCGGTTCCACCAGCTCGGGCCCCTGCTGGGCACCGCTTCGGTGCTCCGGTAGCTGTGCCCTGGGCAGGGGGGCCAGGTCCCGCCCACAGGCACTGCTATGGGACGGAAACTTGGCGCCAAGAGAAGGTTGGTTGGAGGTGGGGCAGGCTGCAGGCGTGGCAGGACCTCTGCCACCCTCCCATGGAGGGGGCTCGGGCTGCGTCCGGGGGCTTTCCGGGCAGCCAGGGGCAGGACTCCCTCCGGAGATCTCCAGCTGTTCCAAAGCTGTCTGCACCTGGAGGAGCTTCAGTTCTTGCAGCGCGCCCATCATGCAGTTCATCTGGTCCTGCAAGCCATCACCCACTTCCTTCATGGACATCTGCGGGCGAGAGGGAGAGCGCAGGCCAGTGAGCCGTGAGGGGCTGGGGGAAGCGCTGCCCCTCATTGGCCCTGAACCTAGACTCCCCACTGCCCACATACACATCTCCAGGGTCATTCCAGCCGGCCACTGACCCCACCTCCGTGGGGCCCAGTACAGTGCAGCTCAGAGCTGGGAGAGGAGGAATCTCAACGCTGGTATGGCTGCATAACATATGAATGGCCGCTAACATGCTAAGGCAGGCGCTGTCCTCAGCCACATATATGTGACTATGCATACACTTCTATCAATTAATCTTTTTTTAAAAAAAGATTATTTATTTATGTATTTATTTGAAAGAGAGGGAGAGCACAGCAGGAGAGGGAGAGAGAGAAGCAGACTCCCCGCCGAGCAGGGAGCCCGATGCGGGGCTCGATCCCAGGACTCCGGGGTCCTGACCTGAGCCGAAGGCAGACGCTTAACGACTGAGCCACCCAGGCGCCCTGAGTTGATCTATCTTTAATCTCACCAACTAGTCTATGAGGTAGTGACTAGTCTTGTTGCCATTTTACAGACGAGGGGGAAGAGGCACGTGAGTAAGTTGCTCAAGGTCAACAGAGGAGGTGGAGCTGAGACCGGTTCGAGGGTGCACGCAGCTGTGGTGGCCACCCTTGACCCTTTAGGTGCTGTGCCCTCCTCTTGCCGAGCCTCCCCGAGATGAGGATGACGACGATGATGACGGCCACGACAGTTTGCAGGTTTTTACTATTTAATAGGGATTGAGCTAAGCGCTCTATGCCCCTCACCTCTTAGGATCTTTGTACAAACCCTATAAGGTTGCTAGTATTGTTCTCATTTTAACGAGTTAACCCTGGTGGGGCTGAAGTAGCCTGCCTACGGTCACGCACGCAGCTCATATGGCTGGGACTCAAACACGGGACACTCACTCCCAACACTATGGCCCTAACTACCAAGCCCTGCCTGCTTCAGGATGGCGGGGCAGTGGCTGGGCTTTGAGGGCTGCGTTGTCCTCCCCGGGGCCGTGGAGAAGGCTGGAAAGGAACATGAGGGCAAGACAAGGAGCTCAGATTCCCGAAGAAAAGGGGTAGGCCGGGGGTTTCCTTTCACTGCTGTGCACATCTGGCCAGCCCGGAAAGAGAGATGGAGGCCAGGAAGCTCCTGTTTGCAGAAGCTCTTCCCACCCCTTCTCTGCCTTCCAAACACCTGTCCTCCCTCAGCTGCTCTTCGACTTGGCTCCCCTGCTCTTCCTGCCTTCTCAGCCCAATTGGCTCCACGGCTCGGGCCAAGAGTGGGGACACTGGAGGCCAGCTCCCCAGTCCCTTTGTGGGCGTCTAAGGCCCGGGTCCCAGGTGCCAGCTGGAAGGGGCTGAGAGGCTGACTTGGGCGAGGGCCGAGTTTGGAGGCTGGGCAGGGGATGCGTGGTCTGATAACATTCACAGTCCAAGCTGCCTTGGTCCCGCCAGCTCCCTCCCCAGATCTGCTCATGTTACTAACAGCAAACCTCGCGTGAGGGGACCATCTGTTTCTTAAGCCCCCCAGAGACCCGCTGGGGTCATCTTACCTCTCAGCCTTGTCCTAATGCACAGAACTAAGCCCACAGGGTGGAGAGCTGGAGGGACTGGGAAGGGAGGCACAGAGGTGCTCAGGGGAGCACGGGCAGCTGACCGTCTTAAGCTTTGGGTCAAACCCTCCCCTGCCCACCCCAACCCTGGCGGGGGCGGGGGCACCACAGCGGGCTCCCCTGAGCCGGCCGCACTAACGACCGGAGGAACAACTGTCCTTGCAGGCAAGGAGGCCTTTGCTGAGCATGGTGGTCGGGGGTTGGGGGGGGGGCCCTGGTAACCCTGGGATTTGCCAGATTGCCCGGGCGAGCAGGCTCCATTTGAGTGGCAGCTACAGCAGCAAGAGATGCAGCCTGGGAGGTGGCTGTGCTTGCTGATGGCCCCTTCTCTGACCTCTTTGGCTTCCAGCCTCCTGACCACTTCTCCTTCCTGAGGCAGGCCGGCTGCAGCTGAGAAGACCCAGGGCAGAGTCGGAGGAGACCCTAAGCCTCAAACCAAACGCCTCCAGGTCTCTAACTGCTCACTGCCTCTCTGACTTCCCTTTTTCTGCCCCTTCCCTCATGCCCCTTTCCTCCTCACCCCAACCTAGACCTCAGAGTCCCTTTTGGCTTTTCCACCCAGGGCCCCTGCTCTTATCCCCAGATGTCTCACATCTGCTTTTCTGTTTCCTGGAATGCAGAAGCCTCCTGGAAGGCCTTCCGGCCACCAGATCAGTCTTCCCAGCATGCTCCTGTGATCATGTCACTCGGAAGTGTGTCTCAGTCCCCATATGCGTGCCCCCGGCTGGGGTCAGAACCTCTTCCGTGACACACCTCAAATGCCCTTCCCTGGAGCGCTACTCACTTCCCCGCCCCAGCGCCCCCACACGTTTAAAGGCTCAGTTGTTCGTGAGACATTCATTGAGCATCTACCACCGAGGGCAGGATCGGAGATCTACACATTGTTAGGTCTCTGCAGAACCTAGCTAGCCCCTTGCCCCTGCCACACACGCAGGAAACATATTGAGTACCCCTGAATGCCGCAAGTCATCTCTCCAGACCTGCTGCCCTCAGGCAGTGACACACTCCACAGGGAGAAAGAGGCAGGGATGCGGCTCGCGGCTGCATTTCACCAACGGGCAAGGAGTCTGAGCTTGCAGGCTTCCTTCCAGAAGGCTGAACACAGTCCAGGTCAGAGGCAGTGGGAGGAATGAAATGACCCTATTCAATCTCTTCCAGTATGGAAAAATCCTGAAGAAATAATGCTGACATTTTGTACGGTTTTCCAGTGAGAAATGTTATGTGGGTATGTATGAATTCAGGGCTGCCCATAAAACAGAGGCCCCATTTAAGTAAACAGGCGGTGAAGTTACACCCCTATGGAAAATGATATTCTGCACTGGTTGAGGTTTTCTGTTCTAGAGACAGATGGCACAGCGTTCAAATCCCAGCTCGGCCACATAGTAGCACCTGTATGAGCGGGAACGGTTATTTAAACTGTTTCTCAGTTTCTGTTCTCCCACATGGGAATAAGAGTTTCTTACTCGTACAGCTCTGGCCAGATGAGGTGAGGTCATGAGTGTTTGTGCGTGACCTGGAGGCGAGTTCTGGCGGTTACCGTAAGACTTCCTAAGAACCTCCAGAACGCTCCTTCCTCAGTAGACCGTAGCACATAGTAATGACAGGACCCCATTCACCTACCGGTGCGATCAAGGAAAAACACGACGCCTGCCCTATCTCTTCGGTCCCATCCCTGTGCCCCACAGAGGAAGAGCCGGGGAAGGAGAGGGGAGCCCCGCATCCTCTCGCCCATTCTCAGGCCGGCTGGGTGGGCCAGCCACGGTGCTGACACTGCGGGCGGAAGACAGCTGTGAGAGGGAAGCCCGGAGGAGAAGGAAGTGTGGGAGGTGGGGAGGCCGGGGCATCAGCTGGGTCTTGACTGAGAGCGAGCTGCCTTTCCCAGTCCCGAGGGGAATGATGTCACCCCAGGAGAAAGAGCCAGAGGGCAAGCTGCTGTCCTCGTCTGGGGCGTGGGACCTTCGCAGATCCCAGGGTTTCTCTTGCCTCAGGAACCCAAGAGGGAGCAGTGCGGGGTGGGAGCAAAGGAGAGGGGCCAAACCAGAGAAGATGCCGAACTAGAAATGATCGCCACTAAATCCCGGTCCCCAGACTGTGGGGGTCTGAGTTCCTCTCTGGCCTCCCAGTGCCAGAGCCTCAGGTCCTTCCTCAGGACAGGGACCGAGTCATACCCAGCTTGCCCTCGGGGGCCAGTTGGAAAAGCCCTAAGAGGGTCTAGTTTGTTCTGATTAGTCTGAGTGGGAGTGGATCTAACAGCCACCTCCCTCTGTCCACCCCTAGTCATGCTCACTGACCCGCACGCATGCTAGGCAGACCTGCTCCACCATCGGACATACTTCCCCAGCAGTACATCCCAGAGACGGGTGTGGGACTTCTTGCTGAGAAAGACCATGAAGGTCTCACCACCCTCCTTGCAAGCACCCCCTGCCCCCACCAGCCATCTCCTATCTCCCGGCACCTCCTGGGCCTTGAAATGTTTCAACCTAAAAGTTTTCTTTCTTTCTTTTTTTTAATTTCATTTATTCATTTGTCAGTGACAGAGAGAGAGCACAAGCAGGGGGAGCAGCAGAGGCAGAGGGAGAAGCGGCTCCCTGCTGAGCAAGGAGCCTGACATGGGACTCGATCCCAGGATCCCGGAATCATGACCCAAGCCAAAGGCAGACCCTTTAACCAACTGAGCCACCCAGGCATCCCCTAAAATTTTCTTCACATCACGCTTCAGTCTCTCCCACTGCAGTTCAAAGTGCCTCCGTGTGTGTGAGAGCTCGATGGCCCCCGGGCACCCTCCACGGGAGTCCTAGCTGCCTACCTCAGAGGATTCCGGCCCTAAAGTGATGCTCTTCGCTCTCGCCTTGTCAGACCCCTACAGTTACTCTGGTAAGCTGGTGACCCCACTGTACGGAGAAAGAAAAGGAATCTGAGATGTTCATTTTCTTCCTCGACATCCTTCCCTAGACTGTCTTCGGTTTTCACCACATCCACGGAGGAGCTCATCTCCTACTTAATGTTGCATGTAAATCTGTTTGTGTAAATAAACGTATTCATGTAGGAACTTATATGAAATGCATACACTTGCCATAAACAGATGGTAACTACCTAAAACTACAAGTTCTTCATCTGAGTATCACGTAATGTCATCCCGAGCGCCTCCAGTGCAAAGGCAGATCCATTGCCTGGGGTCCGAGGCGTACTCAGGAGGACTGGGCCTCCAAGCCTGGCCCTCTTACTCCAGGCCAATGGGCTTCCCGTGTCATCATGATGTAGCTTCTCAGCCCCGTGGGGTTTTAGTCAATGCGACACGCAAAGCACAGTTATCATCCTATGGGGAGGAAGAGCACGAAGTCTTGGAGGGACTCCAAGACCCAGTTCAGTTGCTTTCCACTGACGGAGCTTCTTCACTGAATCATCTGAAGAAGGAAGAAGGCCTGTCTATCTGAAGCTGAAGGGGAAGATGCCTCTAGGAAGCAGACCCCACCGTCCTGGACCTGCAGTGCTGTGCCCTCCGGGGGTAGTGTGGGGTCAGCTGCCCACGGACAGCACTGTCTCCCTTGGCACTCGCTGGGCCTTTGTGGTACGGGAGGCGTGGCGATGGGAAAGTGACACCAGCATCCTCGGCAACCTTCCCCGGCCCTCTCCTAGGCCCCCAATTGATCCCACAGCTGTGCCCTCCATCCATCCATCTCACGCCCTCTCCCAGCTCAGCCAGAATCCTTTGACACAGGCTCCGGCTTTGCCCGTGGACCTGGCAGTGTGCCCTGCCTCACTCCCCCCCCCACCTCCATGACTCACAAGACCCCCACACAGTTCCTTTCAGCCCCTCTGGAAGCTACAAGGAGGTTCGGGGCCGGAAACGGGAAAAGCCCTGCTTTTGCCAAGTGGCCCATTCTCCAGTCCAGTGAATAGGGACCTTCACAGTCCCCTGCTCTTGGCTGGGACGCGCAACAGGAAGGTAAAGAGGAAACTGTGCCAAGAGCTGGAGGAGGGCGGGGAGTAAAGAAAGAAGTGCGAAATGGATGAGCCCTCTCTTGACTGAACCATCTACCAGGGGCCATGTGCTCGGGCAAGAGGCAGACACATGGAGAGAGGGGCCCAACCCTGCCCCGCAGAGAGCCTGCCTCCCCTGACCGGCTTTAGCTCCTCTCTGCTGCAGGCAGTCCAGTCAGGACCTCCAGAAGTTACCTTCCTTTTCTCCTTTCTGGTTCAGGCCTTCCTACTCTCCTGCATGGGCTCTGCGATCACCACCTAACTCATCCTCCTGCCTCAGTTTCCTCCCTCCTCCCCTCCACCCCATACCATGCACCTCCTAGATCCCAGGGCACGTCTCCCATCCTGCTTCTCGCCGCGCACATAGAGAAGGGCAGGCCCTTTAGCATGGCATTCAAGGTCCCCAGTGGGCTGCTCTCAACAATTCTTTCAGCCCTGTTTGCTCACTATTCCTCGGCACATACCCTATACCCTAGCCAAGCTCCTGTAGTCTTCAAACATCCCCTCTACTTCCATCTCGGTGCCTTGCGCTCCTGTTGCTTCATTATCTGCCTAGAATGCTGTTTTTCTCCTGGTCACCTCCCTGCTGATCCCTCAAGGTCAAGCTCAAATGCTACCTCTCCACGGAGTTTTCTCTGATCCCCCCCGCTGGAGCTAATTCCTCCCTTCTCGGGGCATTGCGCCTGTGCCTCTATGTAGCACGCCCCCTCTATTTCTGTACTGGACATATGACTACATGTACTGGTTAAGAGTGTAAGTTCTGCAGTCAGACTGGCTGGGTTTGAAGCCTCTCTCTGCCACTTACCAGTTCTATGACCTTGGCCAACTCACTTAACCTCCCCATGTCTCATTTATAGAATGGGAATAAGGGAAGTACAACTTCGAGTTGCTTTGGCAATTAAATGACAGAATCCATTATATGCCTGACATATCGGTAAGTGTTAACATCAACAAATGTTATTATTTTTTTTTTAAGATTTTACTTATTTGACAGAAAGAGACACAGTGAGAGCGGGAAGACAAGCAGGGGGAGTGGGAGAGGGAGAAGCAGGCTTCCCACTGAGCGGGGAGACTGATGCGGGGCTCGATCCCAGGACCCTGAGATCATGACCAGAGCTGAAGGCAGACGCCTAACGACTGAGCCACCGAGGGCCCAATAAATGTTATTGTTATTACCTCCCCTATTGAACTGCGGGTTCCCCGAAGGCGGGATCTGTGTCTGTTTGTATTTGTAACCACAGTGCTAGTGTCTGGTCAGGTGCTTTAAACATCGGAAGAACTCAGTTAATGTGTCCTGTGAATGAATGACTCATGCATACCAGCCTGATCCATCCGTCAGGAGGTCGCCAGGCACAGTGTTACAGGCTAAGGACAGACAGCTGCCATTTAATCTTCACAGTGGCTGTATAAAGTAGGTATTTTAAAAACCCTGTTTTAGGGGCGCCTGGGTGGCTCAGTCGGTTAAGTGTCTGCCTTTGGCTCAGGTCATGATCCCAGGGTCCTGGGATGGAGGCCCGTGTTGGCTTCCCTGCTCAGCGTGGAGCCTACTTCTCCCTCTGCCAGCTTGCGCTTTCTCCCTCTCTCTCAAATAAATAAATAAAAATCTTAAAAAAAATTGTTTTAAAATTTAAAAAACCCGCTTTACAGATGAGAAAACCAAGGCACAGAGGGGTTAAGTAATCTGCCTGGGTCACACAGAGCCAGGATTTGAGTTCAAGCTGGCCTGCCCCCAAGTCCCACAGTCCACACTCCTCCCTCACTGACCCCACCGGGTTCTTCACCCTAGCTCTAAACGTCAAAGGAGGCCACATTAGGAGATCCTTGGTAAAAGCTTTTTTCTGCCTCAGGAAATTGGCTCTTTGGTCCCAAGAGTTGAAGGCTGTTCCTACTATATCTCTTCCATCACCTTCTTTTGTTCTTATCTTGCCCTTAGGCTCTGGTCCTCCTCCACGTGTCAGAACCTCTTGAACTTGTGGCCACTAGTGGCTATAGATAACTTCCTTCTAGGAATATGGAGTTGTCCTAGAAGGCCCTTCTCCAGCCCCAGAGAAGTCCCTCTGCTGCTTCATCATGCCTCAGCCAGGACAGGCATTCCAGGAGCTGGCCTCCATCAACCTCCTCCTCCTCCAGGAAGCCTTCCTAGCCTGGCTGGACTTCCTGAACCCCTATCGCTCAGCCTCTGCACACTCTTTATTTGCTCTACACTGGTCCTGACTCATGAGGAACACGCTGTGAGCATCTTACATCTGCTTTCTCTGTGTTCCTGTGTCTACCCCATTTGTTGGAAGCCCTCGAGGGAGCAGTGTGTAAGAACAGCTGGTCCCAAGGCCTTGTGTTCGTGCAGGGCCCCTCTCCGGTGGCTGGAGGGGAGAGAGATATGTTCCCTGCTGAGCTGTGGCAGCTCTGACCCCCTCATCCTAATGAAGAAGTGTGTCAGCTGTGGCTACTTTCCTGCCCCATTTCATCCCTGAAACGGATCCCGGTCTCCTTCCAGGCAGGGGGAGAGAGCCAGTCCTCTAGGCATCAACCTAAATGAGCCAGGATCCCCAAACCCTTAGCCTCCCCGCAGGGCTCACTTGTTAGAGTGCAAGTTTTCTGCTCCGAGAAATTGAGAAATTCTGCCACTTTGGTTTTCAGGAGCATGTTCTTCTTGTCTAGATTTTCTGGGCCAAGGACAGGGCCAGGGTGCAGGAGGGGACACAGAACACCCCTGACAAAAATAATGTCATGACCTGTTAACGTTTCCTTTTCCAGCAGCCTAACCCAGTGTCTGTAGGACACAGGCTTCTTGAAGGGATTTGGTGGCATAAATGAATGTAGAATGTGACTGGTATTACATGCAGGCCATTCCTGAGCACATGCTAACTTAAGGCAAAGCCAGGCAACACACAGTCCCCCTCAGTGGCAGGGAAGATTCTCCCTGGGATAAACACACAAGCCCCACCGCCTGCCCCCACCCTCACAAGCTCATGATGTAAGACTACCGTATGCCTTTTGTACCCCATTGCAGACCTGGGGTATAAACAAACAAACTCTCCCTATCCTAGTCACAGCCACGTTGCACTGAAGTCAACCTCACAGTCCTTAGAGGAGCCAAAGGGCTGAGCCTGGGCTAACTCAGCTCTACTTTCTTCTTCATTCCCATTGGGAAAACTGAGGCACTGAGGTTTGGTTCAGCTACCTAAGCACTGGGCTGAGGTGTTGGGGAGTAAAGGAGCCTCTAATTCCTCTGCCTGTCACTCTGCTCTGTCTCATTTCTGGGCAGCCTGGCACAAGGGGAGGACGGGGGAGGAGGCGGGGCACCGTGGGGGTGGGGGAGGGGGAGGCTGCAGAGCTCTCCCATCTGAGTGTCATTCTGGGCCCCAGGCCAGGCATTTGGCTTCCTCTCCAAGAGAGTCAAAGGCTGAAGCTGCTCAGACAAAGGGCCAAATGAAAGCTAATGGGGAGCGTGGTGACTTCAGCCTCTCCCCTTCCTCCTCTCAGGGACGGGGGGCTCAAGTCCTTGGCAGGAGAGGGTGCAAATCAAGACCTGGAGCTCAGTTCAGTGCAGATTCCTATTTGCCTTTTTTATTCTCCTGGCATCCACAGACTGTCTTCCTCCCCTCACCCCCTCCCATCTAGGGTGCTATAAAAAATGCAAATCAGTAGGATTTTAAAATTCAAGTCTATGCCAGGAACACCCACAAACCCTCTATTAAGGCAGATCCTGAGGTGGGTGGTGTGGTCCCAGATTCCAAGCATAAAAAGAAGACTCTATTAGATTCTTTTTTCAGCATGGGCCTTGGACTTCAGACATGATCTGTGATGACCTTGACCTTTCTGATATTGGACAAATGAACGGGAAGGGTCAGAACTGTATACGTGTGGGCTGGGGCTGACCATCCCAAACTGACATGGGAAGCAGGGGAACACTAGTGTGGGAAGGGACACGGTGGCCACTTCTCTGTCCCTCACCTAGACAGCATTTCTCTGGGTAACTTTCCCATCTGGGTGTCACCACAAAAGGGGCTTGAAGAGGAAGTTCCAGAGAAGGGACCATTGACCTGAGAAACACGCTGGAGTGGAACAGACAGGAAGAGTGCTTGGGGGCCTTGACCAGGAAGCATCAGTGAGAACACCTGCTCTGCAAGCTGCCCTCCCCCAAAACTGGCCCCCGAGGCAGCTGCCAAGTTTGGAGGGGTGGGGGTGGGGGGGAGTGCAGAGTTTGCAGGAGCGGGACAGGCTGTCATGGAATCTGGAGAGCCATGGACCCAGGTGTGCTGTTGAGAGCCTGGGTGCCCCTGGCTCTGGGAAGTAGGAAGAAAGAAGAGGGGAGAAAAGTGAGACCGAGGAGAGGTCCGCTCCGAGAGAAACTAAAAAGAGCAAAAAGAGGCAGAGGCAAAGGCACAGGAGGGAGTCGGCTTGAGAGAAAGGTGGGCCTGGGGGCCAAGGTGGGGCGGGGCGTGCATATCTGTGTGAATTCGGGTGGTTGCGGGAACCAGAAACGTGGCAGGTGTGTGTGCGGGGTGGGGGGGGGTGGTATATGAAGTCGGTGAGAATCAACCTAACGGAGTTTTGGGGGCACCCTTCCCCCCTCACTTTGGTGATGCCCGGGTCCCAGACGGAGCTCCTTCTCCCGACCCCTGCACCCCTGGCCTCCGCAAGCTCCCTCCGCACTCCCCACGCCCGGCCCTGACATCTGGCCGGGCCCCCGCAGCTCCGCTCGCGATCTGCCAGGCGGCGCCCCGCCTCCGGCGCGGGGCCCTCCCCCGCCCTTCCAGCTGCCAGCCCCCCTCTCCCCACCGCGCTGGCAGACAAGCCCGGGCAGACAGCCGGCCCGGACTGCCCCCGCAGCCGCGCCAGCTCTGCCAAGCCCGGCGGGGCTGGGGGCCTCAGGCGGTGCCAGCTCCCCGCGAGCCAGCGGTCCCCGGCTGCCCTCCGGCCCGCGCGCCCGGCCCTGCTCCCGGCGCCCCGAGCGGTCCCAGCAGCCGTCCGTCTGGGAGCGTGCCCCCGTGTGTCCGGCGCCTTCTCTGGGCGCATTTCGGTCCGGGGTTGGGTTGCTCGGTCTCCGTCACTTGCTCGGGTCTGCCTCACTCTCACAAATATTTGCTCCAAGTTTCCTCGCGGCCCTTTCCCTCGGGCCAGGCCCTGCCCTCTGCCTGCCCGTCCCCTCCTCTCTGGTCTTCCTCCGCCCGCGCACTTCCCGGGTCCGGGGCCCGCGGCGGGGACCAGGTGCCGTCGGGGCGGAGCTGTCCTCCGGGCCCCTGGCGCCCGCTTCGCTCTTACCAGCTCCTGTCTGAGGCGGCGCAAATAGCAGTCCATTTCCCTGCTCTCTTCCTCGTGCGCCCATTTGCCGGGCTCGGCTCCGCAAGAGCGTCCCCGGGTGGGAAGAGCGGCCCCCGGCCCCCGCGCTCCGCGCCTCTCGCAGCGGCGAGCCGAGCCACGGCTCCCAAGGCCCGGACTTAGAGCAGCTTCCCTGGCTCTCGCGGCGCGCGGTCCGTGCGGGGGGCGGAGGAAAAGTGGGACAGCCTATGAGAATTCAGGGGAGAATGCCTTCAGCCAATGAGACGGGCGCACCGGGGGCCGCGGGCTGGGCTGCGGCCAGTGGACCCTGCCGCGGGTGGTGGCACAGGGCTGGGGCAGCGGCGACTGGGGACTGGCCGGGCGACACCTGGTCCTCGCAGGGGGGCCGGGGGTATGGTGACGCCAGACTGTACCGACGTCCCCCAACAGAGCACGTGATCCCCGTTTGGTCATAAAGAGATAGCAGCGTCTTACGGCGGGGGGGGCACTGGGTAGTGGTCTCAGTAAGAGGCCGAGTGCCTTAGTTTCTTTCAACCCTGTTTCCCAAACTCCGATCAGAAAAGGAACACCCTCCACCCAAGCAGCCAATCAACAGCTCTTTTGAACTCTGGAAGTGTGCTGGAAGTCTGGAAGTGTGGGTCTACCTCACCTCCAAGGTGTAGGGTCCCCCCCCCGCCACAGCCCACTCCTCACCGGTGGAGGTGAGGAGCCACTTCACTTATTTAATACAGAACCGTAGCGGAGGCTCTGCTGTACTCCCCGCAAGGGTGTAAATCTGGGGGTACAGAATTAAGACAGTCAAGGTCTCTGCTCTCAAGAACGTGCATGGGGGCGGGGAAGGGGAAGGATGAGACAGGTTAAAATACACAAACACGGTGATTTCAGGTAGTGATTCTTCGTGAAAACAGCAAACAGGGTCATGGGATGGGGGCTGCTTTCAACAGGGTGGGCGGGGAGTGGAGGAATAGCCCCTCTCTTCCCCAGTACACCCCCAGTGTCAGTTATCCTAACTCTTGCCCAAGAGAGGGGGACTCAAAGTTGCTCGGATTCTAGTCAATGGATACGGTCCGAGCCCGGGCGGGAGCTGGGGCAGGTGGACCTGAGAGGGGCCGCAAGCCGGCCGGGCGCCCCTCCCCGCGGAGCTCCGGACCCTCCACGCCAGCGTCCGCTCGCGGCCAGATTGTGGGTGCCTCCCAGGGCCCAGGCGCCGCGCCACCCGCCCCAGCCCGCGGGGGGGGGGGGCGGTGCGGTGCGGTGTTGCAGGACCCCAGAGTAATTAGGGTAATTAGCGACCTGTTATTTCAAGATAATTAACGGGAGAAAGTTTGCCCCAGGCAGAATCTGGGGTCTCTGTGACAGAACCGTGCAGACGTGGGAGAAGGGGCAGAGAATGCAGGCACTGCAGTCATTCCCATCTTTGTCAGCAAAGAGTGCCACTCTTGTGGGGGGGGCGGGGCTCGGGTAGAGGCAGGGAGGATAAAAATGAACATCTTCAGAAATGAAGACTTTGCAGAGTCCATTTGGATGCCTTCACTTCACCCCGGGTCCTCAGTTACAGGGGACCTTGCCCCTATCTTTCGGCCTAGAACTGAGTCCCACCCCCCCACCCCCGCCCCCTTTGGACGAAGCTGCAGCAACAGTAGCAGATGGTTCCAGAAAAGAAAGAAGAGGCGTAGGTGGGTCGGAACTCGGTCCGAAGTCTCTGCTTGGTGGCCCCTTGCCAAGCCCAGGGACCCGCGCTCCCTTCTCGGTCCCTGCTCAGGATCCCCGTGTGGGTCGGAAAACCCGAGGGCCCCAGGATGGAGCTGAGAATCTACTTAGGCCTTCCCAAGCTGCTTAGCCTGACATCACATTTCCCTCCGCTCTCCAGGTTGGTAGATTACCGGGGAGAGTGCGGCTCCGCCGGTCCAAGTGAGGCGCTGTGCTTGGCCCAGGCTTCCTTGCAGCTGGGAGCCCGAGATCCCCAAGGGAACCTTTCCGTGTACCCCAGGAGTGTTCACAGTGGGAGCCACCCCCAAGGACGCAGCTGCTGTCCCCAGACTGGCTGAACCCTTCCTGGAGTTGAATCTTCTGGGATTGGGATAGAAAGGGGCACCTGGCCACTGTCATAATCCACACATAATCTTACACTGGGAGAAACACCACCAAAGGGTTTCCACCACTGCAGGCCTTGCTCACTCTTAGAGCTCCAGCACTCAGCAGTGGCGGCTATAGAAGGCAGTGAGTAAACAGTGGGCCTGTGGTTGATATAGTTTTTGGAGTCAAGTTTAAGCCCCAGTTTTGTCATCCCTGAGAGCTCCTGGACTGGAATCCTCTTGGAAGCTAAGAGGATGGCTGTACTTCACACTCCAAGAGATGCAGGCTGATCTCCTGGTAAGAACCTTAGACTAAGTGGTTAGCCCCCCTAGCCTACTGACAGCACAGTCTGACTTGCACAGATGCTTTCCTTTTACTGGCCTCAGCTTCCCTTGTATAGTTAAACCTTCGTGAGCCTAACACTTTTCTACTCCTTATGAAACTCTTAAGAAACTCTATTTTGACAATGATCTGTGATGTAGTCAGGACAAGAGGAATCCACCTCGGAGATGAAGACTATATTGTTAGCAAAGCCAGACTGCATTCCATCCACCTTAATATATATATATATATTTTTTTTTCTAATTGAAGTACAGTTGACATATGATATGATAGTTTCAGGTGTATGACAATTATATACATTACAAAATCCATCTACTTTTAAAGTCAAGGAGATGGCAAGAAAAAAAAATTGATAACCATAATCTCAGTGCAGTGCTCCAAAGAGAAGTCCCAGACAAGTCAGAGGTGCTATTACTGTGTGGTTCCTACAGGATTTTGGAAGAAAATGGCTGTCAGACTCTTAAGTCCTTTCATGATGTTGGACCATTGCAGACTTGCCCTTGAGGAGGCTGACATTGTAGCAGGGTGTGTGGGGCTCTCTTACCTTGCTTCTGAAGAGACAGCTCAGGCCGGGGCAAGAAAAAGGACTGCTGCTTCCATTTTTCCTTTTTCTTCTTCTTCTTCTCCTTCTTTCTTCTTCTTCTTCTTCTCCTTCTTTCTTCTCCTTCTTCTCCTTCTTCTTTTTTTTTTTAAAGATTTTATTTATTTATTTAATTGACAGAGAGAGAGAGAGACAGCGAGAGAGGGAACACAAGCAGGGGGAGGGTCAGAGGGAGAAGCAGGCTTCCCGCGGAGCAGGGAGCCCGATGCGGGGCTCGATCCCAGGACCCTGAGATCATGACCTGAGCTGAAGGCAGTCGCTTAACCAACTGAGCCACCCAGGTGCCCCTCTTCTCCTCCTCCTTCTTCTTCTTCTTCTTCTTCTTCTTCTTCTTCTTCTTCTTCTTCTTCTTCTTCTTTTCTTCTTCTTCTTCTTCTTCTTTTTAAATAAGGGTTTAAGTGGTAGAGGATAAAGCCTGTTGCCATAGTTATATAAACATGGGTAAATATTCCTAGGCTGAGGATGGGGAGCAGGGGACATGATTCATTTTTGTTGAAGAAGCATCAAACAGTTCAAACTCCTCTCTCCTGCACCCCAAAACTCAGCCTGGAGGGAGGATGAGATTATCTCATTTGAAAATGAGAGTATCTCAACGGTCTGAGATAGGCTGTGAACATACTTTCTCAAAGCCATCCAGTGCTGGGGTGGAACCCTCCGGAAAAGTAGCTCAGCATTTGCCCGCTGCTAGTGGGGATCGGTGTGTGGTGGGTACTTTTCTTGAGGGAGAGGGTGCAGTTCCTGGAAACTGGTGTCTTAAGGGTGTCAGACTCATGGGGTTTGCCCAGCCTAGTCAGGGAGGGTGGCCTCCTCTGTCCCATTGCCAAAGCCTCGAGGTCCTGGCAGCAATGACTGAGCTCACAGGGAGAGGCAGAACCAGTTGTGTCCCAACAGAGCTCACATCCTAAGCGAAACAATGGAAACACTGCTGTTCTCCTGGCTCCATATCCTGTGGCCCCCACCTGGAGGTCCCCACCCACCGCGTCCTAGCCAGCTCTGGAAGATGCATCCCTGGGTGAGGCAGTGCTCCTCTCCCCTAGCAGTAGAAACGCCAAGGAGCTCATACCAATGTGAGGAAAGACATACGTGGCCACACACAGTCTGGGAACCTCATCATAACACCCCCCTCCCCAGAGTGGGGTCCGTATCGCCACTGCCCTCCTGCCTCCACGTCCTGTGCCTGCCAACAGCCATTATCCCGATCTCCCTCCCTGCTCCCCTGCCCCCCGGCCCCACACACACACCTCCAGAGCATCAACAGGAAAGGCTGACTGGAGATAAACACGTGCTGCTGGAATGTGCTCAGATAGCACCAGGGAACAGTTGCTCTCCAGGCAGAGGACCTCGCCTAGCAGGCAGGCCCCGAGGTGTTGAGCAGAGACTGCGTGTCTGAGTGTGAACGAGTCGGGTTGGTGGGGAGGGGACCGGAGTGAGGCCTAGCTATTCTCGAAAGAATCTAACTCCTAGCTTTAGTCCTCTGTCCCACCTTAGACAAGGCACTGGGCCTCTGCCTCATGCAATCCCAATTCCAGGCGGGACAACAGAGGGACCGAGTGGCCTCTGTGTTGGGAGGTCTTTCGGTTCTAAAGGAAAGATTCACTTTGGATTTCAATTGAAAAATCTTTTGACTGGCTGGAAGAATCAAAGGGTCTAGTCATGAAAAAAAAAAAAAAAAGAGCTCCTTAGCTTTCATGTCTTCAAACATGGAGTTTCGTTCTCCCCACTTAAAGACAGAGCAACTGTCTTGGTGGAACAAAGTCTCCCCGTTCATTCTTTCTACTACCTGTTCTGCGGAAGGCAGGAGGGATGTGCCCTAGGGTGGGACACCAGAGATGACTAGAGCCACAGAGGGGGCGAGCTCCTGTAGCTCCCCATCCATAAACCCCACCATCGATTTACACTTAGTGCCAACCTAGGCACCACCCTCAGCCTTAACTTCTCTACCAAGTCACCTGCCTGCAAGACCAGGCCATCAGTCATGCAGGTGCTTAAAACTTCTTCAAGGGGCACAGAAGGAAGGGGCTGGAGGAAGAAATAGCAGTAGAGTACATTGGGAAAACTCCAGGTATGCATGGGCTCTCTCTCCGGAACAACTCAGAGGGAATCGACTAGTGCAAATTAGACTAGTCCAAATAATGAACCGTAATTTAGACCAGTCCAAATATGGGCAGCTACTGAGCCCTATTTTGGAATTATTTGCAGCTATGGGTCTTGTGCTTATGATGCCTACGCAATGGTCTCGTTGCTACTCGGGAAGCAAATATTTCCATTTTGCAAACATTTACTGGAAAAGCAAGTATTTTTCAACTGTGAAGAACACCTGAAGAACGTCAGGGCACAGCTAAGGGAAATGCGTATGCGATTTGTGCAAACTAATGCTTGCAGATGGAAACTGCACGGAAAAGGAGAGGGACTCCTTCTCAGCACTCTCCTGGGGACAGGTCTGCCACCGCCGACTTCCTGGAGTCCCAGCGCTGGCTTCCCTGTAACCTTCCCTCCTATGGCCTGCCACTCATAGCGAGCGCTCATTTCATTACACGCTACTTACCATCCCTGTGGAGCGAGCTGGAGCGAGCTTCGAGCTTGAGCTTCGGGGAACTGTGAGCAAAAACCAGGAGTTGGCGGTCTGCCAGGGAGAGACTTGTTAGCAAGCCTGAAAGAAGGCTGGCTACCTGCTTCTCCTCCTGAGGCCATGGGGCGGGGAAATAAAGAGGTCACGTCTCAGGGTTGGCTTACTGTGTATTTGCTTCCAGCAGGCTTCTGGTCTTCTGCAGGGGCCAGAGAACTGTGTTAGCCCTGATCAGATGTCAGCCCTGGGGTATGGCTGGGGACCCGGAGGGCAGCCAGGGCCGGGGTGACGGTTGGTGCTGGGAGGGCTTCTACCTGGCCAGAGAGGTGGGACCCTCTCCCTGGGGCTCTGTAGGGGTGGGGCCGGGGGCCAGGGGCTGCTCCCAGCAGCAGGAGTCTACACCTAGAGAAAGCTTCGAGTTCCAGAGTGGAATGGCGGTGAGACCAAGAGACACTTGTCATCACTTCACAAATGAAGATGCATTTTAAAGAAGAGGCGCTGAACGTCCAACGGGGTTTGGGATTTTACTGCTCCCCCCCCCCCACCGCCTTTGGACAGGTTTTCTTTGCTGTGATTATTTGCCATGAATCATCACCCATAGGAAGTGACTGAAGCACTGGAGAGTGAATAATGAAGCCCCTAAATGGTCTTTTGTGTCTCTGCCTGGAGGGTTTTGGAACTAACTTGCATTTTCATCTTTCTGACTTGGAATCATAGAATTTGGGAGCTGAGGAGGACCTTCTAGAGAATCAGGGGATTGTGACCTCATGGAGAGACCAAATGTCAAGACGTGTGGGTCTGAACCTCCGGTCTGTCACTAAAAATAGTGCTCACTAACATTTACGGAAGGCTTTCCCTGCATCAGGCACTCATCCATTCTTCCCAAACCCTCAGAGGCAGGGGCTCCTGTTGCCTCATTCTGCAGATGAGGAAGGGAGATGAGGAGCCAGAACTCCCCTCCGGTCACACAAAGGCTCTGGTTCTCTCTCCAGAACCCACACCCATTCGGTCACCCCACTGCCTCGCCACGGGGCCTCAGACAAGTAATTCAACCTCTCTGGGTCTCACTTTTCGCCTCTGTGATCTTTAAAGTTTTAAAACTCTAACCAAAGTCTGTGTTTCCTGCCCAAGCATATGACTTACAGGTCGGGGAAGTGCAGCCCAGAAATGCTAAGTGATTTGCCTTAGATCCCCCCGGTCGGGTCGCTAATGGCAGAACCAACACAAGATCCCGGACCCGGTGGTCTTTCCTCCCTGCCTCCCAGGCAAGATGACCTTCCCCTCCACTCACTTGGGCAGGTGTTTCTAGAGGAATCCAACTCCGTGCCTAAGAGGAGTTCAGATAGATTGGAGATGTTGGGTTTGGGTGTGGCCAGTGACAACACCAGAGATGAGTTTAGGAGGCTGGTGGTATTTGTCTAAGTGCCTTCGACCTACCAGTCTGTATGCCCTTTCCTATCTTTCTCGGGTCAAGAGTGGTGATCTGAATCATGGAGTAACCACAGAGAAAGAGCATGGTGGTACATCATCTGGGGTGGCACATATGCGCCCTCCCATGGTGGGTGATGTTCACAGCGAAGCCAAACGTCCTCACCAAGCAAATGCTACCACCTTGTGCCCACTCTCACCCAGCGTCCTTCATGGTGGTTGAAAGTCTGCTCCTCTCGCCCCCTTCCTCCTCTCCCTATTCCGCCGTTGTGGGATTTGATCATGAACTGGTTGGTGTGTGATGAGTGTGCCCCTGGAGGAGGCAGGCCTGACCGTGCACTCTGGCAATCGGTGTGCACCGCCTTTGCTAGTATCCTCAACCAATGAACAAATCGATGGCGTGTGCCCGAAGTGGGAACAAGGACATCGTGGGTGAGGCAGCGCTCTGTTCACAATGACGGTGTGTATCCGTGTGTGTGTGTGTGTGTGTGTGTGTGTGTGTGTGTGTGTGTGGCTCAGACACTCTGAAATGAGCTCTCACCCACCGGTGAGTGGAAAATTAGCTTTGGCAGGTGAGGAACTGGGTGACAGGTGAGGAAACCAGCAGGGTATTGGTGTTAGGCTCCTACAATTGTTGTTGCTGCTTGGCTAACAATCTCTCTTGCTTACCCCCCCTCCCCTGAATTGTAATTAGGCGAACTGGAAATGGCTTGGAAGGGCTTGGGCATGTGGGAGGGTGACATGAGTATGACAGAATGGCCTCGTGACCTTTGGAAGCTAGCTGTGTGCTTTGCAGGTGGGCCGCACCAAGCCAATTGGGAATTGGCATTTTGCTGACGGCCCACAAAGCAAACTGTGTGGCTTACATTTCTCTGGTGGGTGGGAGAAGAAATAGCAGTCCAGGGACTAAAACTGGGGAAATTCTGCCATATGGCGTAATGTTGGAGGCGATGTGGGCCAGAAGCCACACGGGCAGGAGACCAGGGGTCGTGGACTGGCTCTGTTGCCCGTCTCTGCCCGACTCTGGTTGGCCCTGTAATCTCTCCGTGCCTCAGTTTCTCTAACTGTAAGGTGGAGCGGATAATCCCTCTGCTCCCTGCCTGTTGTAAAGGTTAGATGTGTAGAAGCCCTTTGAAATGTCATGTGCACGGTTCCAAATGTGAGGCCCGGCTGCCAAGGGAGTTTGCAGAGCCTACAGGGAGGCAGGCGTCTGCCTCTGCGTCAGCCTCACCAGCCTGCGCTCAGACAGGTACTTAAGCATCGCACATCCATAAATCTCATCTCCTATCTGTAGTCAGCAAATAAGCGAAAGGGCAGGCTGTCGCTCTGCTACCATCTGATCTTCTTACCAACCTGGGCTCTGGGCCTCCTCCACCCCCACCCGAGGCGATGATCCCTCTGCCCTCCCGCGTCTGCTCTCGGCCTGTCAGTTTAATTTAACAAGGTTGCGGGAGAGGTTTGATTTAATCAAACCAGTTGCTGTATCCGTTCTGCTCCGAGGTCCCTCAGTGTCACCACCGAGGCTCAGATTAGACAGTGACAATTACTTCTTCCCTGGCGCTTTCCTTTCCCCTCCCTTTCTCTCCCTGAAGGGAACAAGGAGGCAGACCAGTCTCCTGGGGCCTAAGAATAGATGCAGGAGGATCAAAGGAGGGAAGCAGCCTGACCCGAGAAAGCCCCTCTCGGGCCTTCCATGCCTTGTTTAAGGCTGAGCAACAGCCCCAGGGATGGGGGCTAAGAGAATTCGAGCAGAGCTGCCTCCGGGAAGCCCAAGACTGCCTGAGGACAGAGCTGTGCCATCACCTGTGCCACCAACCGCCTTATTGTCAGGAAACGGGATGGAGGGTGCGCCAAGGCGGTGGGGGGGGGGGGAGAGGTAGCTGCATGCTCTGCACACATCAGACCACAGGCATTTACTCCCAGGGTCTCAGCGTGGGTCCTGGGAGCTCCAGAGCTGGGAGACAACAACAACAGAAGGTGAGTCTCCACCGAGTTTCTGAGGCTCTGTTCTTGGCACGAAAGCAGCAGTGGCAGGGGGCGCTGCCACCCGAACCAGGGGTTGGAGGGACGCGCGTGGAAACTGGTGTGGGGACAGCAGGGTAACTGTGGGGCGTGGCAGCGCGCCTTGTGTATCTGAGGGTCAGTGGCTGGAAAGCAAGGGAGGGGTCTCTGGTGCAGAAACCTCAGGGCGCAGGGAGTTTAGAGTTCCAGAACAAATCTCTCTTCTTGCCACTAGACTCTTTTCTTTCCCCTCTTTTCCAGGAAGTGGGTGCTCAGCACCTCTTGCTCTCCTGAGCAGCTTGCAGGAGCGAGACAAAGGCCTCTGGAAGGGGAGTCCTCACTGAGGGTGATAGGAATCTTGTTTCCGTTTGCTCATTTGTGTCACATTCTTCCATCGGGCTGGGCAACTGACAGGTGCCTCCCTCCCTGGGCCCCTTTCAGAGTCCCCCTCCCTGCCATTTGTCTCTCACACACATATCCAGCAGACACCACCATCGGCAGGAGCTGAATATGATTAGCCGAATCCCTTCCTGACAGCTCCAAAGAGAATCCCTCAAATGCATATTTTACTGAGTGCATCTCATTGCTGCTGACAGCCGCTTTATCAATTAAATTCCACATTCCCAGTCTTTGGAGACGCCATAAGCCTCCCTACCTAATAAATCACAGGCCCCCAGTTATTGTTAAATGTCCCATCGCTCTCTAATAAACTTCCTGCCAACAGGGGCAGGTTATTTATTATGCTGCCTGGACAAGAATGAATGGGGCCCCGTTCTCACAAGGAGAAGAGCAAACATGACGCCCTCCTCCCTAAAGACTGAGGCCTTGGTAGTAAAAGGGGCAATTAATCAACGTGGGCCTTGGGCAGAGGGGAGCCGGGTCTGGAGAGAGGGAGAAAGACCTGGGGTTCTTTCCTGAAAGCCTGCCAGGCAAATGCCCAGGGTGGTAGGTGGGTACACAGGGCTCAGGGGTTGGGCTTTGGCTGCTTCCCCACCTCCTGATTCCCGTCTGAAAAGGTACTGAACGTAGGGTCACCCCCTAGGCCAAGGGGCACATGTAAAAATAGTTATTCTCTGTGTTGGGAGGAAACCACATAGGATTGAGCAGATCACGAAACAATAAATTCCGTCCAGACGGCCAGATGTCGTGACTTGATAAACTTCGTATAACTGAAGTTTATTGATGGCACTAGTCCACTGAGCAGATAAACGGAAGAATGGAGGAAAGGTCCCCCTTGTCTGGGAGAGCGAGCGAGGAAACGCATGCTGAGTCAGTTTGCTGGATAAGCCGCACGCAGGTAAGCCCTGATACTCGGAAAGCACTGTGCCAACACCTAAAACACCCAGGAGCCATCGGGTGTGAGAAACAGTGTGTGATGTGGGCCTGCTGTTACCTGCCTCCAATTAGATCCCAAATTTAGATGATGCTCCACAGTCTGCAAGTTAAAACCCAAACCCCTCAGCTTTGCCATGAATCGAGCCCCATCCACATTTCCAACCGTATTTCTCTTGTTACATAACAGACCCCCCGCCCCCGGCGTTGGGAGAGCACAGCACACACATTTGATTGTCCTTATGGTAGCAGACAAGGTCCTCCATAACGTGGGACTGATATATCTCTGCAGGCTCATTTCCTGGTACCTGCTGCCATATTTGCTTCCGTTCACACTACAGCTCGTGGCTTCCCTAAACTATTATGGTTTCTCAGGCTTCCACGCCTTTGCACAAACTGTTCCCTTTGCCCAGAATATCTCTCTGACTTGTCTGTTTGGTGAGCTCTCCTTCCACCCCCACTGCCTGATGAACTCCTTATCTATCCTTCAGGATCGGCTCAGAAAATGAGCCCCCAGTGCTTCACGGGACTTGAGCTTTGCCTCTTGGTGCTGCCATTTTGGCAGAAGTACTAGACTCAGGGATTAGGTAAGGAATGATCCGTGCATGGAGTTTTCCCGATAGTTCGATGCACGCTTTGAGGCACTTTGATTTTGGGTGGAGATGAGGAGGGCATAGGGAAGAAAGCTATTGCTCTCTGAATACCAAAAGCCATTTTCCTTAATTTCTCAGAAGTTCTCACTCTCTCCCACATGACAGCCACACTTGAACTAAGGCCCTGGAAAAATGTCAGGACTGCATATTATTTTACACCACCTCGTGCCACTTGCCTATTTCCTCCTTGATCGGGGCCACCTGTTTGCGTGTATGTTTCTCCTTGAGGGCAAGGCTCTGCTTATTTTGTCCCATTTCTGTATCTCCCTCACGTGGCTGATTCATATTAGGTGTTCAGAAGATGACTGTCAAAAGAAAGAATAAAGAGATGTTTGCGGGTTGCATGCAACTTATACTGCCTGCCCTTTGTTGCTTTGAGGGTTAAATGAGAAGAAGTTGCCGTAAAGATGGTAGTGCTTTTCTTTTCCACATTTTCCCCATGGATCCTCACACTCAGGGTGGGCCACCTTATGTCCATGCTTTTATTTCCATTGCTTTTCTCTCCTCTGGTACAGAAACCTTCACTGGGAAATGATCGTATGGGCCCTTTAGATAATCCTCAGCATCCATCCTGAGTCTACGTTTTACTTGCTTTTCAGTGCACAGGAATCCTTCCCTTCTCTAGCTCCCAGGTACAGAAGGTGAGGAAAGGCTTTCCAAGGTAGACAGAACGGCATAAGAAAAGGTTGGGGTCCCAGTGTGATTTTACCCTGGGGGAGGCCAGGAGGCACACAAGAATCCAACTCCTTACTGTGTATGTTACCCTCACGCCTTACCCAGTTATTAAATGGTCTCTTACCTTTGGGTTTTATCTTTATGGCACTAAAAGTTACAGCCAACAACATTATTAACATTTTTTGCTACTGAGGAAAACAGTTTATTGATTTGTGTTTTTAGCTGGAGCAACACAATTTATTCCTAGTAACATTACTGCAATGTTTGTGTCCGTGAGACATCATAAACAACAGACACAATCACAGAATGCCTATAAAACTGGAAATGTTCTTTTCTGGAAGAGTAGTCTTTTTGTTTCTTTTGGGATGAGAGCTGGCTGCTTCATCAGTGACTGGTGTTCTGGAATTCTACAGAACCACTGCTATGTGCATGGAGACCCAGCAAAGACTTCTGAGCAAGATTCAACGTTTGTTAGGCCCACCAAGGGCCTGTGCTGGGCTGGAGAGCACAGAATGATAAAATCCCATCCTTGAGATGCTCATAGTGAGGGACAGACACGCAAACAAGTAAATAGAACACGGTGAGAGCGAGACTGGAATTACTCTAGTGTGAAGTGGGGGTCTGGTGTGGGAAATAAAAAAGGCTGTTAAAAGGAACAGGGCATGAAGCTGGACCCAAACAACCTAAGATGCGCACTTAAGAAGGATTACTCCAGCACCTGTGGGTTGAGTGGCTGGGAGAGAAAAGAAACTCGGCAGGGGGACCATTCTGGAGGTTGTTGCAACAGCTCGGATGATAGAGGGGCTTAAAATAGGATACATGCCAGGGAGACTGGAGAGAGGAATGAATAAAATAGGTAGAGGCCAAATTACCTGCCCTTAGGTAATTGTTAGAAAAGGAGAGGGATGGTAGGTGGTGGGGTCTAAAATAATTCCCAGGTGTGGGATGTGGGGGTTAGGTGGGTGAGAGGCGGGGGTACTGTGGGGAAGCCCGGAAAATTCAATGCCCAATCCCAACAGGCCCCCCTCTTGCACATGGGCAGTTGACATTTTCTCAATGTTTTCTAAATTTCTAAGCAAAATACATCTTTGGGACCTCTTTCCAATGGGATTACTTTGCCAAAGCCCCCCCCCCCATCATTTGGAATCTGGGTACGTGCACATGTGTGAAAATAGGGGGAGAGAGAATGATCAGAATGATGATATAAGGACAAAAGAAAAAGTTGGGAGTTGGACGCAGAATATCTTTAGGTTTGGAATTTGAATAAGATTAGGTTCCAGAAATATTAAATTTGGAATTATGACTAAGACTTGGTCATAGGAGCTTGTTTATTCAATATTGAGCACTTACTATGTTTCAGATCTGGTTTTTCCCATTAGGAACACAGGAGAGAACTAGACAGGTCCCTGTCCTCACAGAGTAGGGGAGACAATCAACACAATCTCAGGTCGTGGTAAGTACCATGAAGAAAAATAAAGCAGAACAAGGGAACAGAGAGTGGTGGGAAAGGTGGGGGAGCTCAGGGGATGGGGGAACTAGGTTAGATGATAATAATAGGTCGGGGTGAAGTAGGTGATGGGGGTTAAAGAGTAAGCTTCTCGTGATGAGCACTGAGTAATGTATAGAATGGTTGAATCGCTAGCTCTTACACCTGAAGCTAATATAACACTGTTAGTTAACGCTACTGGAATTAAAATACATTGACATTTATGGAACTGGAGGGTATTATGCTGAGCGAAGTAAGCCAATCAGAGAAGTTATATGGTTTCACTCATATGTGGAATATAAGAAATAGTGCTGAGGATCCTATGGGAAGGGATGGAAAACTAAATGGGAAGCAATCAGAGAGGGAGACAAACCATGAGAGATTCTTAACTACAGGAAACAAACTGAGGGTTGCTGCTGGGGCGCCTGGGTGGCTCAGTCGTTAGGTGTCTGCCTTCGGCTCCGGTCGTGGTCCCAGGGTCCTGGGATTGAGCCCCGCATCCGGCTCCCCGCTCAGCGGGAAGCCTGCTTCTCGCGCTCCCATTCCCCCCGCTTGTGTTCCCTCTCTCGCTGTGTCTCTCTCTGTCAAATAAATAGATGAAATCTTTAAAAAAAAAAAAAAACACACAAAACAAAACAGGGTTGCTGGAGGGAGGGTTGGTGGGGATTGAGGTAACTGGGTGATGGGCATTAAGGAGGGCAGGTGATGTGATGAGCAACTGATGAATTACTTAACTCTGTATCTGAAACTAATAATGTACCATATATTGGCTAATTCAATTTAAATTAAAAAAACTTATTAAAAAATAATAGGTCAGGAACGACCTCTTTGGAAAGGCGATATCTGAGCAGAGACCTTAAAGGAAGGGCAAGTGGCAAAGACTGTCAGTTGTCACCCGTGAGATGGTGGTGCATAGCGCCAGGGACAGGAGCAGCACAGATGACATGATAGATTTGGGAGGTCTATCAGACTTCTGAGTGGCGTTGCTGAGAAGGCAGATGGATGTACAAATCTAAGTTCAGGAGGTGTGAGGCCGAGCTAGGGCTTTGGGAGGTGTCAGTCGGGGCCTGGCTGCAATTCAGTGGACGGCACGGGAGCTCAGTGTGCCAGGTACAGCGCTGCGGCTGGCGACAAAGAGGAGTGAAGCGGTACCGAGACGGACACGGACCGCACTACGGGGAAGTCCTGTCCGGCCGTGCTCGGAGCTCCGGGCGGGCGGGGACAGGCCCGGCCGGAGGCGCCCGCCGCCCGCCGCCCGGAGGCGGGGAGCGTGACGCCCCGAGCGCATCACAAAGCCCGCGTTGTGAGCGGGGCGGGGCGGGGCGGGGCGGGGCGGGGCGGGGCGAGGGGCTGGCCGGACCGCCCACGGAGGCCCGGGAGGCGGGGTGGCGCCCCCACCGTGAGCGCGCGGCGCCCTCTGCAGGCAGCCCGCGGCAGCATCCCGGTAGCCCCCGCCTTCCTCTCCTCCCTCTTCCCGCCTTCCTCGGGCCACATTTTTTGTCGTTATCGCTGTTTCCGAGACTTCCCAAGCCTCCGACTTCCGTCCCTTCGCCCCTCTCCCAGGCCAAGCGCGTCAGTGTCTTTCCGGGAGGGCTGCCAATAAAGTTTTTCCTCTTCTCGCTCTTAGGCTCCCTCCGTCGCCTCAAGTACCGCGAGATCGGCGGCGCGGCGACGATGGCGGCGGCGTTTGAAGCCCCCGCGGCCTTAGCGACGGTGGAGGCCGCTATGCCGGCGGAGCGTGTGGCCGCACAGCTCGCGGCCTCGGAGCCAGCCCCCGGGCCGGTGCGGAGCCTGCGGACGGCTCACGACGTCAGCGGGCCGCGGACCCGCACGGGGGACGTGCTGCTGGCAGAGCCGGCCGACTTCGAGTCATTGCTGCTGTCGCGGCCGGTGCTGGAGGGGCTGCGGGCGGCCGGCTTCGAGCGGCCCTCGCCGGTGCAGCTCAAGGCCATCCCGCTGGGGCGCTGCGGGCTCGGTGAGGGCGGGGGCCGCGCTCGGGCCGGGAGGGTCCGGGAGGAGCCTCAGGGCCGCCGCCGATGCAGGCCTTGGCCTGCGGCCAGGCGCTATGCGCCCTCGAGCCTCAGTTTCCTCTCTTGTAAAACAGAGACGCGGTGTTCAATTGGAAGATGGTTACGGCCCTTTGCACAGTGACAGATGGCTCTCAATTCGAGAAGATGAAGTAGAGGTTCAGGGAAGAGGCATGTTTCCGGATATGGCCTCATGCTTTTTTGAGTTAACTACAAACGAATGTGCCAATTCGGTGATCTCTGGAGAACCTTCTGGTTCTGTGGTTTCATGTTGGTATTTAAGCTTCTTTAGTCAGTACTGGCTAGTGATGCATATAACTTTTTCTCCTCAGATTTAATTGTTCAAGCCAAATCTGGCACTGGGAAAACCTGTGTGTTCTCTACCATTGCTTTGGACTCGCTTGTTCTTGAAAACCTAAGTACCCAGGTGAGTGTAGCTCAGAGGACCTGAAGGAGGGTATGTGGATTTTGTCACAGGTTGGATGCAATACCAGTAGCTCCTGAGAGACGGAAGAGATGAATTTGATGAATGATTGAGTTAAGCCATATGAAAAGTATAGAAGTAAAGTAGACGGTGGTGTGGGTGGTAACCAAGGATCCCTCATTAGTGTTAGAAGTTTGGAAATTTCCATTACTCCATCTTAAATAGATTAAGTCTGCCATGTGTGTCAATTTTTTCATTACCTGAAAACACAGATAGGTTTTCTTTACTCTCTTACTTGCTGCCCCGAATGTGGTAGGGTTTAGTATTTGGCCTGATTGATGATAACGTGGTGCTCTGGCTATTGCTGGCTCTGTGAGTGTGTCCTATTGCTCTCCCATCTTCTAAGTTCTCTTGGAGTAGGTCTAAAGATGGCCTTACCTAAATTAATAAGCGATTTAGGTTTGGGGATCGTTTCTTCAACAGAGTTTGGCTGAGCCCATGTTATGTATAAACACTATGCCAGTACATCCATGTTCAAAGCTTTTTGAGTCTTTTTTTTTTTTTAAGATTATTTATTTATTTATTTATTTGAGAGGGAGAGAATGAGAGAGAGCACAAGAGGGAAGAGGGTCAGAGGGAGAAGCAGACTCCCTGCTGAGCAGGGAGCCCGATGTGGGACTCGATCCCGGGACTCCAGGATCATGACCTGAGCCGAAGGCAGTCGCTTAACCAACTGAGCCACCCAGGCGCCCCAAAGCTTTTTGAGTCTTATAACCACCAGATTCTGGGTTATGCACATAGGAAATCTTCCTGCTTCTTGCTTCCCAGAGACCTCAGCTAGTCTACTAGCTAGTGAATTGGAGATGTATTTGAGATTTTGGCTTCTGACAATTTGGCAGTAGGTGAAATGCCAAAACGCTGAATAAGTTCCATAAACCAAATTTGAATTTTTAAATTTCAGATCTTTGTGTTCGCAAATACTCATTTTTGAAAAATTGGAAAATTCAGAAAAGTAAACAAGTACCAGGAAACAGCACATAATTTTACCTACCCAGAAAGAAACTGCTGTTAACTGTTTTGGTGTATTTGCCTCTAGCTTTTTTTTTTTTTAAGGAGTTTTTTTTCTTCTCATACCTGAGAACATGTAGTTTCACCTCATCCTCCAGTTGTTATATTGCAGAGTTCTCACCGTGAGTCTCAAGGCTCCTTTTTCATGGGCCTAGATATCTGACCCTGATTTGGTCCAGTGACGAGGGCTTCCCTGCTGTTCCTCAAGCACACTAAGAATATTATTGTCATAAGGCCTCTACATTTGCTGTCTTCTCTTCTCGAAAACAGCTCCCCAGGTGTCACACAGCCAGCTCTACTCTGTGGTATACATTTAGGTCTCTGCTCAGATGTTACGCCCTTAGTGGCCTTCGTGGATTGCCCCATTTAAAATAACTCCTTCCCTTCCTTGTCACTTGTCTCTTTTCCCTGTTTGATTTTTCTTTATAGTACTTTTCATTGTATGTCATGATTTACGTATGTTTGTTTATTGTGTATCTTCTTACACAGAATGAAAGTGCCGTGAGAGCAAGGACTGTGTGTTGTTTCTTTTTTTTTTTTTTAAGATTTTATTTATTTATTTGAGAGAGAGAGACAGGGCATGAGCCGTGGGGAGGAGGCAGAGGGAGAGGGAGAAGCAGACTCCCCGCTGAGCTGGGAGCCCGATGTGGGACTCGATCCCAGGACCCTGACATTATGACCTGAGCCCAGGGTAGACGCTTAACCAGCTGAGCCACCAAGGCGCCCCTGGACTGTGTATTGTTGACTCTACAGCAACTTACATGTTGCCTAGTACATATAGTAGGTTCTTGTTTAATAACATTTGTTGAATGAATACATAAGTGAATGAATGGAGTAGCTTCCCTTGTCTATAAAAACTCATCATTTAAAATGATTGTTTAGGAGCACCTGGGTGGCTCAGTCGTTAAATGTCTGCTTTCGGCTCAGGTCACGATCCCAGGGTCCTGGGATCGAGCCCCGCATCGGGCTCCCTGTCTCCCTCCCCCACTCCCCCTGCTTGTGTTCCCTCTCTCGCTGTGTCTCTCTCTGTCAAATAAATAAAATCTTTAAAATAAATAAATAAATAAAATGATCGTTTAAATGAAAAATAGCTCACTGTAGTACGAATGTGCCAATCACATGTATCTATTCCACTGAGTTGTTAAAGGTATATGTATTTTATGCTTTTTTAGATTTTGATCTTGGCTCCTACAAGAGAAATTGCTGTACAGATACATTCTGTTATTACAGCTATTGGAATAAAAATGGAAGGCTTAGAGTGTCATGTCTTTATTGGAGGGACTCCATTATCACAAGACAAAACCAGACTTAAAAAGTGTCATATTGCTGTTGGCTCTCCTGGTAAGATATCACCCTGTTTATAACTGGCGCTTTTAAGGAACTGAACACTTTTCATATAAATAATATAATTAAGGTAAGAAATATGGGAATCTTTAATAACTATGATTATTTTGAGGATTATAAATGAGGATATAAATGAAGAGGCTTAGACCAGTGAGATATAGACACGTGACTGGATTACCAGGAGGACTTATGAAATCTCCATTCCTAAGGATGTTTAAGCACACGTATGGAAATGGCTTCTGAGAAGAGGAGAAATGAGGTGATTTTCAGGAAGCCTTTCTAAGCCATGCATTGGGATTATTCTTTGCTTCTCTATTAATCATTCAGTTGTGAATCACTCACATCAGAATTTAGTATTCAGGGCCTTAGCATTCAAGTCTTTTTTGATGAGAACAGTGTTGTGATCCATACTTATTGGTGGTGAAATGTGAGGGAAAAGTAATGGATTTAGGCAAGATCAGAACTCAGTTTCTGATTGGTGGTTCAGTGTATAAATGCATAATAATGAGGGTCGGGTCAAGAAGGTCAGCAGTATAAATGGTGAGTAAGTAGGGTAACAACATTGACTGAGATTGGCACACATTCAGTGCATCTTAAATATTTTCAATATGCTTTTTTTCTGGAATTTAGGCAGAATTAAACAACTGATAGAACTTGACTACTTGAACCCAGGCAGTATACGTCTCTTTATTCTTGATGAAGCAGATAAGCTTTTAGAAGAAGGCAGCTTCCAGGAGCAAATAAAGTAAGAGAAATAACTTGCATGACTAATAAAATAGTGTCCTGAAGTGTCTATTTTTAGCTTTTCCAGGTGGTAATTACTGTGATTGGTTTCCATGGTGTGTATTTCTCTTCTGTTTTGCAGCTGGATTTATTCTTCCTTGCCTGCCAGTAAACAGATGTTGGCAGTGTCAGCTACCTACCCTGAATTTTTGGCTAATGCTTTGACAAAGTACATGAGAGATCCCACTTTTGTAAGACTAAATTCCAGTGATCCGAGTCTCATAGGTGAGTATAGATATTGGATACTTATATTCCTGGTTTGTGATATTCTGGAGCTTTCCCTTGCCTAGTTGGCTGCTGTTTTCATATTTGCTATAGCAAATATGTTTGTTTTAACAGAAGACCTTTGACTTCTTTCTAGGTTTGAAGCAGTATTACAAAATTGTCAATTCATACCCTTTGGCCCATAAGATTTTTGAGGAAAAGGCTCAGCATTTACAGGAACTGTTCAGCAGAATTCCATTTAATCAAGCCTTAGTCTTTTCTAATTTGCACAGCAGGTAATGTACCTTAAGAGGTCATCTGGGGAACCTGTGAAATAAAAGGTGTAAGGTCGTATTTATAAAATTATAACCCTCTATGTTATTTTTCATAGAGCACAACATTTGGCAGATATCCTTTCTTCTAAAGGCTTTCCTGCTGAGTGCATTTCAGGTAAGTTCATCTCTTACTTTAATCTTTGTTTAGTGTTCTGACTTGAAGCCTGTCCAAAGTCAGGAGGAAGAAATACTACTTTGTGAGTTGTCTTGAGTGTGAGGTTACACTGAGTCTCCAGAGTAAAGGAAATTTCAGGTGAGTATTTCATTGGGATTTGATATATCTATATCCTTGTTTAAGAAGTAACTTGGTATATAATATGAAATTAGGAAAATTGAAATGAATTCTCCATAAAGAACTTAATAATTTTATAAAGTTTGTGTTTGTCATCTTCAGAGAAAAATATTTTGCTTCTTTCCATAATTATTGTAAAAATGCTAAGAATTGCCACTGAATTACTGCTTTAAGGTCTTGTGGAAGGCAAAGATGATTCTTCTTTTTAAGATTTTATTTTTAAGTAATCTCTACATCCAGTATAGGGCTCGAACTCACAACCCTGAGATCAAGAGTCGCATGCTGTACCCACTGAGCCAGCCAGGTGCCCCAAAATGATTCATTTTTGACACATAGCTAAATTATTCCTGCTGACTTAATAGGAATGAAAGATTTAAAGGAATTTTGATCAGTGAGCTCCTTTTTAGAATTTTCATTGATAGCTTAGTTTTTTAACCTGTTAGCCTAAGCTTGTCTAGTCTTTGTATATCGTGAGATACTGGGGAGACTTTATTAATGGACAATATTTTGACCATAGATCACACTTCAAAACAAAATTTATAAACAGCTAATTACAGCAATTTTATTTTCCTAAGCATTACTCTACTTCATATGTAACTTTGCAGATACAATGTTATATCTGCAGGCATAACCTAGTCACCATTTAAAATTAATTTTTGAATTTCAAGTTGACTGCCTAACCAGATTTTTTTTTTTTAAAGATTTTGTAAATTTATTTTTTGACAGCGAGAGAGGGAACACAAGCAGGGGGAGTGGGGGAGGGAGAAGCAGGCCTCCCGCGGAGCAGGGAGCCTGACGCGGGGTTTGATCCCAGGACCCTGGGATCATGACCTGAGCTGAAGGCAGACACTTAAGGACTGAGCCACCCAGGGGCCCCCTAACCAGATTTTAAAAGATTCTGACTTTAGGTCTTAACCTAGATTTGCATGTAAGGAGAGAATTAACTTTGGTTGGTGTATTTTTAAAGCGTTAAGACTGGTAGTTATGATTTCTGCTTTTTGTGGATTTGATAAATATGTATTAGCTTGTTTTTATACGACTTTCTTTTTGGGTGTTTTTAGGCAACATGAATCAGAATCAGCGTCTTGATGCTATGGCCAAACTGAAGCAGTTTCATTGCAGAGTCCTCATTTCCACAGATTTGGTAAATTGCCTGTTCAGTTCGGGTGACTAATCCATCCTGACTTGGGCTCTATTATCAGATGCATAGGTTTCATTTATTATTTTATATGGGTGTATCTGATAAGAATACCAGAAGGGAATTGTCTTTCCAGTGCTGGGGAATTTGCTTTCTTCAAAGTCTTTTATATTTTCATGTTTATTCTTGAAACTAGTCATTAGAAATGAATTTCCTTTTCCTTTGCTCCTAAATATCTTCCTGGTCTTAACTTGGCTCTTGGTTATATTAGAATGATCGGGTGTGCGTTGGTGCCCATGTAGCAGTTAATGCAAACACTTGTTCTCTTCTTTAATTCAAGACTTCCCGTGGGATTGATGCTGAGAAGGTGAACCTGGTTGTAAATCTGGATGTACCATTGGATTGGGAGACATATATGCATCGGATTGGCAGAGCTGGCCGTTTTGGTAAAAAAAAAAAAAAAAAGAAAAAGTTTGGCTGCTTTCTTTAGGAGGAAGAATTACAAATATGACAGGTGGAGTGACACGTATGTGAAATTGATCTACATAACATTCCCTCTGTGCTTTAGGTACTTTGGGGTTGACAGTGACCTACTGTTGTCGGGGAGAAGAAGAAAACGTGATGATGAAAATTGCCCAGAAATGTAACATCAACCTTCTGCCTTTACCAGGTA
Organism: Callorhinus ursinus; assembly: GCF_003265705.2. Taxonomy (NCBI): domain Eukaryota; kingdom Metazoa; phylum Chordata; class Mammalia; order Carnivora; family Otariidae; genus Callorhinus; species Callorhinus ursinus. The sequence goes on along the minus strand of NW_027397071.1, from coordinate 7,752,387 downwards.
CGTTTTGTCTATTTCATTTTGCCATCAAAGGAATAATCATATTGGTGATAGACCTCATAAAAATAATAGCTGACACGGAGTACTTAGGATGTGTTGGGTCCCATTCAGTATGTTAACTCGTCTAATTCTTGCCACAGTCCTGTGAAGTGCATGCTGTTACTACCGACTTTTTGTGAATGAGGGTATTGAGGCATTGAGAAGTGAAGTAATTTGCCTAAGTTCTTAGAGCTCATAAGCAGCAGGGAGAAGACTGCAAGGTAATTGCTGGCACATGAAAAATGTTTTACTACTGTATTAGCTCTATATTTTAGCTTGTAGCCTTGCAATTTCATTTTATTCTTTTATATAACGGGGCATATATTTTACTACTTTTGTCACTGTAAAGGTAGTTCTTGCCATATTCTCCTTTGTCACCATGAGGAAGGAGTAGTATCTTTAATTTGAATGCTATTTTGAAAAATTTGAAGTGTTTTCTTTCTTTTCTTTTTTTTTTTTTGAGTTTATTTATCTACTTATTAAGTAATCTCCACACCAACATGGGGCTCAAACTCATGACCCCAAGATCAGGAGTTGCATGCTCTTCCAACTGAGTCAGCCAGGCACCCCTGCTACAATGTTCTCTTTTGATTTTAGTGAATCATTTGTCAAGCTGAATTTTTTAAGTGCCACTTGGGAAATTGCATATCCAAAACTATTGATGATCTCTTGAAAATTTAAAAAAAACTGTCATGTAGAAATGTGGTTTATTTGCTACATTTGTTAATGTGTGCAGAGTGTGTGTGTGTGTGTGTGTGTGTGTGTATACATAGATATATACTTATATACATGATCTAGAATATGGGATACATAGTTATTGAATAAATAACAGCATGGAATATTTTACTAATTTATATATAACTCCTTTAGTGGTTTTTATAAAGCTAGACTAAGCACATGTCTGGGAATTAGTTTTGGCTTTATAATAACTCATTTTTTAATCTTTTCACAAATTAATTGCTCTAAGCTTGTGTTCTGATTTAGAAAATATTTGTTTTTAGAAATGGTCTGTAGGTTCTTTGTCAGTTTTAAGACACTATAGTATCTTAATTCTATGTGTAAGTCTATTAGTAACCTGTCAAATGATTATAATGTGGAAAAAATAAATTGAAAACTGGTATAAGAGGGTTAAGACTTGGTAGGATTCAGTATCATAGCATTCAGTGATAAGAAAATTTGCCTTTGGATATTGGAAAATGACATATTTGGATCTTTATGTAATGTTAACAGAGCCCTGAAATGATGGGAAAGTGTATTTGTGGTGTTAGACTTACATCGGACTAGGAACTTATATGACAATAGGCTGCTCAGATGAAGTACCTGGAGCAGGAGTGGGAGAGAAATTGGCCTGTTTTATAGGTGTAGGCAAGCAAAGGATATCACCTTAGTAGGAATCAAAGTTCTAGTCAGAGGGTCTGTTCAGCCAGAGATCAAGAGCCCCAGCTGAAAAGTCCTGATCCGAGGGATTAGGTAGTGGGTACATATACATTAGCACCAATAGCAACAACAAACAGGCAAGACCTGTGTAAATCATGGGCTCTGTATGTTTTGTCTGCCTAAGGTGAAAACTGATCACACTTGGGGAAGGTCAGAGTGTGCAGGGGGGAGCGAATTGTCCCACCTGGATGGAATAGGAAATTTAGAGAGCAGGAGCCAGCAAATTTTTTAAAACTTAGAAGTGCTGTTGAGACCGTAGATCTTTTTTATAGTCATCTAACTTTTTCCCCTGTAGAGGTTTTTCTCCACTGTTGGAGGCAGTGATTTCTCCTTCTTGGGAGTATAGAGTGACAGATTTACTTGGGTGCAGAGTTGCAATTGTAATATTTCCCAGCTGATAAGCTTTGGGGGGAGTACAATCCATTTGCTAATATCTTGTTTTGCTGTTGGCATTGGTGAGATCAAGGGGAGGAGTTGGGGAGAGTGAGGAGGGAAGAGAAGGGAGAATTGCTGCAGACTTGGACCTTACTCCCAGCGTTAGCTTTTTTTGAGTGGGAGGTATGGGAAAATATTGCTTATGGGTATGGGATAGGTCTTGCATATTTGGGGGCATATTTCTTTACTGCAAGGATTGTTTAGATCTTTTAAAATACTGATATAATGTAATCCTTAAGCTTCTTAGTATATTATTAGTATATTTTATTTATTAATCTTATTTGACTGTGGAAAGCTTTATGAAGTCATTCAAAAATTGCTGATCTAGAGCAGCTCACACTTTTAATATTCTTTTGTTCCTTTTATGTAGATCCCATTCCTCCTGGTCTAATGGAAGAATGTTTGGATTGGGACGTGGAGGTTAAAGCTGCTATGCATACGTATGGCTTAGCGAGTGTACCTACCCAGCCCTTAAAAAAGCAGATCCAAAAAATGGAGAGAAACTTTCAAACTCAGAAAGGTCATGGTAACCACGTGGCTTCACCTAAAAATACTTCTGTATCTTCACTATTAGTCAAATCAAAAAATAATACTAAACAGAAGCTTCCTGTGAAAAGCCACTCAGAATGTGGAGTCATAGAAAAAGCAATGTCACCAAAAGAAGTGGGCTGTGGCATACAATTGGAAGAGCAAATGAAGAATCCTGTTGAGATCTCTGTTGAAAACTCTACCAGTCAGCCCCAGGTCAAAGAAACTTTACCTGTGTCACTGCCCAAAATTCCTTGTCTGTCTTCCTTTAAAATCCACGTGCCGTACTCTTTGACTTTTACAGAATTGGTAGAGGATTATGAACACTATATTAAAGAGGGGTTAGAGAAGCCTGTGGAAATCATCAGGCATTACACAGGTCCTGGGGATCAGACTGTGAATCCTCAAAATGGATTTGTAAGAAATAGAATTCCCGAGGAGAGAGTGCCGATACTGGCAAGTAGTAGTCAGTCTGGAGACTCAGAGAGTGACAGTGATTCTTACAGCTCGAGGACTTCTTCCCAGAGCAAAGGAAGTAAGTCCTACTTGGAAGGCTCTTCAGATACTCAGCTGAAAGACTTGGAATCCACTCATGTGGATGGCCATATCTCTTTGGAACAACCTCTGAATGGAGACGATACCCCTCATCCAGCAGAGTATCAAGAATCACCTGGAATCCAGACAAAGGCCAGGCATAAAGAGGGGGCTAACCAGAGAGCTAAGCAGAGCCGGAGAAACCCTCCCAGGCGGTCTTCCTATCGAGCGCCGGCAGAACCTCAGGAAGATGGTTGGTATGACTGCCACAGGGAAGCACATCCAAGTTTTTCTGATGCCTATCAGGATTATGAGGAGTACTGGAGGGCTTACTACAGGGCATGGCAGGAGTACTACGCCGCTGCCTCTCAGTCGTATTACTGGAACGCTCAGAGGCATCCAAGTTGGATGGCGGCTTATCACATGAATACCATTTATCTCCAAGAAATGATGCGAGGCAACCAGTGATTGTAGGCGGTACCTCACGCCATCCAGAAATACCAACGAGCGTATACCTTTGCATAGCCAACCTCCTTGGCCTATATGGTAGAGTGGCATTTTTTGAGGAATTTGAAAAGTCTTGAGGCTTCCCACTGGGACACATCGATTTTTCCCAGATTGTTTTGACCTACCTGACCAGGTACATTATCTTTTTTTTTAAGAAACTTCACGGATCAGATTCTTGAAGGAAAACTTTGGGGACACAGAGCTGAAAGTCCCAGGATGCCATTTTCTGTAAGCCATTTGGAAAAAAAACATTTAAAAAGACTTATACCACTGCTTACTTTAAAAAAATAAAAACAGTTGAGGATTTAAAAAATAATGTTAGTTTATGCTGTGGAGTTCTTGACAAAAGGCTTGGACTGTATTTCCGTAGAGGTGTGTTCTTGTAGAAATTTGTAGCATGGTAGATCAGAAAATCCCCTCGCCTTTTATATTTAGGCAGGAAGGAATAAATATTGCTTCAGACTTTTCCAAAGGTACTTGCTTTCATGCTCTTTGCTTCCGGTAAAAATATTTGTTACCAGTAAAAATGCAAACTTTGTCAAATGTTTATTGACATGTTTATTCATCTTTTGAATGTCTTTTGTTTTTAAGATTGTGAAAAGCTGTGTTTTTACTGTGCATTAAATAGCTGAGGATCATCAGTGGCTGTCTTATTTTTGTTTCTCAAGAAAGGGAGTAACTCTTACTTTTCATTGGTTCTTGGATCCTTTTAGGAGATAAAAGCTATAGATTTGTAGAGTTGCCATTCTGTAAACAGGAACTGTGTATGTAATTCCAAGAGGTTCATAGACCTTCTGAAGCCCATGTATGGAACCCAGATTAAGAACTGCACTACTCTGCTGGGAGGCTAAGGGAAAGTTCTCTGTCTTTAAGTATTTTTTGGAAGCTGGAACTCAGTTCTGTCACTCTTCCCACAGTGTGTCCTGATCCTATGTCTTCTAGAAATTTCCCCCCAGTTTTTACTTTTACTGTTCCCTTAATTTTAAATTTTCTCCCAGTTTCTACTTTTAATGACACCTAGTAGGGAGCATCTCATTTTTCTGAGACGGTGCATCTATAAATTACAATTTAGAAAAAATGTAATTGGAAGTTACAACAGTGCCCCCTTATCCGAGATTTTGCTTTCTGCGGTTTCAATGACCCCCAGTCAACTGTGGTCCAGAAGCAGACAATCTTTTTGACATATTATCAGGCTGGTAGTAGCCTAATGCTATGTCACAGTGCCTACGTCATTCATCATGTGGGCATTCTATCAGCTCACATCGTCACAAGAAGAAAGGTGAATACGGTACAATAAGCTTTTCAGAGACCATATTCACATAACTTAGAGTATGTTGTGATTGTTCTATTGTTAATCTCTTTACTGTGCCTCGTTTATCAACTAAACTAAATTATAGGTATGCATGTATAGGAAAGAACAGGCATATATAGGATTCGGTGCTGTCTAGTTTCAGGCATCCACTGGGGACTTGGAACATATTCTTTGTGGATGGGGGGGACAACTGTACACATTCTTTCATTTCTTTTCTGTGGCAATCCTTTTATGATTATGCGTTTGGGTCCCAAACCTTTTTGTGAACTGGTTTTGTGGTGAGAGAACCTGTTACAAATAGAAATGTATTTACTTTTTAAAGGGAAAGCTCTTCTTTCTTGTGTACATACTTATCTAGGCAGTGCACACATTTACCCCCAGGGCTGTCTGCAAACATCCACGGCCATTGTCATTTACTGTCCAACACTCACATACCACCACCCTAAATTCCTGTTTAACTTGGATTCCTGTAATCTGGGTTGGGCAATGGTAGGCTTTACTTAACACGTATCTGTACTGTACATGTATTGCCAAGGTCGAATGAATTAAATTAACACTGTAAATAAATAGCAAATCCATAATTAGGGCCAGCATGTCATTAAGAGGTAGAGATTTTAATTACACACATTTCAATAAGATCCCATCGTTGCTATATAATTGAACTTACTTCTTTTCTTCAACCCTCTCCCCCACAATACAGCCGAGTTCACAGTCTGTCATTGCTAGGGGATTTTAATTAGGATACTACTGCATCTTAATTAGAGATGAGGTTACCCATTTGTCTTGAAATTAATTGGATTCTTTCTTTAGGTTTGTTGTATTTTGTGTGTGTGTTTTTAATACAAAAATAAGCTGGAGGTGAGAATACATATAACAGGAAAATAATGATTGCTTCATTTTCCATAAGCATTTGCTTGGAAGATTTCAGCCATTACCCTCCCAAAGAAGGGATGCAGTAGTAACGGTGGCTGTGGAAGGAACTGCTGCTATTTGTCCATGATTATATGGAAGACTTTTCTGTTTAGAATTGGCAGTCAAGGTGCAAGTCTCCGTCGTGTTAGGAACCATAGCTAGGTTTTAGGTAAATTTGCTTGTGACTGCTTTGTGGTTTAGTCAAAAGAGCATTCGTCCTGGTGGAGACTCGGCTGCTGCCTCCTTTATCTTATACCTGCCATACCACCTCTTAGGGTCTAGTTTTCTCATCAATGAAATGAGACTAGATTTTTAGGCTCCCAGTTTCTAAGACTTAATTAATATATGACTAATAAGAGAAAATAGTTTCTAGTTAGGGAAAAGAACCATCATTTCATGAATATAGAGAGCCTTTATAAATTCAGGTGATTTGGATGAAGGCCAGTATGAGTTGGTTTAAGGTCTGAATTCTAGAGGGCTAAACTATACTGACCACAACTATTCAAGATAAGCTTCAACTTAAATTAGGCTAGCAGTATTAACATGTGGAGAAATCTTTAGGAAACCTGCAGCTGTGGATAATTCTGACTTGGAAGACATTATTATTTTGGGTAATAAAGTAACATTTTCTAAATTAGCTTAAGTATTACAGTAATACTTAACGTTCTAAAAACGTGGTCTAAATACTAAGCCCTTCAATACTAAAATTGAACAGGAATTATACTTCGTGAAGATCAAATTGTATGAGACAAGAAAGTAATATGAAGTTTTAGGTTTTTTTCCCCTTCTAAAAATAAATAAGTCTGTTAACCGTTAAAAATAAGGATAGGGGTGCCTGGGTGACTCAGTCGTTAAGCATCTGCCTTCAGCTCAGGTCATGATCCCGTGGTCCTGGGATCGAGCCTCGCATCGGGCTCCCTGCTGGGCGGGAAGCCTGCTTTTCCCTTTCCCACTCCCCCTGCTTGTGTTCCCTCTCTCGCTGGGTCTCTCTCTGTCAAATAAAATCTTAAAAAAAATTTATGAGGATATTTTTGATAGTCGTAGCTGACCATTGGAACTGGATCAGTCACCAGGTGTTACTCTCTTGTTTTGGCAGAATATGGTTTTGTGCCTCTGTGAGCAAGCACATATGTCCCAGTTAACACTGAATGCTTTTCAGTGAAAACAAACATGCATTGCTCAGTGCACATCTGGTTTCCAGTTCCTGGGCTCCAGATTGTATGAGGTATGGATCCGTAGTGACACCTAGTGGGTGATAAGGATATGAGCACCTGAATTTCATAGCCAGCTTCTAAGGCCTTTGAGCCTTGGATTGGCCTTGATGTTCCACTTCTGTTATGGTTTTCATTGACTGGGATGTGGTTGTGAGGAAATTAAAAGGATTCCCATTGTTGTTGGGAATGTGTGTTGTTCACATTATGGTGGAATATGAAAATTCCTGTTCTCGCTACCTAAATCAGAATTAGTAAGGTTAGAGCAGATCTTCAAGATATCTAATCCAGTACCCCCTTCTTAAGAGGAAACACACTGAAGCCAAGAGAAAAGTGCCTGATGGGAAGTCATGCAAGGAAGTGACAGAAGCCAAATATGAGCCTCCGTCACCTAATTCCAGAGCTTCCTGCTGTACCCTACACAGCATTTCATATTGGGGTTTCTTTTTAGTTTCAGACCCTGGTTTAGATGGAGTGAAGATTCCATATTCTCAGCAGAACCAACACCGATATGTAAAGGTATATCAGTATTCTGTATTCTTTCAGTAACACAGGGCTGGGGCTCAAAACAGAGCTGTTGACAAAGGCAACCCGGTGGTTGTGGACATCCCTGACTAAAGCATACAAGCGGGCAAGAACCGTGATCTGTGTCGTGGAGGGGTTGCTTGCACTGAGGGTGGAGGCGGGGGGAGGAAAGCTGAGACCACCCCATCAGCACTCTCTGGAAATGCTGTGGCTTTTCTCTGGCAAGAGAGAGAGAAAGCCCGTCTGTGTTCAAACTTTCCTTATTTGCTAGTGGATAGCAGGAGAATTGGTATGAAAATAAACATTCGTAATCACTTTAGGGTTTGTGGCACATAGTCTGTTTAATCCAGATCGGATACATCAGGTACAGCAGTGGCACATGACTCTACTGTAAATGATAATACGTTTTAACATATGCACTACAGTTTCAAAAGAAGACGACAGGAAACTCAAGAGGTTTTGTTTTTTTTTTCCATAGAAAGTTTTCACGTTTATCTTCCTGCAGTTTTGTACAGTATTTCTTCTTTGCCATTGAGATGTTGGTAAGCAAAGCCCATTTATTATACGAAAATAGAAAAGAACACACTTGATGTTTTTCACGATAACATTAACGGAGGGGGGTGACCTCTAAGGAAAACATTACATTGGAATGTCTGATTATCAAAAATATACCATCCCTCCCACCTCCCAGGTTTGTAAAATAGTCTATTGGTCCAAGGAGCCCCCCAGGACTTGGGTCAGTGCCCTACACTGGTTTGGAGTGATATCATCCAGCGTAGTTAAGTAACCTGCTAAGATAAATGTCATTCCCACACTTGATGAGAAAAACATAGAACATTCTGAATAGAAAACAAGACTCAAAAGGAACCCTTTAAAGCTGTGTCTTTTTCTGATAGCCACTTTCTCTTCATGATGCTGTTTGGGCTCCAAGGGTCATGGGTCATAAAAATGCTTTTCCTTCATCCAGTCATTTTAAAGCTTTGCGAATGATGCGATTTCATAAGGAAATCAGAAAGGGAAAATAAAAGTCTTCCAGGTTCCCGTTTGTCATGGTTACCATGCCAACTAGTTTAGAAGGGAAACTAATATTGCCTTAGATTAACAGCGTTGGGATCTTCCTGCCTTGTAGCGACCTGATATTGGAAGGGAGGGAGCCTGGACCCACTGGACTTCATTAATAACCTCAGAATCTAGGTTTAGCTCCATTTCAACCACTACCTATGCAAAGTTAAGAAGACGAGGAAAAAAAATCTAGGTACATGTTTCAATGTACACTTTTCCTGCCTATATTCTGAAAAATAAGTGACATGATCCTGAACTGCAGGAATCATAATTTGACTAGGTAAAGTCCTCAGCACGTCTACAGGGTGGCTCTCTTAAATCATGGATCAGCATTAACTGTCCACTTTAATTTCTGTTCAAATTCTTTGTTTCTCTTAGTTTCATTTTTCTACTTGCTGACCTTAAACTCCTGTGTGATTGTAGATTAAGGTGTTCAACTGTCACTGAGACTATCTGGTCTTTCAAGCAGGATTCTGCGGAGTTAGTCCTGAACTTGACACGTTAAGAGAATAGGGGATGAAGGCGGAATAGTACAGTTTGCTTCTGGAGGTCCTGGTTCACGGTGGTTCTGATGGAATGCTTCCTCCCCCTAATCACCATCCTGAAAATCCAAGTATTAAAAATAGAAGCAAACCCCAGAGTAATGCAAGGTGATGTGGGAAAAAAATCTTAGGATGAGATGTCTAAGCCCTGATTTGCAATCAGTTCTGCCACTAACTTGCCTTGTGAACTTGGATAAGTCACTCAGCTTCTTCCCGATTGTTTTCCTTCTCTGTGGATACAGGACTTAGTCACTTGACCTACCACCGTCAGAGGTTGTAGTAAGGATCAAAAGACTCTAGAAGGTGTGCTTTGAAATGTTTCAGCCCTCTCTTCAATGAGAAGAGGTAGCATTTGGCTGAATGAAAACTGTTCGCTTGTTCACCGTTTTTTTTTTCTTTTGACAGAATTGATAGTCCATAGCTGGTTCTACCCAGGGAATGGTGGTTTCAAAATGATGGTTTGTATTAGTACAGTCAAATTGTTCCTAAGGGCTGTGTCCAAGTCGCGTTGACATTTACATAAGACTATGTCTCTAGTTATAGCGTGTATTCTTTGATGGATCTTCTCCGAAGCGTCATTCCTTCAAGAGGTAACAAGTGTAGTGGAAAAAGCATTAGACTAACAGCCAAGGGACTTGTGTTCTGGTCCTGGTTAGGACATTAATGACTGCATGACCTTGAGCAAGTCACTTCATTTCTCTGGGCCTCAGCCTTCTATACTGTAAGGTATTCCTTAATCCCTTCTAGTTCTGATATATTCTTAATACTATGTTTTCTAAGTTTCCATTCATTTGAACGTAGCCTATAATAATAATAATTTTTTAACGCTCCCCAATGCTGAGTGGCATCGAATGGGGTAAGTGGTTTTGGGAATCTTCTATTATACTGAAGTGGTTCAGGAACTATGAAAGCTCAAGAGTCATTTCCCCTGAAAGCCATTGCCTCCAGAAAGCCCTGATATCCTGGTTCTTCAGTCACTGGCCAATGAGTTAGATTTAATACACCAGTTCAGCACACTTAGGCCTTTTAGTTGACTTACAGAAGTCTTCCAGCAATGTAGTCTTGCTGTATTCTGTTGTGCAGATGCTCCATTTTCCTGGGTTGACATCTATTGGAGCAGAGGTGAGCTGGGTCTCTTATCCCTGGCTAAGTCTACACTGGGGGCTGGAGATGGAAGGGGATAGTCTAAAGTCTTTTAGGAACCGGCATAATGTGGGATTCAGACATGAAATTGAAGGAACACAAAACAGTTCATTAGGGCCAAAAATGAGAAATTATTTGAGACATGATTCTAAAAAAATGTGTTCACTAATTTTTGCGGGAAGCGCTAAAATGCTCCCTTGGTGCACTATCAAAGAGATCCTGGGTTGGATGTTGTCATTATTCTAATCCTGTGATGACGTGTTCTTAAACACGGGCACTTTGTATGTGTATGTGACCATGTTCCTACTTTCCTCTTCGTCCCTTACCCCACTCAGTTTTTATGATGGAAACTTAGATACTACAATATTCCTAACTTTGTTCCGTTACCATTCTTTCAAAGGAAAAATTCCGTTTCTAGTCCTGTGCCTGACTTCTACATGGAGTCCAGCCCAGGCTTTTGCCTTCCCTAATGGGATATGTGTATGAAGGGAATGGATTTAAGTACTTACTGTCAGGTGTGTTTAGCTTGGTGGTGTTGTGTTTGTGTGTGTGTGTGTGTGTGGTGGGGGGTGTACACATATATTCCTTCGTAGTTGTAAAGCTTTTCTGTCTTCTTAGATTGCAGGCTCAGAAGGCCAAAACCACCTCATTCTCATGGGGTGATTTCCCCCTAATGAAGCCAGACCCAGAGAAAGGACTCAGTCGGTGGTCAGCAGAGAGCAGCCTCCCTCTCCTCTGTCCGTCTGGCCACCTTCTGGTTAGAGGCCACCTCAGAACCCACTGACCTTCCCCTTGCACAGGGTCACTAGAGCTGGGGCTTCATTAGAGCTGGGGTCATAGGGAAGCCCACAGAAGGTGTTTTGTAGGTTCCCGACTGGTGAAACTTGTCTAGATGGTTGTGGTGGGCAGAGAGGTCCTTGGCCTACGGTGAAACTGCTGATCACTAACCTGTATCTCAGAACGCAGACTAGAGAGACCGCAACTGGGGAGGGTGGGCAGGGGCTTGTCACTAACCCTGAGGCCCACCTGCCTGCCTACAAGCAGTGAAAAATGGTAGAAGCCTTCCAGAAATGCTTTCCTAGTCCCCCCACCCCCCCGGCCCCAGGGTGCAAACCACCTGAACAGGTTCTCCAGGAGTAACATCACCTTCCTTGCATGGAAGTGATCAGGCTTCACCCGCACTTCATTTACCTTTGGGGACATCAGGCCTGAAGACCCTTCAGACCTCAAACATTTTTCAGGCCAGGTAAGAATCATCTAGAATTGCTTACTTGCTTTCACACTTTGGAGCATCCTTCATGAAGCACACAGGCTTAATCGTCTACAGCCTCTGGATGGGAGTTACCTCAGTCATAAGGTAAGTCGAAACTTGCCCTTTCTGAAAGAAACTGCTTATGGGGCCTCTTGGCAGAATTCTGGATGGGCTTTATGGTGGGTCCTGAAAGAGGGTACATAGCAAGGTGCTCCAGCGGCCGGCTACAGCTATGAGCCCTGGGTTCTTCTGTTCTCTCTTCGCTAGCACACACCTGACCCCACTGTACCTCCTAGGTCTTGGCTATTTTCTGTGTCAAGATCCCAGTGTGAAAAATCCGGTCATTCCCTTTTTTGCCCCCAGAAATGGAAACTGCAAAGACCACCACCGCAAGGGAAGCACTTTGTTCTATAAAGTGGACTTCCCTCATCCCTAAACTCTTCCGTTTTAGCTTTATTCTTTTCTCTTCCACAGCTGCACTCACACAGCTATAACTCCCAGGCATGAGTTTGCAGGTGCTTGGAAGTGGAGAAGGCTTTACTAATGTGTCTCAGGATCACCAGGGTCCAGGTAGAGACAGATGGCTGGACACAGAGAAAAACAGCCAGGGGGGTGAAGCAGAGAGGTACAGAGACAAAGGACAGACGGAGGGTTAAGTGTTGCTGTGTGGTCAGTTGGCAGCTCTGTGCAGGTCAGCTGGGCAGTGGGGGCCCAGGCTCAGTTGACCTCACCCACCTGGGGGAATGGAGAGAGAACTCAGCAATGACTGACTTCTTAGCCTAAAAGCTTCTGCTATAAAAGGAGAAAGAAAAAACAAAACAAAACAAAACCCTCACAAAATGCATTGTTTTGGTTCAAAGGTATTGGGTCCATGGAGAAAAATATTTCACAAAAATCCGTTGGTGTTTTGTTTTCCACCTTTTCCCATGAATAAATATTATCCATTAAGAGCCTTGAAAAAGGTGCTTAAATACACAGTGTTATATTTTCTTCCTGTTTTGCATGTGACAACTCGGCCTCTGTGCTGCTCTTGGTCTTGTATTTTCCTCACCCGGGTCTCCAGAAACACCTGCTATTGGGTCTGAGGCTCCCCCCTCCAGGCCCTGTCCTGGCACACAGCCTCTACACAACCCCCCCCCCCCACCACCATCCCATCTCCCACCCCACTCCTCCCTTCCTCTGGCCCCAGCGAGATGCCACGGCCACGGCCACGCCAGCAGTGGTGAACCTCAGGTGCCCCTTTGCTGCCTCCTTTTCCTTCCAGGCACAAGTCTCAGTGCTAGGGGTGCAACGGCGCCGGCAGAAGGAGTGGGGAAGGGAGGGAAGAGAGTGGTCCCAGTGGCCACCCACCCACATGCCAGCCCCCTTCACTCCCACTCCCCGCACGGGCCCTCTGTCCGGTGGTTTTACAAGGCAGAGACCTTGACGACATTGCTGGCTACGGAAGGAATGTTCGTGTTGGGGCCGGGGCTGGCAGGGGGTGGCCGACTTTCCCCCTCTGGGGATCGCGCTGGGGGGGTGGGGATGCTGATGATGGCTGTGGTGATCTGGGATGTTTTGCAGTTTGGTCTCAGTCCGTCGTCTGCTTTCAAATTAAGGCTGGAGCGACTGAGATAAAAGAAGAGTGAGTTGGTGACGGTGTTTCTTGCTAGTGTCCCCGAGCGTCCCTGACCGCCCCCCCACCCCCCACGTCTAGCTCAAGGTAACTAGGAGGAAGCTCCCGTGTCCCTCTGTCTCTGCTTTTGGTAATCGGCCTGTCACTCTCCATTCTAATTATTATCTCTAACAATTGCAAAGTCACTGTATACTGGGCTTTGGAATTCAGAGTATGCGTTTTTTTCTCCCTGCCATAGACCGTTTACCTATCCTTTGTGGCATCTGAATTTTGTTTTCCCTGAGTCCCTTGCAACTCCCTGGAGGTAGTGGGAAGTGGCCTAAGTATAAGCAGAGAAGGGAGGGAAAAGGTCAGTCTGTGGTTCAAAGTCAGCCTGGGATAAGCCATGTCGAACACAAATGTGAAAATTGTTTCCCTGGGAAAACGATCCATTCTTTGCACTAGGGGAGGTTTTTTCTTTGTTTTGTGGTTTTGTTTTCCCAGTTACTGTTTCCGGTATCTAACCCCACGTTGGGCCTCCACCTGCTGTAGTACCCTCCCAAGCAAATGAAGGGCCTTTGGGTTAACTTGTAAAGATAGGGAAGGTGGAGGGAGCTCGTGCATTACCTAAGGGGAAGGAGGGCTCACTTGAGGCTCTCCTAAGGCTGAAGCTGTTCCCTTCTGGGACCGGCAGGACTCGAGCCTTGGGGAGTTGATGCGGCTGGAAGCCACCCACCTGGTAGTGAGGGAGGGCTGCTCACTGCCCTGGATGTGGATCGTGCTGAGCTCTTGCATGCTGCGCAGGCGAGTGGCCGGCAGGTTGGAGTTGGGCAGGTGCGTGGTCTTCTTACTACGACGGGAGCAGCAGGTGGTAGTGAGGCCTGGGTGACTGGACAGTGAGGGACTTCTTGTGGACGGGTAGTTCTGCATCGAGCTCTCCATGCAGTTCTGCTCAAACATCTGCTCATCTATGAACTCGTGGTTCTGTGGGAAGCAGAAGGAGAAGAGGTAGGAAAAGGAGATGGGGAAGGAGGGGGATGAGCCCCCGTGCGCCGTGTGGCTGCCTGTCTCTGTCTGGGCGTCGAGAGGAGGGATCCCAGTGGCCTGGAGCACGGAGAAGCATTTGGGAGGGGCGATGTCCCACAGGCATCAAATGCAGGAAGAGAAAGATTCCTATTGGCAGCCCTGGCCATCAGGTTGAAGGGTGGGGACTGCAGCCATTAAATCGTGATGGGACATACACCCCGTCTACAGCTTTGAGCTGACAGGACACAGAGGACCTGGAGGGATTTAGTGGCATCCTCAGAGCTCGAAGCAGACTTGACTTACTCTGCAGGGTTTGCACAGGATCTCCTGGAGGTGGCAGGTAAGGAGTCACTGACCCTGGGGAGTCGGTAGGCTAGGCAGTCTTGAATGCTGGGTTGGATTTAATGGGTAAGATCCTTATGAATCTTGGGTGTGTGTGAGATATAAGCTTATAAAGGCACTGGATTATTCATGGAATTGGGAAAGCTTTGCTCTTGAAGGCCAATGGGTCTGTCAGGGTTACGATTTCTTTAATTATTGTGTCCCACCCCCCCCCAAACTGATTACGGGATGTGGATCCTTAATATATCTGGAGGCACAGGATTCCCTAAGTCAAATGTAAGCAGGGGAAGGAATGCTAACAGCCTCTTGGTGCTGAACCTGGGATAACCAGAAAAAAAAAAAAAAAAAAAAAGCCTGTTTGGTCAAGGTGACTAAAAACCTACGGCATTAATGGTCTGGCCGAGGCCACCAGTCTGGAGAGAATAAGCATGAGAAGAGCGTGCAGAGAGAGACCAGCCCTGGCAGCCAGTACCAGGAGTCCCTGCGGAGCTGGGGAAGGGGCCCAGGGACAAACACTCACAGGGGACCGATATGGCTGCCACGTTCTGCCACCCTCTCTAAGCCCTTGGGGAGGTCGAAGGAGGGAAGCAGAGAAGCAGTCAGGTAGTTCAGCACAAACACCCCCAAGCCTGAGCTGCTACTGGGAGTGGCAATAGAGGTAGGAAAAGCCCCAGAAGAATTGATAGCACATGCAGAGAACCGGACCCGGGGGTAAAAAGAGGAGAATCCACAGACTCAGAAGATTCAGAGAGAAACACATCAATTGAATTTTTAAAAAAAGTGATACCTTGATGGTGGAGGTTCGTACAGATAACAGGGGATCATCCACAAGATAGGACAACCCCTACAGGACAACATGCCAACAGAAGATAAAAACACCATTGATTGTACATTCCAGCATTCCCAAGCTCCGTTCTGACATTCAGTCCCTCCATCCCAGCATTCCACCTGGGAGTCCAACATTCCACCCCCTGTTCCAACACGACCCTGTTCAAACCCCACATTCGTTCCTTCCATCCCAACATTCTGCTTCTTCTAGCCCAACATTCCTCCCCTGAAGTCCAGCATTCCATCTCTTCCACCCCAGCCCCCCCACCGCCCCACAATCCGACATTCGCTCCCGCAAATTCAGCATTCCATCCCTTCAATGCCAACATTCCAGCCTCTCAAACCGAAACATTTTTACCCATATCCTTTCAGTTGACACATTCCACCCAGCACATGCAACTTGGAAAGGGCAGTTGGGTCCGGGCCTATCCCGTTGGCAAGCTCTGAGTCTTTGAGAGAAGTTCTAGGTATACATATACAGGTCTTGACAGTAAGACATATTTGATAAGTCCTGGAAACTAGGGTTCTCCGAGTACTTTCCCATTTGGGAAGCCCTCTTTGGGTTCAACTGCCATCCACAGTATCCACACTTGACTCACAGTAAGAGTCCCCTGACGTCTACTCCCCCTGCACCTAGAGGCCAGGATATGGGACATTCAGAAGTAGAAACCTCCTTCCCTAGGGTGCTGAGCCCTGACCTTGGGCTCTCTGGGGAGGGCGGGCCTAGGAAGGAATAGGGAAGGGTTGCACTTTGTCTCTCTTGGGTTGTCCACCCTGACTTCTCCTCTTCCCTACTGTTTCTTGCACTTTTTGCCAAGGGTCCAGGGTTGGCCCCACTGCCCTTCCTTTCAGTCTGTTTGTGGGGCACAGGCAACATGCCACATTCCAGCTACGGCATCCTAAACCATGGCTCTATTTTAACAAGAAGTCTTGCAGAATCTGAAGTCCCTGGGTGCTACAGAGTGACTAAGAGGGAGCGGTACCCATACAATCCCTGGCTGGAGAAATATAGGCACCGCCTCCTTCAGTCACTGTCCTCTAAAGGAGCAGTGTAGGGAGCAAAAGGGACCTACACATTGCATCAGCCTAGCCCCAGGGACAGGACAAAAATTGATGCCCCTCCCCACTGTCCTGTAGCAACCTAGGATAAATTCAGACCGAGTTTTGCAGAGTGATGCCCATCCGGACTGAGAAACCGAGAGGCGGAGCCCTCAGCTCTCAGTAACCATGAAAACATGGCTCTAGGGGCCGTGTGGAGGTGTGCAGAAAAGCTGGGGGCAGTGCGCGTCTCTGCTGCTGCAGGACGGGGCTGGCCTCCTACCCTGGAGACTGCGCCCCACCCCCCCACCACCCTCCTTGGGGTCTTCCTCCTGAGGGCGGACAGAGACCTCGTGGCTACTCTTTGGATCTGAAGGGGACAGACTCGGACATCTGCAGCCTGGGCCCGGGGCGAGGATGCGGGCACAGAGCTCTCCCCCTGTGAGCTCCAGCCCTCAGAGAGGAGGGCGGGGGTCAGGGGTGAGAAGGGGCGCGGCGGGCTGGGACTCACAGTGGTTTTCTCTAGACAGTGCAGCAGGTGGTGGTGCTGGCTCTCAGCGAGTGATGTGCTCTTGCCCACGTGCCCCTCCTCTGGGGTGCCCTAATCAGAAAAGAGGAGAGGCTGCGGATCATGCTGGTGGCTCCGCCCGTCTTCTCCATGTCCTTCTTTTCTCCACAGGAGGTGGGAGGGCCCCAGAAAAATCGGGATGAACCAAATTTCAGGGTCACCAGAGAACATGCTAGCTCTGGAGCTGGGGGCCCTGGGTCTACAGCTGGGTCCGGGGTAGCGGTGAGAATCCCAGGGGAGAGGGTCCGCGGAGGGGTGCTCCCGGGAGAAGGTCTGGAAACACGTCCTTCTTAGGTTCACACTGGGGCTTTGGGGGGGGTGGTGTCCCTGGAAAGAGAAAAGAAGCCCGTCTCCCCTCCCTCTCCCCAGCCCAGGCCCTGCAGGCACCTACCATCAGCTCCATGGCCTCCGTGAGGAGTCCGTTGCGCTTGCTGTGCAGGTAGGCATTGGAGCTGCCTGTCTTGGCCACACGGATCCTAGCAAGGCGGGCCTTCTGCGATTGGCAGAGAAAAAAAGAGTGAGTGAGCCTGAGAGACCAGACAGCGAGCCTGGCAAAGCCAGTGACAGCAGGCCGTCCCAGCGCCGCTGCGTTCCCAGGTGATGCCTGAAGAAGGGGAGGAAGCGGCTTCTTCCCGGCCACTTACGGATCTCTGTTCGCAGACCCTGGCACCGGGTCTGAGACTCTGCGTACCCACTCGGGGCAGCCTGGTCCTGGTCAGAGTTTCCAGGGGTCTCTACTCACCTCTCCAGCCTTGGTGCAATCCTGGCAGCAGAAATACCACTCATCAAAGCCCCGCCTCCTCCCAAAAGCTTCATGACTTTTACCTACTCGGTCTCGCACTAGAGTATCTCTCATCTCTAACTGGACGGCCAGCTCTAGAAAGGAGCATGTGTTATCTCACCCAGCTGTAGACCCAGGGCCCCCAGCTCCAGAGCTAGCATGTTCTCTGATGACCCTGAAATTTGGCTCATCCCGATTTTTCTGGTGCCCTCCCACCTCCTGTGGAGAAACGAAGGACATGGAGAAGACGGGATATCCCGATGTTCCTCGAGGGCCCAGGGCCGTTCCCTGTACCCAGCAGGTGCCCAAACATCAGTCAATTAGGAGAAAAGCAAGGAGTGTGCATCTGTGCCCTTCAACATGTCTTCACTTCTTCCCTTCTTTCTATTTTGCCCTTAGCACTTATGACTAAGGGCGGATACGGTGTCTGCATTTACCTTGTCACTGCCTCCCAGAATGTAAATTCCTTGCGGGCAGGAGTTTTCGTTTTGTTCACAGACGTATCCCCATGGCCTAGTAATTTTTAAATCAATAACAGTCTTTAAAATCGCAGGTCTGTTTTGGGGTGTGGATGCAGGCATGGAGGGGCCAATAACGTGTCCGTGCTTGTTGTGCATGCCTGTGGGAACGAGAGCAGGTGCACGCGCGTGTGACGCGGTGGCCCACTGTGTGTGTGTGTGAGAGAGAGGGGAGGATGGAACACATTTTCACACACCGCTCTGGCTTTAACTAGGACAACTGGAAGGCTCCCCGGCCCCAGCCTGGGAGGCCCCAGCAGATCCCCTGCAGGGGGGCCGCCGGGTATCTCAAGGCAAGCGCGCATCCGTCCTGCTTGCAGAGGCAGGGGAGGCGGGACCCACTGGGCATGCTGGCTGCTCCTGTCTTTCCTAATAGCCATAATCAGTGGCACTGCGACGCCAGCACAACCACGGAGGGAGGCCCAAGAGGAAAGAGGCTTCGGGAGAAGGGTTCCTGCTGGTTTACAAAACTGCAGCCAGAGTCTGGGCTCCTGCGGATGTAGAGGCAGCTCTAGGTAGGTCCACGCCGCTGGAAGCAAAGGAGCCCACAGGGACTCACGGGGCCGATCCTGGGCCAGAGGAGCCCCTCCCCTGCCTTTGTGAAAGTCCGCTGTAACTTCACCATGCACTCCGAGCAGGACAAGCGGCCTTGGGAAACTGTGGCAATTTCCGTGTCTCCGTCTACCTCTCCCCGGCCAGGGGAAGCGTCCCTTCCGAGGGTCCTGTTGGGCGGCCGCATGGGCTAAAAAGAGGCCAGGGAGTCGGCTTCAGGCTGTCAACGGAAGCACAAGGACACACTAGGTCTCTGGTTTCCTGTGGCCTGCGTGTCCCCACGGGGACAGCTCGACTCCCTTTCCGGGCTTCTGAATACGGGGAAGAGGCCGGGGCTTGGGCCCGGCAGATCGGCCTGTGAGTCGGAGGGAGAGGGCTTCTCTAGACGGCGAGAGCGGAAAGGGGGATCCGGCCGGGAAAGGAGGGCAAGGAAGGCCAGGAAGCCCCGTCAGTCCTCTCCCCTTTTCATCCCAGGCCCAGGACCGCGCCAGCCCTCCCCTCAGGGACACATCTACATTCAAGCACGTTGCTCATCATTTGCGGATGCGGCTGTTACTGCCTTGGGTGAGGACTGGGTGTTGAGAGCTGCAAATGGAAATCCAATTGTGTCAAGCTCATTATAGCCTTCTATAATTTGATTGCGCCACTTAGAGCCAGACCTTTCTCATATCTGGGGTCTGTCTTCATTACTTTCTAGAGATGAAAGATTCTCCTGTTCTCCTTTGTGGCACTTCTTTTAATCTTATCTTACCCTGGGCTCTATTAAAGCAACAGATTGTCATATCAAATGCACAACACTGTTTAATCATTTCCCACACAGGATAAAGAGGTTTGCAGTACATTTACAGAACCATACCCGGCACATGAAATTTGGTGAGGATTTCTCGTTTGACTTGGAGCTCCTGAGAGCCAGAGTCTGCCTTACGCATATTTTTATCTTCGGCGTCTGACACAGGGCTGTGCACAGAGCAGGCGTTCAAGCCAGGCTGGTGAGGACCCAGGAAGGAGGACAGTCCTTCCCAGTCGGTCAGAAATCCATTAATAAGGCCCTGGTCATGGGCCCATCCCTGTGTGGACTGGTCAGCCTCTCCCTCCTCCACTGGCCAGGAGCACAACATGAGAGGTTCAAAGAGAATGTGGCCATCATCTAGGCTATTTTGAAGACAAGAAAATGGAGGCTATGAGGGGAAGTAACTTCTCCAGGACAAAGCAGCAGGCTGGGGTGGGGGTGGGGGTCGGGGGCTTCTGCTCAGGTCTCCCTACCTTCAGGCCAAATGCTGCCTCCAGTAATAGCCCTCTCCCTGAATTTCAACGTCTGCCGGGCAAGTTTCTAAACCGGATGAGCTAGGCCTGGGAAGCTGTCATTTCAGCAGGGATGGAGATTCCAGGGTTGGAGGAGAGGTCTGGAAGGAGGATGCTCCCACTCTCGGTACAGTTCCAGGTGCTGTCTGGGCCACGAGTATTGACATCACTTGCCCCGGGAGAGGCAGGAGAAAGAAAAAGAGGGAGATGTGGGAAAAGCCACAGGAGAACACAGCCAATTGCACTCTCGGGCGTTCATCCCAGAGAAATGAAAAGTTACGTTCACACAAAAACCTGTTCACGAATGTTCACAGCAGCTTTACTTATAATAACCAAAAATGTGGTTCGTATAGCCCCGGGGCACGGGATACATCCATGCCACGGGATACTGCCCAGCAAGAAAAAGGAATGGACTATTGATACTTATAAACCTGGATGCATCTCCAGGATTATGTGAAATGGAAAAAAAAAAAAAAAAAAAACAAAAAAAAACCTCCAAAGGTTACCTACTGCATGAGTCCATTATGTAGCATTTTTCATTTTCATTTTTCAATTCATTGCATTTTTCATTACTCAATGAAAACATTGAGTAAATGGAGGCTAGGTAAATGGTTGCCAGGGGTTAGGGATGGGGTAGAGGTGGGGTGGGAGGAATCCTTATGGTGCTGGAATGGTTCAGCACCTTGACCGAGGTGATGGAGGCATGAAGCTGCCTGGCATCAAGCTTTTCACACACACACACACACACACACACACACACACACACACACGAGTACACGTAATACTGGGGAAGTCTAGAATAGGATTCGTGGATTGTATCAACATCCATACCTGGGTGGTGATAATCTTATAACTTACATGTGAGTCTATGCTTAGCTCAGTAAAAATCCAGATGTTCCCTTCTCTCTGTCCACCGCTAGACGTCCTTACTCGATCTTCAATTCACTTGGCTTCGAGAACTTAGCCTCTGAAGCCAAGAGTTGTGGAGTTCGTTTCGGTGACAACCCCAAGCAAACCAGTCGTGACAGGAGAGGGTGACAACTTCTTAAGGCTTCCCTTTACAGCGGAGACCGTGGGGAGCTGGAACTTTCCTTCAGGGCTGTCTAGCTCCTGAGTGTGTGGTCTGGGCTGAGAACTACCAGCTTCCCTGACCTCCTCCCTGTCCCATGTCTCCACCGCCACTAAGTCTCTCGTACCTGCCTTCCTTGCTTCGCGGCGACAGACTCAGTGCTGGAAGCAGGCAGTATTCTTTTTTTTTTTTTTTTTTGCCTCTGCAAGGCAGCCCAAGGTGAAAGAGACAGAGCCAGCAACCTTGAGGGGAGACAGTATCCAGGCGAGGTGAAAACACTGTAAATATTTACTCTGACTTCAAAGGGAGAGGGGAGAGGGTGGGGAGAGGCAGAAGGGAGGGA